>NC_064304.1:987000-1324500 GCF_023373825.1 Bactrocera dorsalis
TATTTCTATGAAGGCTCTTATATTAATAGTTAAATTAAAAATTAAAAGTTTTGACTATTTAATTTGTATTGCACATCACGTAATTTTCTGGGAATAATTGTTATTTAAATAGGACTAAATCTCTGACGACACACAGTGCTCAGATCTATTCGAAAGCCGTCATGTTGATTCATTTTTCAATATGTATGTATATTTAGTCTTGCCATAAATTCTGTTACAAACTTAACAATGCATGCTGAGAGAACAAATTACCGTTATATGGTATACTAATGATCGTTTTTGCCAAGCATCTATAGGTGTATGCCAAAGGAAATTGATATCAATCAATATCAAGACTTACCACATTCGAGATGATCTCCACATGAAAGCCTACCGTCGGTCAACTGGTCACCTTCTGAGCGCGTCTGAAACAGAGGTTCAACAGATACAAGCGATTTCTTTAGTCTGACGTAGTCAACGACCATGAAGTTATTTTAGGTACAGATGAAAATTTTCACTGCTGAAAAGGGTTTTAATAATCAAAACAACGAAACCTACACAAAAGCTTCAACCTGACCTCTACTTTACCTCTTGATTTCTATGAAAAAGGGTAAAAATGGGCAAAAGTGTACCAGCTGCGATGGGAAGCATTGGCGCTTCCAGCAAGACTCTGCGTCAGCATACAAGACAAAAACCACTCATAAGTAACTTAAAAGCAATATTTCCGAATGCCAAGTTTTGAACCCATTGGACTACAGATTGTGATCAGATTTGGAGAACATGGCCTATTGAATACCACACAGAAATTTGGAGAGTCTCGAAAAAGCAGTTGGAGCAGCGTCGTCAATGCCAATAGATCTTGATTCCGGTTCCGTTCGGTTTGTATGTCAGCTATATGCTAAAGTGATTTGTTGTGAGCAATTTCTTCTGAGATTCCATTATAGCCTTCGAAATAATTCGAGCTGTTGAGCTTAATCGAGCAGGTACAATCTTCTATAAAGGCTGGCGTACGTCGATGATATTTATATCATCTGCGCAGTTAGTTCTGCTTTTCCTGACTGAAGTCTGTGGTAGTGAACGAGGGCAAAACGAAATATCTCCTGTCATCAAACAAACAGTCGTCGCACTCGCGACTAGGTCATAACTTCGAAGTCGTAGATAATTTTGTCTATCTTGGAACCAGTATTATCAGCAATAACAATGTCAGACTCGAAATCCAACGCAGAATAACTCATACTTACAGGTGCTACTTCGGACTAGTAGGCAATTGAGAAGTAAAATCCTCTCTCGACGAACAAAAACAAAGCTATATAAGTCACTCATTATTCCCGCTCTGCTATGTGGTGCAGAGGAAAGGACGATAACAACATCTGATAAGTCGACGTTATGGAAGATTTATGGTCTTTTGTGCATTGACAATGGATTTGATGGAACTCGTACATTAAGACGACATTGACATATATATATAGGCAAATAAACAGAAATAGTTAGCTAAATCGACTCAGCATGTCACGCTGATCTCATGTATATACATTTTGACGATTTCTTTTGGATTATACGACCTGTTCACAGCCTAACAGATGCTCAGGTTGAGAGCGGTGAGAATGCTTTCCAACGTTGAGTAAATACAATTTCCGAGGATCGAAACATTATCATTTAGCTTTATACAAGTAACGGGATAGGTTGAATTTTAAAGAAAAGAGCAATGCTACTAGAAAGGAGGCTTTTGTTCAATGGCGAACAGCCACTGCTGGAGTGTGCGAAATAATTGAACTTCTCAAAGGCTACAGTATTGCCGTTATACGATTTCGTCAGATAAATTTGTTTAATTGAACAGGAATTTAAGATGTAAATGAGAAATTTCTTTCAACCGAAACAGTGGCAGTGTGTTTATGCTTTATGTGCATGCCAGAGGATGGGTAAATTTCGCCTCACCCCCACTGCTGTGGTTCGGTTTTTGTTTGCTAATCCCCGCAGTGTTCGTGGTTAGTGGTGCTGCTGGCGATTACGGAAATTTATTATTTCTTTTCGCGTTTAATCTGATCAAAGCTGCGGAACAAGCGTGAATTTCGCTTTCAGTCATCCGAAACCGAATAAAAACACACGAAACATTACGAATAACCGGAAATAAATTTCCAGAAAAAATACCTTGAATATATGACACAGAAAAGTGAACATGCACAAATTCATATTTGCAAATATTAAACACACCAGACCCCGACAAAAAGTGGATATGATTGTTGATTATGGCCATATGCTGATTTTAATAACATTTCAGGTACATAAATGTGCCTGTGTGTGTGTGCGTACGCAAATAAGCGTGTGTTGTGTTTAATGTGCGCAGGCAACATATGTGTGCCATGAGTTGGTGCAAGAGTGTGAGCAAACACTGTGCAACAAAGTAGGTAGTGAAAATTTAACCTTTTAGGGACTGAGAAGCATTGGTTTTCTAAATCTGACAGAAGTGGACTAAGCCTGGCCCAGATGAAAGAAGGAGACGAAGATTTGATATGATTGATATGATAAGCCATCGGTGGCTTGCGGTCGGAACAAATTTATGTCTCGGGACTAACATGAAGCCCAGTCACTGACAAACAATTATCTAATTACTGATATTTTTCCTGCTTATTACGTTCATTCCTTATTCTATAAAGGCAGTGTAACTTAGCAATTGGCAGTTATTATACATGTGTTATATTTTTTTAACCTAGCAAAGGGGTTTATTAGTTTTAGTTACTTTGTTCGACGGGTGTATATGAGTAGCTGTCCACATAGACTTTCTATTCAATCTCAATGATTTTAATATATAGAGTTCGAGAAGGCAAATGTTTAAGCTGGTGAATGTAAAGATTTTGTTGGAAGTGTAACTCTAGTGGTAAACATATGCTGTTGCATGGTGTAATTTGAGTGAAAGAAATGCTGGTACCAAACGACAACACATTAGTAAATACGAAATTGCGTGTGTGGATGTGCAAGAAAAAAGCTGACCGGGCAATATTTTCGCGCCATTTAATTTTGGCATTACGATTGCCGTTCATTTCATTTCTTTTCATTTATTTGCGGGTTTGTAGGCCGGCGGGTTGGCGCGTAAGGGTGGATAGTGGTACGTAGGGGTCGCTAGGCCGTTACTTCTCCTGCAGGTTATGGTTATTGTAGCTTTTAATGTGATTTTTCACATCACTCACACACCCCCACGCGCCAGCGCATAGCCGAGCCATGTTAAATGAAGTGATTTGTGCATATGGAAAATGTGTATGAGCGAGGCTTTTTTTTAGATTCGTACGTAAGTTTCACAGCTGCTTCGGCCGGCTTTAATGGGTCAGCATTTGTTTCTACGCAGTGGCCATTTTTCCTCGAAATCTACGAAATTCACTTCGACGGTCGTGTGGTGAAAAATGATTTGCTTTTTGGTCGTTAAACTTACAAAGTTGCCAATGGCTGGTAATTATCAACAACCCGAGCAAGCCACCGGAAAACTAATATTCCGCCCGTACGTCACCCCTTACACATGTTTTGGAACGTTCGAAATCGTTCACCAGAGGCCGGCCTGCTCCAACTACACTACATAATTTCCGCCACAAATTTCCACTGCCACTGTTACTCATACGCCGTGTGGCAGCATGTCGTTGTTGTTGTTGTTGGTATCGTTGTTGATTTATTTTCACTCTCACTCTAAGGCTTGGACAGCGCCCCTCATCGCCTGGCGCTCCACGGCTTGAATATGCGTAATTTTTCATCGTTGCAATTCACCACAGTGGTGTGCACAGTTGTGGCTTCGCGTGGCGCCGAAAAATTTACAATATTAAAATGAATAAAATAAATAAAATTCCGCAACCGCTGAGTTGCTGCCCTGGTCGACGTAATGCCGCAAAATACACGAATACACCGGTGTCAAAGCCATAAAATTGCTGGCTTCCGCAGGTAAAGGGACCCCCGCCCGGGACGCTGATATTCGCTCGATGGCAATGCCGTTATTGGCAGCGGGCCAAACTGGTTGGAGTGGCGGCTCCCACCTACGTGCTGGTGCTGGCATGTGCGCGCAGTTGTTGTTGTGGCAGCAGAAGGGCTACTCAAATGCTCCGTCACTTTGTTGTTGTTGCCTTTATATTTATAGCGCACATT
This sequence comes from Bactrocera dorsalis, assembly GCF_023373825.1. Lineage (NCBI taxonomy): Eukaryota > Metazoa > Arthropoda > Insecta > Diptera > Tephritidae > Bactrocera > Bactrocera dorsalis. The sequence continues at coordinate 991,102 of NC_064304.1, forward strand.
TTAGTTTTTTTTTATGTTTTGCAAACCGTTATAAGTTGTGTGTGCGTGGTTGGAGCGCTCATGCAACATCATATAAACAGTTTTTGTAATTGCAATGCAACATTATCGAAAATCCCTTAAATGACGCACAGATGTACAGTTAACGAAATCCCATAATTAGTTAGCTTTGCTAAGCACACCGCAGGCAGGTTGCACGCAACACACACACGTAATGCATCCGTTCACAGGGGACACATTAATTATGTGTGAACAGGGGTATATATGTGTGTATGTGTGTGTACTTCGAGGAACACAAGCGAAAGTAAGTTTCTTGCGGAAATTCCAGAAGCCAAGAAATTTAAAATTCATCGTTTTGCCAGCCTTTGTTTTTATACAGTTATGGGTAGAGATTTGTAAGTAAAGTTATCTTTAACATTTTGGTCATAATTGTTTGTGTTACTTGCATTTCCCAATAAAATTGAAAATAAGCTTCGGCGTGTTTTAAGAGAAAGCCAATATTTCTCTTACATTATTATCTTGTTCGCCTTGCTCTTCGCTGAATATATTCCACGATGGTGCAACCTTCATGATTTCAATTTACGTTTCCAACAGATTGCACTATGGATCCCACTGTATGTACCGAGGCTATTGGAGCTGGGTGCGGGCGCTTCAGAAAATGTGTTCTCATTTCCACCTAATTATGGTGTCACTGGAGTTATGGAGATATTATACCTTTTTCTCATAACGGTAATCAAACTTTTTCGTCAGTTTCCTTCCTGATGTATGTGTTTTACTGGAGTCAGGTGGGGTTGTTGTTCTAGCGCGTACCTAGTCCCCGTTAAGATGGCAAGGATTAGCTAAGTCGTCAGCGACGTCATCTAACGGAAGACACAAGAAACGTGCTGTTTCGACGGGGTCGGACCAAAGCGAGTTGGGTGTCAGATCAATGGTGTTGTTGTGGCATGCAAAGAGGTGGCCGGTGTCATGCGGAGGCTCATTGCACGCAGGACATATGTTGGATATGTCGGGGTATGTATGTCTATTCTAGATAAGTAGGAGTTTGACCTGCTACAATATCCATAATGAAGCTGCGCAAGGGTCCCTCTCGTTTCTCATGGCAACTCGAGCTCTTCGCCTGCAATGGCAGGTGAAGGTGTTGATGGCCCCACTATGGTTGGCAGTCAGTGCTTGTCGGAAGTTTGTTGCGTCCGAAATCTGGTCGGAGTATGGTCTAACGTCGTCGACGAAATTGAGAAATGTTCTGTTCCTAGGAGACGTAAAGTCAGTTTTGTTTTATTGGTTATACCCAAAAGAGTCCTTCAAATGAACTTAAAGCAACCTTATAAAATTTTTGTTTAATTCTGAAGTTTTTCCGTTATTAAAAGCCACTATACAATTTTTGAGCTGAGCTGAGTGTCAGTGTGCCCTCGCGCTGGAGTGCAAGACCAGGTGTTTGCGGCACCGATTTTATGAGCGAAATTGTGTCACTGAGCCACGGCTAAAATAGAAATATTAAATAAATTTTATTTAGCAACATAATGCAAGTAAACAAGCAACGCCAAATCACTGAAATCTGGCCACTACCCGAGCCTACAACGCTAACTGTTCAAGATAACACCGGTGCATGCACAAATGTTCGACGACCTGAAGCGAGAGTCGGCTTTGTTGGATTAATAAATAGAAATTATTGCACTCTAAGGATACATAAAACAATTGCCAGAAGCGCTGCGTTGAACTATGTGCTGCCATTTTGCCGTTTTCCAGCACATTATCGTGCTGCCAGAGTGTTGCTCTGTTGTGGCAAGGCTGTGGTGTGGCGCTCAAATCGCCACATTTCACTAAACTACTAGGTGCTTACTTTGGAGTGAAATAAATTTTAATTTGCAGCGTTTTTGGCAAGACACCGCAGTGCCACCGCGCGGCATGCCTCAACCGCCCTGCCACATTTTTAAAAAGTAATGAGCCACTCTGCTCATTGATTAATATTTATGCACAGGGGTAAAACTTTTCACGCTAATTCTCCACGAACATATGGTTGCACTACTTTCGGCTTGCTGGATTTATGCGCTGCACATACATACATACCAAACATTCATATACATACGTACATATGTCTATGTTACTGGCGTCGCATGTGTGTGTGCGTCTGGTGGCGTGCGTGAGCGTTTCTTTATTCCTCAATTTGTGAATTCTATTGAATGTCGCAAGTTCCCTTTGTCTTGCTCTCAATGCCCTTGTTGCTTTGTTGCACTGCCATTTATTGTCGCGGCACTCAAGTAAAATCACTCGCTTTGACTTGCCTCTCTGTCGCTCTGTCGCTCGCTAAGTAATTCGACTAAAAGTTTGCTATAAAATAAATTTATAAACACTTTGGGAATTGCATTCAGTGCGATAAAAATGGAATGCTTCTTCTTGTCTTCTTTTATCACTTCTGCACCAAAACTTTGCCCTTTGACAATATAAATTTTCGTTTTAAGCTTGCATTGGCACACATTGGCACACATTGAAGCTTGTCTGCTCCACTACATAAGCAACTTTTATTGAAAATTATGGTGGCACTATGTTTTTTATTGTTGTAGGACCGTTGGCCGTTAATTCTAGAGACGTTTAGCACTTAGGAGATTATAATGTATTTCGAGGCGGATCATGATCCATTTGGAAAACTCCGAAATCAGCTTATCTTTGCTTGTGCTATCTTTAAAGGCGATATCTGTTATCATACCTCTGAGCTTTTTGTATGATCCATGGGCATTTGATGTGTTTGGAAGATAAATTTATGGACGCAAACGTAGCCAAGTGAGCTATGGCGCGTGCTCTCCTAGTGTAGAGATATTCCATATAAATTTGAGGCTCTGATTGATTTCACTAAAATTTTCCAGATTGTTCACAAGCAAACGCCCTTGCTTACTCTAGGTCTTCACAATATCTTGAAGTGCTAGGTTTTTGGGATAGTGCTTGATCTAATACAAATTCCATGCTTCAACTCTTAAAATCCACGCGATTTCATCCTTTTGATCAGATATGTTCACCACTCGTTCGCTAACTGCATTCGGTTAATTACAAAACGAGTTACTTATTTAGCAAGGGGGTCGAGGTCAGCGGCAACCACCTGCTGGGCTTCGCCAGAGATAAACCGAACTCTAATTATAATTTACCCAACATTTCGTTCTGTAAATTAACAAGTCCACGTGTTAAAGTGTGTGCTTGTGGTGGCTGAAGACGATATGACTGGATTTGCAAGTGTGTGTATGTGTGTGTGAGTAATCTGTGTTTGTGTTTGTGCTCATGCGGTTGCTTGTAATTACTTTAAATTGATATAAACACTTATGAAATGAGAAGAAGTTCCGGATGCACGGGATGACCCGAAGCAGAAAGATACGAGAGGCGAGTGAGGCGGCAATTTGGACGAGAAAATCAAAATCTGGAGCTAATAACTCAGCTCGGCTACATTGTTGGTGTAATGGCAGTGACGTTGTCAGTTCGCCTATGCAACTAGATTGACTGCTGCAGCTCCCGCCATCGATGCATACATATGCTTGTGTTTGTGTGTGAGTGCGCAGGAGATGTTGTTTGGTTTAAAGTTTACTTTCATCTGATTTCTTGGCCTAGCCAACTGCTCGAAGCATAAGGCCTGCGTTTGTGTGTCTATTCCTGCATTTGCACTTCAGAAGTAAGGCGACTTGTTGTTGTTGGCGCATAGTCTATCCTTAAGTCAGTCCGTCTTTATCAAGTTATTCAAAGCATTGCTTGATACTCGTGTCTACACTCCTAGTGCGGCAGCGCTGTTGTTGTTGTTGTTGCTTGTGTTGATATTGTTTGTTTGTTTTTTGTTGTTTTGCGTGTATTTGTCTGAGTTATATGAAATTATGTTGCTGGTTTTAGGAATTTAATCAAACTAATTAAGTTTTACATATTTCCAAGTTCTGCCGGCGATGCCACCGCCCATAGATAGGCACACACACACGCACAAGTGCTTGCTAAAATCTCTATCCGAATTAAATATCATAACCGCATTTTAGACATTCCCAAGCGCTGCAGTCATGCAAAACGGTTTATCTTTCTGCTCTAGTAATTTACAATCTCTCTCCTTGAAGTAGCTTACACAAATGTGTATGCGTGTATGTGTCTGTAAGTATTTATGTATTTACTTAAGCATGTCTTTCGAATTCCAGTTAACGTTATCGTTGTGGGAAAAGCACGAGTACAAGCTTTTAATTAATGCCTTCCAGTCAAGGCAACCGGCTCACGTTAAAGGTGAACGGGCGTCTTACCGATATCCTTGAAGAACAGTTATTGACGAAGTGTAAATCGTCAAGGAAACTTCTATGCAAACCTTAACGAACGCCTCCTCAAGACCACCTAAGGGGCTGGCTCATTGGTGCTCAAGAGCAGAACTTCGAAATATTGCGGTCGCTGAGTTGCGGAGGTGCTGCTACACATATGCATGTATGTATGTGCGCGTTGGCAGTGAGAGCGTAATTATTCTCATTAATATTCGATACTGTCAATTAGTTTAATGTGACACAATGTGATAAGACGACTTCTGAGCATGAAAATTTACGCATTTTACTAATTAGTGCGCCTTAAATCGCTTAAAAACTCATGAACTGAGAGTTAACAGTTACTTAGAAGGAGCACCATTGCATTAGCTCACACCGGATTCATATAAGGCTGGGGGTGGAGCGTGGAGATATTTAGTAATAAAAATGATGCCTTTTCATGTCCAAGAAAGTTCTAAATAAAACTAAAAATTCTCATTAGAAGGACTAGTCGCTAATGAACTAGTACGAACCGCACTGAACTGGAAGTTTGCTTCACAAGCTTGTGATGCCTCGCAAAGCTCTCTCGGTGCGGAGATACATTTGCAGTTTTCTATTTAAGTTGCGTGGAAGGCTGTGCCAGCAACAATGCAACGACTTGAGCATAGTTCTAAGTTGTTGCTACAGAAAATCGGATTACACCCATTTTCGCGCTGTTCAATTATTTAAAACCAATTAAATGTTGGATTGCAGTGAATAGCGGCAGCAAAAGCAGCGTCAACTATCGTCTACTTTCGCTGTGTTCTCGTCTCCTTATTTTTAGCAGCGCTTATGCTATTCTCGCAATTGCTGATAGCGCAATACAAACAAATAACTTCACCGATGCGTAAAATTTCTATCTCTCATTGAAAATGCACCTTATCGCTTATCTGCTTTCGAAGAGCCATCCATACGCCCCACCTTCCGAATTCTCATCGAATAAACCTGGAATGAGATATACGGAAATATACAGAGCAGTAAGTTCTCTCATGGTTCAACAAAGAATTGGCCAATCTGCGAAAGAATTATTTAATTACTTTTACCGTGATGGCTGACACCCTTCTTGGTACAATTGATGTTGCGATAAATGTGATCGATGTTGCTACATTCAATTTAAAGGCTGACTGGCGCTAAAACATCTTTCAAAATGGCTGAAATTACACTTCAAGCAATTCAGTCACTCAACAGCGCTATCAACATGATTTTCAAAGAGATATTACTCACATCTCTGCCTGCATTAAATTTTATCTTAAAATATGATAGGATCGGAGGTCCTTTGAGATTCTTTTTCCATGTTCTGATGTTTCACATATACTGTCATAAGTACACATATTATCAGAATTCATCGAAGTTGATTAGCAAACTTATGGAGCGGATGTTTGGGCATCTAAGGCAACAAAGTCTTCGGTAGGCCTTCAACTAACGAAGGTGTAATATAGTGATCAAATAGGTAACGAAATATACCAAGCTGCTAATGGCAGCAGAAGGTTTCGGCAAAGGGAATATAATGTTGTCTCAACAAATGAAGGCCCTAGGGGAAAACACACCACTGACGTTACAAAGAGGGATAACTTTACAAAGAAGTTAAGAGTTATTATCGGCAGTAAGGCGGAGTGGAATGGCTTCACGCTCGACCTACTACTGAGGGGTATTGTAGCAGGCATTGAACAGCCGCATACCAAACTATCCATACCAATGCAGTCAGTCTGCAGAAATCAATCTCAAATGCAACTATTGCAACCAGCGGAACGTTATACTTAGAGATTGTCCAGCGCCACTAAAGACAATCTCAGCGATTTAGGTTAAATCACTTTTAGTGGAAGAGCTGATTTGCCTATTAGTGTGCAACCGGGTACACTTAATCTGGGTGGCGGGGTAGCCGGCATTGAGCTGGCTGACGAACTAGCCCGATCCGCGGCAGCATCCAGGATGCTGGGGCCAGAACTTGCATCGCAGTGGGGTTCCACACTATTAAAAAGCTACTCCGCATGGAGGAGAGAGTGGGGAGACAACAGCGTTGACAGCAGGCCACTGGACGTGCTGGACCTTTGTGACCATATGTGATATAAGCGAGGGCACCATATACCATAGATCGCAGTACAAAACTTCAATTTTCTATAGAAAACTTGACACTGTTCTGGACTCTATTACATGTGGCACATCTCTTCAAATAAATTCTTCAGATAAGGAGCTCGGAAAATGTGACGAAAGGCCTGTTAAAGTCTTCGAGTTTGAAGTGAAGTCTTAATAATTGTTTTTCGAACTTCATTTAGGCGCGGAATAGAAAGCTTGCAACTGCAGTCGCGTTAAAATAAACAATCACTGAACCTTTTTATTTTCGATTTTGTTGGCAAAAAGGCGGAAAACGCTGGCAACCGTTTCGTTTGAGGGTGGGGGCGACTTTTCCAAGTACAACAACAACGACAAGATAAGGAGGCGCACATGTGCGTGTCACGCAAGTAATTTTCAATTTATCAAACTGCAACATTTCTGCACTTAAACTCGAATGAATGCATAAATAAATGATTCTTCTTGCGCTGTTTTTGTCGGTGTTGTTGCTGTTGTAATAAACAGTGAAAAACATGTGCAGCGGGAGATTTAGAGGAGCGATAGGGCGCTGTGGCTGCGCTGCCCGAGTGGAAATGCAAATTTACAAGTGCTTTGTTGCACGAAGTTTTGCTTTTGCAATTTTGTTTGCTGCCGCACTTGTTGTTGTTGTTCATAAGTTGTTTACGTCTGTTTGTGCGCTGCCATTGCTATTTCCCTGCTTAATGTTGCTGTTATTATTTGTTAAGTATCGCATGCATGTGCATGTGCATGTTTGTGTGTATGTGTGTGCGTGTGATGCACATCTGCTTGTGATGGTATTAGTGTGACATCACTTGAAAAATAACAACAATTGTAATGGTGGAAACTTTACTCTTTTGGGGTTGTTGCTGTTGCTGCTGTTTTGTGACGCCACTCCTCGTACTTGTTTCGATTGTTAGTGTTGCCGTTGCTGTTGCTGTTGCTGTCGTTGTATGCTGCAGAAACTTTCACTGCTCGCACAGCTCTAAATGCAAATTCGCTTGCAACAAATGGGGGCGCGCTCGGTGAGGCGTAACGCAGCAGAAGTTCCACATTTTAAGGAGGTTAGCGGCGTGCTCATGCAATCATATCCGCAGCGGTGAATGTGTGAGTGTGTGTGTGTGTGTGTGTGAGTGTGGGGCTCTGACATGTTGTGTAAACAGTGTTGCTAGTCACAAGTTACCACATTTAAATGAAAGTGTCAACAAAACATTGCATGAGAAGCAATTTTTTGGCAATAAACACATCATATAAGTTTGTGTGTGTGTGCGTGCATGTTTGTTTATAAATTGCAAGTTGAGTTTGGACTTTTTGCTGCAATAAAGCGGATAAAGTTGCGCTAAGTTTCAACAAGCGACCAATTACAGGCACATCACTTTTTGAGATTCAATTTTTTTTCTCGATTTTAGGGCTTAGGCTCTGTTCACAACTTTACGACAACCTTTGAACAATTTTTTCGTTGAAATGCACTAGTGTCATATGTATTTCTGCAGTCTCTCTCCCGTTCTCTCGGACTTCGGACAAAATGTTTTCTCACCAGGTTCTGGAAGGAAAAATTCTTACAGCTCTATGTTTGTTAGTTCTGCTTTCTCCAGACTGGATAAGGAAGCGAAGCAAATGAGACTGGTAGTGAACGAGGATAAGACGAAATATCCCCTGCCATCAAAGAAACAGTCGTTGCATTAGTGTTTTAGGACCTCTCGTCACTGTAGACAGTGATAACTTCGAAGTCGTAGATAATTTTGTCTATCTTGGAACCAGCATTAACAACGTTAACAACGTCAGCCATGAAATCCAACGCAGAATAACTCTTACCAACAGGTGCTACTTCGGACTGAGTAGAAAATTGAGAAGTAAACTCGCAACAGAGAACTAAACTCTGCAAGTCACTTATCATCCCCGCCCTTCTCTAAGGTACAAAGGCATGAACGATGAGAACAGATGATCAGCCGGCTTTACAATTTTTGAGAGAAAGGTTTTGCGAAAGATTTATAGTCCTTACGCATTAGCAACCGCGAGCACCACAATCGATGAAACGATGAGCTTTTTATACTCTCGCAACAAAGTTGCTAAAGAGAGTATTATAGTTTTGTTCACATAACGGTTGTTTGTAAGTCCTAAAACTAAAAGAGTCAGATATAGGGTTATATATACCAAAGTGATCAGGGTGACGAGTAGAGTTGAAATCCGGATGTCTGTCTGTCCGTCCGTGCAAGCTGTAACTTGAGTAAAAATTGAGATATCATGATGAAACTTGGTACACGTATTCCTTGGCTCCATAAGAAGGTTAAGTTCGAAGATGGGCAAAATCGGCCCACTGCCACGCCCACAAAATGGCGGAAACCGAAATCCTATAAAGTGTCATAACTAAGCCATAAATAAAGATATTAAAGTGAAATTTGGCACAAAGGATCGCATTAGGAAGGGGCATATTTGGAAGTAATTTTTTTGGAAAAGTGGGCGTGGCCCCGCCCCCTACTAAGTTTTTTGTACATATCTCGGAAACTACTATAGCTATGTCAACCAAACTCTATAGAGTTGTTTCCTTCAGGCATTTCCATAGACAGTTCAAAAATGGAAGAAATCGGATAATAACCACGCCCACCTCCCATACAAAGGTTATGTTGAAAATCACTAAAAGTGCGTTAACCGACTAACAAAAAATGTCAGAAACACAAAATTTTACGGAAGAATTGGCAGAAGGAAGCTGCACCCAGGCTTTTTTTAAAAATTGAAAATGGGCGTGGCGTCGCCCACTTATGGACCAAAAACCATATCTCAGGAACTACTCGACCGATTTCAATGAAATTCGGTATATAATATTTTCTTAGCACCCTGATGATATGTACGAAATATGGGTGAAATCGGTTCAGAACCACGCCTTCTTCCAATATAACGCTATTTTGAATTCCATCTGATGTCTTCTCTGTATAATATATACATTAGGAACCAATGATGATAGCGGAATAAAACTTTACACAAATACGGTATTTGAGCTGAGGTATCCCTTGTGGAAAAATTGTCGTGATCGGACTATAACTTTTCAAGGTCCCTGATATCGAACACGAAGAACTCAGTGCCCAACCTAACATAACCTAATTTTTCACCGAAAATATCGGTAAATCTCTCAGAATTTAATTCTAATTAATTTTACAGCAAAATAAAAAAATATGTAAATGACGGATAATGAAATCTCGATTATCACTTTATCATGCGAGAGTATAAAATGTTCGGTGACACCCGAACTTAGCCCTTCCTTACTTGTTGACATTGAAATAGTTCAGCGAATTAAGAGACAGCGGTTCAGCTGGCCAGGTTATGTCGTCTGAATGGATGAAAATACACCAGCTCTGAAATTATTCAACTCAGTATCCGCCGAGGGCAACCGAGGAAAAAGAAGACCTTCACTCCGTTGAAAAACCAGGTGGATAAGGACCTGGCTACTCTTGGAATCTCTTATTGGCACCAAACAGCGAAAAGAAAGAACGACTGGCGTACAGTTGTAAACTCGGCTATAACTTTATAAAAAAATGTCAAGATTTTTAGCTTAAATTTGTGAACATGTTCATTTTACTTGCCTTCTATAGAAAAGTAAAAAAGAAAATTAAAAATTCACTATTTTATGGACTTATGGTCCACGAGTCTGTGTTTTGACCCAGCCACAAAATCATCATTGCAAATCATATGCCATACTCCAGGAGCGACAAATTCTTCGTTTGCCACTCCGTTGCTGCTCGTTTGAGATTTTGTTTTATTTTTAATTTCCGCAGCACAGCCGAAACTCCCGTACACTTTTGCCTTGGCAATTCTTGCACTCGCTTTACGCTCTCCACTTTGTTGCGGAAAGCTGACGCCAGTGAAATTTCCAAATAAAGCTTCCACATGCGCCCCTCCCTCATTTTCCGTCGATTTTTTTTCACAACTCTTTATTGAGGCTGGCCTGATTCGACGCCTCTTCCCAGGACTCGGTGAAAATTCCTGCACATTCCTGTGTATGTGTGTGTAGTAATTAATTTGTGCGAGTGTGTGCGACGGTGTGTTAGTCTGGTTTTACTTGTATGACAACTGGTTTTGTGTGTCAGACTAGGGATATGTGCAACATGTATCATGCAGCCACGCCGCGCCGGTAACAGCACCCTAAGTGGCACTCATACAAGTTTTGTTTTTGCACACACACAAGTTGCCTCAAACCACACATACTATACTACAACCCATAAAGACACATAGTCAAACATTCACTTGCCGCATAAGCGTAAAGTTTGAAGGATCTACAGAAAGGGCCAGAAGGGCTGTGCGGCAGTGGCAGCGCATACGTGCGACTAAGTAACGCCACACACTTCCATAATAATATTCAAAATTCACTAATGAGCGACGAATAGGATGCTCAGAGCCCTAGCCGCCGGGTCTGCAAAGGTGCATGCAACGCTACCATGCAGTCTCGCCTCGGCCGCCGTTGTTGCCGCTCCACACTGGCGCTTGCAACTCCACACCTCTGCCGCAACCGCTGCGGGTGTGTGTGGCACTCATGCGGTGCAGGGAAACACGCCACATACCTACACACACGCCGACATGCATATATTTGCCGGTAGATCTGTGGCAGCAACAAACTAATTGTGCAATTATTTTTGCATAAAGTGGTATAAACACGGCAGAAGAGCCACTACGCGCACTCACATGACAGAGAGTAGCTTGACTTATGCCAGTGCAGAATACACGAACTCACACTCATACGTATACACACACATGGACATATTCACACAAAGAGCACGCATGTACATCAATATTTGCTGCCACTTGCGCTTCCGCTGCCACCGTGTCGACGGCGCAGTGAGAGGGTGAGGGCAACAGTTTGCACTGTGACTAATTTTCCTATGGTGAACGTTGAGTGCTTTATGCCGCTTGATGAACGGATGCAAGCGAACCGAAATACACTCTTCGTACCTTGCCACAATCCATATTTGCATTTATTCATTTATTCCTTGTGACTGAAATCACTAATTTCGTGTTTGAATTACAGTACGGAATTCTTTTAAAAAGAGAACTAGAACTTATGACAATATCGGCTCAATCCATCTATCGCTGACTTATCTACATAAGTAAAAAGAAGGGTTCATAAGTGAAGAACTCGCGATACCTACGAACCTACCGCTCAAAGTCTTGTGAAAGTCCCTGAAACAGATCTTGTTTGGCTGAATCCAGATTCTATCGCTTGCATAACCTTCTCTTGCAATTCTTTCAATTTGAGTTTCGAGCATTTCGTGTCGTGTGTCTTTGACCTGTGGAATATTATATCATCCGTCCTTTAATATTCTTAATACTGCAGTTTTAATTTATCGCTCCTACGGTCCGCTCATGGGAAGACCATTCCTCTTGTGGGACAGCCAACCCAAGCTGGTGGTTCCTTAACACAGTTTACTTTGTTAAATAATTTAATCTTTCGGCAAATATTTTCGCATTGTCAGCTTGAGATCTTCTGAAAATGTGTCAGCTTGTCAAAGCAGCAATCCCTTGCAACTTGATTTAGTTCCGTTTTCCCCTCGAAAAGTTGCTTCACGCCATTACAACGAGGGGAGAATTCCCCACATTTCGAGAATTCGGAGCATTTTCATCTTTGGCCCGTCCATCGCCCTACTAAAGCATTGCAGCTGCAACTGTACTTGCATAACGACACTTGGGAGCATACATACACACTTCACAAGCGGCCAAAATAGCTACGATTAGGGTGTCGAGTAGAAGGACATACCTACGCACCGACATATCTGGTCGGTTTGTAGCCAGAGCCGCAGTTTTTTGACTCCTGAATTATTCGACAATTAAAATGTTGAAACTAAGTATGTGCGTTTGTGACGCTTTGTTTTTGCTGAGCTCTAAGCTATTTGTGTGCAGTTGAGCGCTTGAGTATTTAAGATGTTTTGACTAGAGTTTTTGTGGGTCACAATCCTTTAGAGCGCTTAGTTGGAATAATCGAACGAGTGCTGGAGGGCTCAACTTTAATCTGAAAATATATCTGACACCTTCTCAGTTATAGATATACATATCTACTTACATAAATAGGCTTTAGTGTGCCATTATTGCTGACCGGTGAAGACTTGTCTCCATATACCTATCTACTCTTATATTATCTAGTACATAAGTGTGGAGTAAATTGGTTAATCCGTTTTTACAAGTATTTCGGCTACTCTACGGAGATAGTTGGAGATTGCACAAGACTTAAGGGAAGTCCTGAATATGATAAATAGTAAGAAAATTAGTAGCAACACAGCATGTTAAAAATCACTCTAAAATAGTATTAGGAAATAATTGGATTTTATCTTTTGTTTGGAAGTGATTGTCGGCGATAGGAGCTCTGTAGATTGTATTGTGTCAAATCATACTAAAGTGTTGAAAATCATTTAATTAATATCAATTATTGTTCATTGTTTGTTGCTTCCGAATATTTTACAGTTATATACATACACGTTGGTTCTGTTATCAATAAATTTCCACCTTTTTAGGAGTAACATATAAATAATAAGCCCAAACTCTTTCTGAAATTATTCACTTCATGTAGGAAATTTTTAAATGGAAATCTTGATTTTGGCGCTCAATACTATTTCAAACCGTTATTTTATATAAAATAAATTTGTAAAGGAAATAACGCTGAGATATGATAAAAAGGAAGTTGAGTTAGTTCTATGATACACATAAACATAAAAAATATTTCAAAAATGTTTGAAACTGTTTCTTCTGGAATTCTTCTCAGGACTTCGAACTATTTTGACTATTTATACTTTTAAAGCGTTCTGGTCATAAGCACTGCGAATGTGAAGACAAATCGCTACGAAACAAAAAGCAGAAATTCTTCATATCTTTTTCCCATTAGCAAACAACAAAAACAAGCGTGCACCTACATACGATGTGAAAATGTCTATGGCTATGCCATGCCACCATCAAGGTAACATAAAACCTCAAATATGCAAAAACTGCCGGTAATGTCTTTCATAGCAAACTGCAACTATGCCACACTTGAAAATCCTTTGAAGTGCGGCAACAGTTCAAACGGGCACTTGTGGTACGACTACGCCTGAATTATGTGTGTTTATGCGCTTCATATGCATGTGTGTGTGGTGTTGGGTGATCAAACATGCCCCAGCATAGCATGCCTTCCCTCCTCTCCTCTTTATGCAGATAAGCGCCCGTATGCAACGCTTCGGTTTTTATGCGGTCACTAGCAAATTAACACAAAGCCAAAGTAAACATTATAGTTTCGTCCAATGCTGCCAATGCGCTCTGAGTGTTGTTGGAATATACCATTGTAGAGACCTTTGAGTGCTGAAGACATGATATGAGCATTGGTTTACCGTGATAAACAAATTCAGAAAATAGGAGAGCTCATGGATATCTGTGCCAGTGTTGTCAAGTGTAATAGCAAAACTCTTTGGTAAAATACACAGTTTTTCATTTCGTGTTGCTAAATTAGTTATTATTAATAATATAATAAATATGTAATATTAAGACTATTTACTCTTTCGATCCTTGGTTACCTTGGCCTTGGTTTACAAGATCATAGTTTATTTTTCGTGGAGTCACACCGGTTTAGTTGACAACTGTACATACATACATCTTTTTGAAGTCTGAAGTATGATGGTTAATCATTGACGCAAGATTCTTCATAGATCATAGTTGAAGTACTCGTATAATTTAACTTTTTCGTATCTATATTATAAGTTTCTGTCATATTCTTTTCAGCAACCGTGTGTCACTGACTCCTGACGCGGCCTACTGTGGTCCTTACTGCAAGCCAACCAAGTAAACAACAACCTACCCCGGGCTCCCGTTTTAGAGATAACTTCCTGAATAATTTACTCTTCCAATATTTAGGAATAGCATGTGCACATACATATGGCCCAAGCAGCTCACGACTTCCGGTCTTAGACCAAGTATTTTCTGGGTAGCCAAACGACATCCGTTTGAAGGCGAGCTAAAGTGAGAAGGCGAAACATTCGCTCTCCAGGGTTGTGGGCTGAGTTTGAAACCCCACTTAAGAAATTATACCAATGAAAACAGCCTCGGATGAGAGCCTCCCTTTTGATGACGACCACTGCAAATGTTTTAAGTATTATGATTTAAGGTGCCGCTGCCCAGCTGCTTGATGTCCTCGTTGGAGTAGAGGCTGACATCACCGCTGTCCAAGAAATGCGATGGACGGGACAATGACTGACACCGATCCTTGTGGCATTTACTACAGTTTAAACTCGGCTATAACCGCGTAAGCGGTGTCTATGTCAGGAAGAAGAAGAAGATATTCGGAGAGATTCCGACCATGATTATTTGGTTCTAAAGCAATAGTTGATTTGAAAATTTCAGAGATATTTGCACTGATTTTACTGTATCTATAAAAAATTAACGATAAAATGGATTTTATTATTTATATTTTATTATTATATTTTACTATTTTTTATAAGTAGCATCGGTACGGGTTTGAAGATCGATAGCAAAAAGAGTAAAGTTTTGTAACTCATTATTAGATTATTCTTTTGTATTTAATACTTTGAATGAAAAGACTTGAAAGTAGTTTTCAAAAATTTAAAGGCTTAACGGAATCAACAAATAAAAAGCAAAAGAGAGTTGCATACTAAATAAATAAACTTGTGCACATCCATTTCAGCGCGTGCAACTACGGATACCACATATCGAGGCATATAGTGGGGTTTGTGGACGACTGGCGCACCTCCTCGTTTGCGGCATGTAAGCTGGTAAGTAGGCCTCAGGTAAATGTGGGCTTTTGTTCGCAAAAGCTGCTTTGATTGCCATTTACTGGGTCGTTTGTGCTGCATTACATCAAAGTTATTGTTGCAACATGTTTGCCGTTGGAGCACCACACACACGCATCAGCACCAGCATTCTTCCCTAATGTACTGGCAACCGAGCATATGTGGGTGGGGGCGGTGCATGGCAAAAAAGCAGCCAACTTACCAGTATTTCTCCTTAATAGCTCAATAACCAATGAAGCAAAAAAGTGCCAGCGCTGACGGCATTTGCAACACCTATGCGGCAACCTCAAACAGCACAGGCTGCCCCTGCAGTCGGTCAGGCGCGGTTTGAGGGAGAACAGCAAACACGCTCTGAAAGCGTATAACGGTATCCACAAACAAACAAACAATATTAATGGCCCGTGCAAAGGTGAATGCAATTGCAGTTGCAGTTACAAGCCAACGCCTGCTAAGTTGTCTGTGCCGGCACTGCGCCATTGTAATGTCCATCGGCGTGCCCTCCCCGCGCGCGCAGCGCTATGTTGGCATGAGTGACTGAGAGCCCGATGGCCCGAGGCTGGCTTGACCAGCAGTACACAACCTTTGCCCTCTCGGCCGTCACCATTGTTAGCGTCATGGCGGCGGCATGTTGCGGTTCAATGTACACCGAGGTGTGGAAGAAAAATTCCGTGTCCTTTGGGAGTTGCAAAGACAGCGCCGGTGAAGACATTACCCGCATGCATGCCCACATGCGAGCACAAAGGCCTGTATCCACTTGAACTAGCGAACTAGCGGGTCCGCATTCATATCTGTACGCATGCTTCTGAATGGCCCGTTAGTTTTTGCACATGTGGCCATGTCGGCGTCGTTGAATGTGTTGAGCGGAAATTCATGCGATTGTTAGCTGCTTCCGTTCTCTGTATAATGACCGGAAGATGTTTTTGCCTCGGCAATAACAAGTCGAACATTTCAGAACGGGGTTAGCTTTTTGCTTGTGTATTATGGAGTGTTTAGTTTTGGTTTTTATCTGTGTCCTTCTATTTCATTTCTTGCCGTTGTCCTTTTATTTACGCCTTTTGCTCGTCACGTGGGCGCCTTGGTGTGTCGGTTTGTTGTTGCGCGTTGTTCTAGTGAAATTTACGAGTGTTTTGTAGAGCTAATGTGACTGTTGCGGCACATCATTAGAGCGCTCGCTTGCGACACCGTCTCAACGCATTTGCTCTAATATTCAGTCCTAAGGAGGAGCTAGGCAAAACATTTGTTTAGAGCCACATTGTGTTTCATAGTGAATCTAGAGACACACTTGAAAGACGACTTATTACGAATGCTTCTTCGATGAAATAGATTTATTGAAAAGCGTAAACCTTCTCTTTATTTATGGAAAACAAATTCAACCATGATTCTCTGTTAGTCTGTTCGAAAACTATTTGCCAAGACTCGAATAATATTTCTTGATTATAAAATTCCATGGAAGCATAGCAAAGGAGAAATTCAACTTAGAATTCCAGAATTAATACAATACTCAGAAGATAGAAGCATTGCAAAAATCATCCTTTATTTGGACTTCTACGACTACCTAGACAATATCGGCGTATCCAAATGAGACTTGGGTCTATCACCATGATTCTGAATCAAAGCAAGAGGCTAAAGAGTGGTGTCAACCAGGAAATGTTGGAAACTCTATAAAATATATAGGTAAATAATCAGCCCCTCATGAGTCGATATAGTCCCTTAGTTTTTGGGATACCGTTCTGAATTTTTGCAAACGTCGCTTTCTCTCCAAGAAGCTCTTCATTTGTTGGAACCGAAATCGGACCTCTATAGCATATATGTATATGTAATACAAACTGAACGATTGGAGTAAAAGGCTTGTGTGGAAAACTTTTTCATATGACAAGCTGTCTTCAAGGCATTTCGAACAGGTTATTATCTAAGGCGATAATGCAATCTCCGAAAGTATTCTTTAGATTGGATCACTATAGAGTATAGCTGTCATGCAAGCTTGACGATCGGAACCAAGTGTTTGTTAGGATCCTTTTGTATTTGCGAAGGGTATTATAGATTAGGTGGAACGGAAATAATTTTTTTTTTTTAATATGTGCACTTAATTGGACTTGTTTCAAATCATTTTATATGTATGTACTAGAAAATCCGTTGTATTTTAAAAAGTGTTCTAAGGGAAGGCATTATTAATTTATTTTTAAAATGTGTTCACGTTTTCTATTTATTTATGTCTTTAGGAGTGCGCAGTTGACTTCCGAAGGTTGAAATATTCAATTCGGCTTCAAGGTCCAAATCAATTTTTGACAGCCAATTGTGAAGTTAACCTTTCTTTTGTTAAATATTTAGCAGCATGCTTCTATAAGAAATTCATGAGCTGCTAATTGAATATGTTTGTCGTTCGCTCGGCCATATTTGCTGAGCATGTATTTCACAAGTAGTTCTAAAGAGCGCACCAAAGTACCTGCATAGTATGTCTGTATGAGCGAAGCCGTAGCCATATGAAAGTAAAATTATATAATACTACACTGTACAGCTCCAGAAAGCCACAGTGATGAATATCCAATTCGGTGCATGCATGAGTGGGTGTGCGGGGCATCTGGTGCATGAGTGAGTGATTGAGGGGTCCTACGACAAACCTGCATACGGCGGAAGTTTGGAGCAGCCAACATAGTTTAGCACTTTATCGGTGTATTGGTGAACCTTTTTACTAGAGATTTTTTTTCTCTAAAAGCCGGATTTTTGTTCGGTGCCAATGTTTGCAATGGCCACAAGTTGAGTGCTAAATGTTGAGTATACGCACAGGTGGGCGACCCACCGAGTGATCCATGGCAGCCGAGCCGCTTTCAATGGCTGTTTGTTGGCTCGCAACGAGGCGACAGGAAGTTGATTAACACAAATACACGTGTGCTCCCATAAATGTGTGCATATGTAAATGTGTGCGTGCGAGCACACGCATACTTGGACTCCCTCAATCACTTCCGTTGAACGCTAAAGTGGCCCTTTGCACTCTATTATTTTCACTGTAATTGGAACGTGTGAGAAATACGAATGCCCCGATGTGTGTATGTGCAATTTTTAGTAGCGCTATTAGTGTGTGTGTGGAATTGGCGTAAAGTGCTTGTAAGTAAAGTAGCGATGTTGCATTCAAAAACGCTCAGTAAAGCATAAGTGAGTGGTGTGCGCAATCGCCTGAGTGTGGGTTCATAGAAAAGTGCGAAATAAAAATAAAAAATAAAATAATTGGAATGAGTGTGATAGCAGAGAGTGCAATGAGTGTCTGCTTCAAGCGCGTGTGTTGGAGAAAAAAGAACCAGATGCTAAAGAGCGCAAACAAATGCACTGAGCAAAAGTGAAATCATATTGCAATCAGAAACAACAAAGAAAAGCTGGGAGAAGCATCGAAGGAGCCAGAGGTAGGGAGGCGCAAAACAAATGTATTTGAAATAAAAACTTTTAAGCAATAACCATAATACCAGCAGTGTATCGGATTTCTAACGTTTTGATCTCTGAAGAGAATGACATTTTAGCTAAGCCACTTCGATGGAAAGAGGGAATTTAACATGCGAAGCAGGCGTCGAGGAGAATACGTAAAAGTATAAAATGAAATCGTAAAGATGAGAGCTTCTTCGGCTACAGTGGGAGAAGTGGATCGTAGTAGTGGCAGGCGATAAAACCGCGTGAACAGAAAAAAATAATCTTTTCATTTTTTAGTATCAGTTTAGTCGTTGTGAAATATTGGCCTGATATTGGATTCAAAAAAGAATATCCCGAAAGTTGTCATACTCATATACATGTACGGTACGAAATCCATTGTTTATCGGAATCCAGTTTAAGTTGCTGAGAGTTCACTTTACTCGCATTAAATATTGCACGTAAAGTGAATATATTAGTAATCGGTACTAAAAGGGTCCAAATATGCACGAGAAGATCCCAGAATAACGACACCGAATCCTCCTTCTTCGAATGAAGAATAGAAGCTGCGGTGGCCATCCCTTTTATTAGCTGGTGGTGTGCAAGCGTGGTGTTATGGTGTGCTAAATTGAGGCGTGTCGTTAGTTTCCCAGGTGAAGCGTTCTACTTGGAGGAGGTAGTTTAGACTCAATTAAACAGCCCTTAAATATATTTCTATTCTCTTTTCAATATAATTTTCTGTTAAAGTATCGGTGTTGAAGAGCTTTTATTGTTCTTGATGCTAACGGCAGTCATAGGTAATTTATCATATTTTATTCTTGTGAAGTACTTGGGAATTCAATACCAAAACTTTTGGGGACTAAAAATATCTAAATTCCTTTCGTTAAGTTAAAAAAAAAAATGATTTGGTTTCTCAAAGGATCGGAAATCTGCTTAAAAATACTTTGATAATCAAAAATTATGGTTTTAATATTGCTTGACTAAGTCATTCTCAACCGGCCTGTGTTCAACTCTTTGCATTTTCTAAGATTGTTGTAATGCTCTTACTCCAATATAAACAAATTGAATCATTGGGAGTATTCTCCAATTACTTTAAAATATACACCAATAGAAGGCAATAGTGTGCTTGTCGTACAAGAGGCGAATGTATGTAGTTGCAACATCCAAGAGATTGCAACAAACCGCTATTTCGTAGCCAGCTAAGGTAAACAAAAGAGCTTGAAACTGTCTTGTCTCCAACAATATTTGCCAGTGACCGGTCTAACGATGGAGCAACGGTACATTGTCCACTTCACTGCTTTGCAGTATCAGCCGTTGTTCATTGTTTGGCGACAACTTAGGCTTTTGGCCAACTTTTGCCGGCAACTTGAGGGAGTCGCATTGATTGTTGCCATGACAATTGCACTTACGACTGGCCTTCTTGTTGTTGCAGATGTTGCCGCGTCGCCGTTGCTATTGCCATTTTGTTGCATAACACTCAGCGCGTGCGCAACGCCGCTCACGTTGCACCGTCACTCGCTTGCTTACTTCAGCCGAATGCACCTTTTCTGGCTGTTGTTGCTGCGATTATGTGGTGTTGTTGTTGTTCGTCGCTGCTGCTGCCAGAGGCTCATTGTTCCAAGCTGTTGGCTGCTGTACGCCGCATTGGCATTGTAGCTTGCTGCTCTGCCAGTGTCCTGTTTTCGTATGGTCCTGCAAACCCCGCTTGACTCTTTGCTTCGATCCGCCGAGCAGGATAATAATCCCACGGTGGAAAAGTGTAAACAACATTAGCCGACAAAGTTGGGAGCTGCTAAGCTGAACGTGTCGCATAGGATATTTTGTCGTGCCAACAACAATAACTACACACACACACGCACGAGCACTCGTTACGTCACGCTACTTGTTTTACAGTTAGCACCCACCCTCTAACAGCCTCTGTCTCGTATTTCTTTCAGATTTGTTGTGCGCTGCTCTAGTGTGCTTGTAGGTGGCGGATTTGCTGCATTCACTCGCCTTTGTTCCGCCTGAATTGCGCGGCGTCAAGCGTGTTGCTGTCCTTTAGTGTCCTTCTAACGATTATACTGGCACTTTGGCGCTGCTTCTTCTTTCCCACCATTCCGTTCTTTTCTATTTGGAGAGCAACTTCTGCTTTAGCGGCAGCTTGGAGTTTTACAATACTCTTTTAGTCACTTTTAGCATTGTTTTTTCCTCACCATTGTTTGTTGACTTCCACTTCTCGTGGCCAGCTTTGTTTGCTTGTTTGCCTCTTGGTTGATGTGCTAAGGTGTTTACTTGTTTCTTCTCAAGTTGTACGGTTAATGGTGCTCAAGTACTTTTTAGAAATGATGGTTGTTCCAATGGTTGCCGGTGTGTAAATATGCCTCGAATTCTCTTTCGTGTGCTTCTTATTGGATTTAATGACATTCTGCCTCATGAGCCGAAGCCTACAGAGCCGAAGAGTGCGCGCTTTAAAGCCTACAGTAGTGCATCAATGAGCTCAATTTACCATGGTGCATATTTCTCTTTCAAGCTCCACATGCATCATGATAGCTTAAAATATTGAAGCCAGCCTCTTATTGATATGCTATTTAGATGATATCACCGGTCTCTGGTCTTATCCTTGTTTTTATTGAACTTAACTTCCTAATATACCATAAGACGATGTCTTAGGTTTTGTATTAGGCTCTGTCTATACCATTTGAAATTGGAATTATGATTTAACTTATTTAATGTTTTTCGCCGGTAAAGTATAAAATATATCTAGATTGAAAGGGTCATGCTATATTTATTCAGCTCAGGATATAGAATATTTTGAAATCGTTGCTCAAATACATACTACTTGTATATAGTTTGGAAATCTGAATTCCATTGGGTAGTCGAAAAAGTCTTTTCGTTTAGATATCAATAGATATCGTTACAATCGTATGTCTCCAGTGCTACCATACAGTGCAACATATCGCATTGTGTCATAACAGGTGAGATTTTAAGCTTCATTTAGCCAAAAAAATTAAATTCGGGGAAGTTGAAAAAAGTTACAGCTGTTCAAAAATGAGTCAAAATAATGAAGAAATTCGCTATATTGCGAAATTTTTGTATAAAAAAGGGAAGAATGCCATGCAAGCCACCAATGAAATTAGTGAAGTTTGCGGAGACGATGCTGTACTATGTAGTTCGTGTGGCTCGCTTCCGTTCTGGAAATTTCGATGTGAAAGTTGAACCTCGCTTTGGTTGACCTATTGTTTAAAAAGTCGATGAAATTATGGAAAAGATTGACCAGATTGATGTCGCTAAGGAACTTATCTTTCATCGGTTTTGAACCATTTAAAAAAGGCTGACTACAAAAAGAAGCTCGATGTTTTGGTACCACATGAATTGTCAGTAAAAATTTTAATGGACCGAATCAACAACTGTGATTCTTCGTTGAAACGAAATGAAATGAAATGAAATCGAACCATTTCTGAAGCAAATGGTAACTTCCTTAATAGATGGAATAATGTTTCCAGCGAAAAATGGCAAAATGTGCTCGCCCAAATTACAATCATAAATAACATTCCTGGATCTTCTCCTTGGAGATATATGTAAATGGATTTGTTTGTACTAGAGACAAAAAATAACACTCATAATTTCATTAATTTCATAATTTTTGACTGAAAAAATTATTATGAAAGAAAGGCGGGATATGCATACATATGTACATATAGTATATGATGTAGTAATAGAAAATTTTTATGTTTTTTGAAGATTACACAAATACATATGGCAAAACTTTAAAATTGTATTGCTTACAAAATAATTGTTACATTATGAAAAATAAGAGTTATTTATTTTAATAATTTTTATTTATTGCTCAAAGAATAATAGTTATTCGAGTGAGTGATTTTTCATAACTCTTATTTAATAATAATTGCAGGGTAAGCTTTCTGATTTGTCTTTGCTATTTGAAAGTAACAATCTGAGAATATTATTTGTCAAGGCAAAGAAAAAGCTTGCTTGTCAACTCCGTTGCGTAAGATTTAATTAAAATTCATTTTGTGAGGAAAAAAATATAGATGAAAAAATTAATATTAAACTAGAGTTTTCGCTCATTTCTTCATAACTGTTGTGGTCTCTGTTTTGTACTCTTTAGTTTAGACAACGAGTTCCTACGAGAGGTTGGAGGTTGGAGGTTTGATATTGATATATTTATAATTCAATCTAACGATGAACATAAGCATAATTTTATTTCCTCATCCTTAGCTTATTAAGCTCTTTACTTGTTTGCTGCTTTTAAAAGAACTAATGATAAATGATGATAAAAACACTACTCAACAAATTTGAATAAAACATTTTGCGATTGATGTGGTAACAGGTCTGTGGGGTATTTGTGGAGCTCTGATTACGAATTTGAATTCAAAAATTTTAAATCATGTAAATCTACTTATGTCATTTTAGTAAAGGTTGGTGGTTTGACCTCTTGACTACAAAACGAAAAATTCTACGTTTTAAAAAATTTTTGCTATCATTTTCAGTTTTAGCAACTCAAAATTAGCAATAAACAGCAACTAATATCACAGTATTAAAATGACTGTAAACTAGTGTAATTGGCCGGAAAAAAATGCCGTCACCAGATCATTAATACAGGTAAAAGAGCAATTTTATCTTCCACAATTTAACATTTAATTTATTTAATTTAAATCGATTGTACAACGACTGTGTCCGTCCGCACCACTCCCAGGTATGTGTCAGCTGTGTACGAGCACTCAAAAATATTTATCTCGTGCATATATGTATACTTGTGTGTATGTATATACACCTATATATTACATATGATATGGAAGTACTATACGTGCATCACCGGGGAAAATTAAAGGCTGTAGTTTACGTGGCTCAAAGGTGTTCCGGTGCTTAATTTGTTTATGTGTATGTATGATACTCATGCGACGCCATGCCATTCATAAAGGGTGTTTCTTATATGAAGAGGTTTGTTTTATTAGCACAAATCAGTTGCTTGACATGTTTCAACAGAAGGTAGCTCATTGTAGTCAATCACTTGATGGATGCGATTGATTGGCAGCTCGATTTCTTTATAATGTTCGATTACATGTTGAAGAGATTGATACCCTACTCTTCTAGAACTCTTTGTACTTGCACTTTTAATATTTGAGAAAAGCATCGAACAATAAGCAATAAATACAATACAATAAGGTTGTTAGCATCTTAACTGCACCAGTTAGTAACCTTTCCACGCTGCTGGATTGCCCTTCACACATGACATTGGCGCAACTGTACGCCGAGGAAAATTTACTGACGTACTTAAGTATAATGAACATAGTTGTTCCAAATCTACGCATTTTCTTTGAGAGCTATCCTATTTACCTATCCATCTATACCTCTAAAAGGACACCCTTTATTTGTGTATGTTTGAATGTGTGTGTTCATGCAATCGCCACGCCACTTGTAATTGCTGTTCAAATGATGCCGGAGTGAAGTGTCGTTGCACCGTTGCAGCGTTGCGCTGTAATTCGCAGTCTTCCTCGATGCAATTAAAAACCAAAATTATACCAACAATCATGATTGCGTATTTATGTCGGAGTCGGGAATACTTTTACTCTCTTTGTTTTTATTTTTTTATAAGTGACGTTTAAATCGGTTAAAATGTATCAAAACAACTTCGATTGCTCCTCGCTCGCTGGCTACAAATGTACGATTTCATGTAAATGCTGTTCTTGTTATTGTTGTGCTTCTGTGCTGGATGCAATTGGAGAGCTTAACCACTCAAAGGACAATTACTGCAGCGAGGCAATAATTTGTATTTCGATCCATGTTGTGACATAATTGGGTGACAGTGCGGTAACCCGGTTGGGAGAACGAAGGTGAGGCAATGTGGAAATCACAGAGTGTTCTCTGGTAACTATGGGCAGAACGCAGTATGTATGTACGAGAAAGACTAAAATGAGTGGTTGGCAATACTATTGGACTATTAATAATATCTTTCGGTGTAATGTATCCTCTGGGAGTTATTTTCGGTGTCTTTGTAATCAAAGTACACCAAGATTAATTACAAATGAATACTCAATTATAACAGATATATTTTGAACTATTTTATACTGCTTTGGGATTTTATTTAAGTACTTCAGTTCAAGTTTCTGCTTGACAGAATTATTATATATTTTTTTCCTTTTGTAGGTAACCGTTTTCTTTACTCTGTTTCAACCGCAGTATAATTTTTAAACCGTATTGTATCATTTGTAGCCAATTACACTGATTTACAGACATTTAGCTTCTAACGATTCTTGCAAATTTTGGGTTACTAAAACCCCAGAGGTGATCTGGTGGCTGATGCCCAGAACATACTGAAATTATGGAGTGACTACTTCTCCAACCTCCTGAATGGCAGTGAAAGCATAACGTCTGAAGAAGGCGAACCCGATTCACCAATGACAATGGAGCAGATGTTGCATTGCTGACGAAGTTCGAATAGCAATTACCCGTCTGAAGAATAACAAAACGGCGGGGGCCGACGGATTGCCGTCCGGGCTATTCAAATACGGGAGCAAAGATCTAATAAGGAACGTGCATCAGCTTCTTTGTAGAATATGGTCGGACGAAAGTACACCCGACGATTGGTACTTAAATGTGCTCTGCTCAATTCACAAAAAGGGAGACCCCATAATCTACGCCAACTAACGTGGGATAACTCTCCTCAACATCGCATATAAAGTTGTATCGAGCATATTGTGTGAAAGATTAAACCCCACTGTCAACAAACTGATGGGACCTTATTAGTGTAACTTTAGATTTGGAAAATCAACAACTGACAACTCGATTTCAAAGCTGCTTTCGACAGCATGAAAAGGAGGTGCCGCGATGTCTGAATTTGGTATCGTGTATATTTGATACGCCTGTGTAAACTGACGTTGAGCAGCATTAAACGCTCCGTGTATATATGGTGTAAAGGCATGGACGATGAAAACATCTCATGGGTCGATGTAACCAGTTTTCGAAAGAAAGGTTCTGCGGAAGTCCACGGCGAATATCACAGTCGATGGAACGATGAGCTGAATATAACAAATGCAACTGTGAAGGGTATGATAGTTTCGGTATAGCCGAACTTAACGTTTTTTCAGGTTTCTTTACGCAAATTACTTTGTCAAAAAGTTATTAATTTTTTTTTGCTCTTTTGGTGTTTCGGAGAATTAAACAAAATATATTTCTGGCAAACAATTAAAATGCGTCCTCAAAAGTATTTGCGCTGCGGCGGGTGCATATATATTTAATTGGGGCTAGTGAGCTTCTGGCATCTCTAACTAATTCGAAATGAAGTTTGCAGAGGCGGACAAGGAAAGCTCAGACGCAATATCAGCAGCGGAATGTGGCAAATGTTGAGTAAAACTATGTGGTATACACAATTTTTACCGTACAAACATTCTTGAACACACACAGATGCGTTTCCGTGTGAGTGAATTTTTGCTTAAAAGTTGACCGCATATGTTGTTGTTGCGGCAATCTCGTCGGTTGACCTGCGCATGCTAGACTACAGCGCAAATCCGCTTACAGCATTCTAAATACTTTCCGCTCTTCCCACAAACAAAAAATGCATGTGTGTGTGTGCGTGTGAGGAATGCATTTGTATTGCATTGTGGTGCATCTGGAGGCAGGCGGGTGGGTGGCAGGTGCAGAGAGCGTTTGACGCGGCTAACGTCAGCGGTTGCTTAAAATGCCTTAGCTGCATGCCAGACGTTTGGGTTTCTGCAAAAACCATTTGTCGGGAAGCTTGCGGCTTTATTGTGTTTGTAGCATTAACCGTTAGTTGCATACCACTTGTGCACCCTAAATATATACACGCACAGATCCTTAAACATGGATACTTATGGTGTATGCGGAGCAGTGCAGCGCGCCACAAAGTATGCAAACATTGCTTATCCTCATGCACACACCAACAAAAGCAACAACATCCCATTTGAGAAGAATGTTGCAACTAGCCAACGAATTCATGTGCGTTGCTTGGTAACGGCGCGAGTTGCCACTAAAGATCGCGTGATTTACGTTCGCCGCTGCATAGTGCTCCCGTTAGCCGTGCGTTCGTTTTGACAACAACAAAAAAGCGCATATTTTGTGGCAATGTGGCGACACAGGTATTTGAAGTTTCATATTACCGTTATTATTATAACATTTATTGCACTTGCATCCAGCTATTGTATTTCAATTTCACCTCTCGAATTTGTTTCCCGCGAATGCGTGGGGCGAAACAATTCTCGCTCGTGCATGCAGAGATACATACATACACACCGACACAGCGGCGCATGGCTTGGGGCTTAATGCAAATAAACGCGCATTTTTGAAATATTTTGATGGCGAGTTATGGAAATGCATCCTGATGTACCACAAGTATACTCTGTGGCAAGAATAGTGGGAGAGAAAAAAAAATATTATGAAATATTAGGTTAAATGCCAAATGGAAAATTGCGCAGGGTTGCATATGAGTTTTTCAGTATTTATACAATAAGACCCCATTTCATAACACTCTCATACAGGGTATGTCTGGAAAGTAATAGGTATGCTTTCCTTCCGCCGCGACTGTACTACGGAGCGTGCGCCCACCGACTGGATTCGGTAGAGGGCGTTCCTAGCTAACGAACGAGCGGCCAAGCACCTGGAGAGTGAGGACAAGCATTTTCGCGCGACGTGTTTCTGTGTGTGGTGAAAGCCGAAAATGCAGCGTTCGTTAGAGCAGAGGTACGCGATTAAATTCTGTGTGAAACTCGGTAAATCTGCGACAAAGACGCTTGATATGCTCAATCAGGCTTACCCAGATGTTGGTGTGTCTCGGTGGCACCAGGCCTTTATAGAGGGCGGGGAAGTGTTCGCTGATGAATGGTCAAACCCAAAGTGAAAACGATGCTCATTGACATCAAAGGCATCGTCCACCATGAATTTGTTTCTTTTGGACAAACCGTCAACGCCAAGTTTTACGTAGAAGTCCTCAAGAGACTCAAACGAAGAGTCAATCGGGTCCGACAAGACATCGCAGCGGATTAGAAGTTGCACCACGACAACGCCCGGGCTCACACCGCATTTCTTGTGATTAGCTACCTAACCAAGGCTGGCATGACAACGCTTCCGCAGCCGCCCTACAGCCCAGATGTGGCCCCCGGACTTTTTTGTTTCCTTGCCTATTCCAGAGAATGGCTTAGGTGACGCCTTCAAAGCTTGGAAATCCCACTGGCAGCGCTGCATCGACCCTCTGGGTTCTGGGAGCCTATTCAATACATTTTTTTTAAATCGACTTATTACTGCTTTCCGGACAAACCCTGTATGTCGTTCAGGACTCACATCTATTCCAAATTACATAATGTGTTATGAAGGTATATTCACTTAATTTGCTAATAGAAAAGCCGAAGTTTTCGAGCCTTATTTTGTTCGGTGATGAAACCCATTTCAAATTATGCCTCACTATTCCTATGATATTCTACACCACTTATAGCTCCACGCTTTATGAAGCCAATTCTAGGGTCTGTAGATTGCTGGGAATTTGTGGAAAACATGTCGTTATTAAATTCTTATGATTTCAAGTCACATTATTGCCAAAATGAATGTAATTTTTTAATTTTTGTTCCTTTTATATTTTATGAGCCAATAAATTTCTATTTTCCCCAAACGGGAGTGTGTGGGGCTGAGAATTTCATTGCTGGAAATTGACTATTGTTCACACAATTTTAAAGGAATTAAATAAATGTTCGCCTCGCAAATTCTGCCATATTTCGGTCGCATAACAAAAGTCCGTCCAAGTGGGTGAGAGTGTGTGTGAGCCGCTTGGCTCGAGTTCACTAGCGGCGTAATGTATGGAGCTCGGCGTCGTCGATTCGGAATCTTAGAGTAATTCTTTTGTGTACTCTTGCATTCAACGCAATTTCCTTCCGTTTCGTTTGGCGAATGCAATTTTTATTGTGTTTTTAAAATATCACTTTATGCCGTTGTTCGCTTTTGTGCTTTTATTTGAGGTGAAATGCGAGGCAGTCGCTGGGTGGCGACGCCGAAGGCGCGGCATAAATTCGGCCGGCATTGTGGCAGAGAAGCACAGTTGCAAGGCACCTCGAATTTGAATAAAATTTTGAATTCTTGGAATGGCCTCTTTAAGATCCTCTGACGCGTCTGAATGGCATGTCCTTTGGTGTAACTGTATATCAAAGTGCACCTACAACTTGAGTTATTGTTGGTTTGCAGAATACGAAAGGTAAGTGATATTTGCTGGACATGCATTGCGGCTATACTCGACTAATAGGCACTTGACGAAAATGATTTTGCACTTTTCACGGCTGAAGAATTCATGCAGCACTTGTGCATTATGCGCCTCCAGCGGTGCAATTACTGCAATTACTTAGCTTGCAACAATATGCAATTCACTCACAAAGCGCAAAACTCGGCTGTAAATAAATATTGCTCCGGTATTCTTGTATTCGGTATTGCGGGCAACTCAGCCCCAGCAGGAATATTTACGGGTTCTAAATTCCAAATTTAATCTCAAAAGTGAGTGGTATTCGGTTTTAAAGCTTCGGTTTATTAGCTTCGCCTGTATGATTGTAAGTTTGTGACTAATTTTTCAGTGGCACTGAAACTGTACTTCTTTCATGAATGGCACTGTGACAAAATGTACAGTTAACAGTTTGGTAGACTCTGCAAAAAAAAGTATGTGCCTAAAACTATGCTGACAAAAGCAACAAAACATATTGATTTACAAAAACTAGTGTGTCGTATCGGGTTTTTGGTATGTTCATTTAAATTTAAAATAAAAAGGGTTTAAATAATAAATATAGGAGAGTGCTGAATTCAAGCATTGCAAATCCGATTAGTGTGGCTCAAAAGCACTCACATTTTGTTAAGGATTCAGGGCCCAGCCGCAAGTAAGGTAAACTTGTGCTTAGTTTAAACCTTTTGAGTGTGTTCAAGTATGAGGAATTTCGCAACAAATCATATTCCGAATTTATAGAGTCCATTTCGCGCCGGTCACCGCGCCGTATATCACCTGAACTCCCCCGAATCGTGTAAACGCTGCACTCGGCTGTTTGCGGTAGCGCTAATGCAATTGTGGCGTGTGAAAGTATGTGTGTGCCAACACGCCGCCCCCGAAAGGTATGCAGCAAATTAACTTCCGCTTTGGTCGCCAAGATATCCTTTGCTTGCTTTCTGGGCGTTTCCTTCCGTTCTTGCTGCTCTTTGTTTTTTCTTCATTTCTTTTTGATTTTGCGTTTTGTATCTTTCCTTCCTGCGAGTGCTTTTTCGATTCAATTCGCAATTTCTATGATTTCTGGCGTCCTTATTATTGTGGCGCTTTGTTCACAGCCGGGCATTATGCAATTTCTTACACGTTTCCATTCAATTTGCTGAATTGAAGTGGGAATTGCGTTCAACCGAAGATCGCAGCGGATATTCCTCTGCTGCATCCCCGTGGCAAAATTTTTCCAGAGTGCTGTGCTTGTGACCTACCGTTTCAGCTGCTTTGTTGGTGGTGACTTTTCCGGCTGCTTGACCAGAAAAGTGGATTTGCTGGTTCATGAATTAATTGTGCGCATGTGGACCGGAAAGCAGAAGATGCGCGCAGACCGCATTTATGTCGGTTTCGGCAAAGGAACCGAGTGGAGGTCAATTGGTGCGCAGCAAGTTGGGCAAGGAAGCATATTTTGATGGCCAAATTGAGAAGATTAACTAATACTTGAGTGCTTACAGCGCAGCTATCACTTCAGTGGCCTAATTTTCGCTTCAACAGTGCGCACTTGCCTCACGTGATGTTGCAGCCAGCTAAGCGAGCAAACAGCAGCGAGTGGCGAGTGACGAGCAGAGCAGCGCTGCAATAAGCACTCTTCAGGCAATAAGCAGATAAGCAGCAAACATGGAGAGGCACGAAATGGCAAATGCAACAACCACTTCACTTCACTTTCAGTCGGAAGCAAGACAGAAGCAGTGACGGCAATAAAAACGAAAATATTCAAAAATTCAGCTGGCAACAGGCGTGAAGGATGTTGATCCATACAAAATCTGTATTCGCTTTAAGTCATTCCTAGCTTGCTTTCGTCGTAGTCCAAAGCAGCTGAATTATATTGAATAAATTTATTTTTAGCTTCTTCTCATACATAAGACTGCCGGCAAACAGCTTAAGAAATATTAAAAGGAGAATAAAAATACTGTGGATGAATGTGTGTGTATGTTAAGCAGCCTTATTATATAAAGGATAAATTGGAAGTTATTCTGTGCTTCTCCTTTGCTTTTGTTTTTATCATTTGCCCTCATGCAAGCTACATAAATGCCGCATATGACAGGCAAGTGTGTGGGTGGGTATGCAGCTATGTATCTATGGAGAGGCACTTTCAATTGCTGCTTACCTTGGATGGGCTTAAGTGCTTAAGCGCCGCTTGTTTGTGCATTATTTGTGCCACTTGTATCAGCACTCAGCCATGTTCTCCGGTATTCCGCTTCATACGAGCGTTCCGCTTGACTACTTGCCCCACGAATGATTGTTTTTATCCTTTAAGCACTTACGTACCATATCCATCTTCTGTGCGGATATGCATTTCACTTTCGAAAATGCGCAAATCAAATATAATGCAAACTGAGCGCTTCTCTGCTCTCGCTCTATCGGGAAGTTGAGAACGTTGTTGGCACATGTTACATGTTATATTTATTTGTGATCCACTCAAATTAAAGTTTGCCTCTTTTGCACATTGAAATCGCAAAAGAAGAAAGATTCTTCACGGAATATGTCACTAATTGTCTGACTTATTTAAAATCAGTTCTACGGTGTCTGCGTTCTACTTCATGCTGGACTAAACTCTTTCAGTAATGGACCTTTTCATTATCTCGAGAACTCTCTAGAGTGCCAAATTTTGTGTCAGAGCTTAAGTTTTTTCGTTAGGATAATTCAGATATCAAAGCCTAATACAGCAAATCTAGTTTATATATGATACCTTTCAAGCAAAGTGTCGAACGTGTCTCCTCGTGCAAACCAAGTATTTGTGTCCATTTGTTATGTGTTATGTTGTTCATTTGTATATACGTATGTATGTGATCCAAGCTTGAAGGTTTGCAGGATAATATCATATATCAATGACAATATATTGTTCTAATTGATATTCAATTGGTGCACTGTCGCCCTTTGGAGTTTATGCCGAAACTGGAGCAAACGCAACGCCGTATTTGTCGTTGCTACTGAAGGCGGTGGAATGTGGAAGGAAATGTAACTAAGTAACTAAGTAAGTAGGCAAGTAAGTGCATCGTAATCTAATTGATCAGCTGCCAATGCACAGGGTCACCACGGACTGCCATTGACGAATTTGCATGCTTGTGTGTTTACATCACACCCCGATGGCTCCTTAGGACGCGCGCTTGGGGTTTCTCGAACCCTCGAACCGCCCCCATCAACATGCGCACCACTTCAATGGTCTAATTAATTAGCCACTTTGCTGTTGGTAAACTGCTACAACATGCCACACGCTGGTGTACAACGACACAAATATACACACGAAGACACATATTTGGAGATTTATACAGATGGAATCGCCTATGTGAAACTACTCGAACTGTAGTAAATCTCTCGGCCTTTGGTCAGCTGAGTTCGCAAGTTGTGTATTGGTTCGTGAAGACAATTTTCTAATCAAAATAGGAATGGCAAACGCACAAACAGGCGCTCAAGTGGTAGGTCGATACAGCCGCTCAAACTGCCTGTCAGGGAAAGTAGTAGATTACTTCGTAGCTAAATTAAATACCTTACGTATTCGAGCATGAGAGTTCTAAAATCTGAGTTCTAAAAATTTAGTTCTAAAATTAGAGTTGAGCGGTTTAAGTCGAAGAGATTGGGTCACGATTTCGCAGAGAGAAGAGATTTCGAGACGTACCTAGGTAGTCATGTAATTGATGCTGAATTTCTAGATTGCCGTATTTGAGTTGACTTTCTTTCAGATGCTCATTATTGACACCAGCTATGGTCATTGCATTGAGGTTTTTGCTGAATGCAATGAAGTTCATGTGACATTCTATCTCGGAAAGATAGGTCAGCATCGTCGGAGCTCCGACTTCTTAACCTTAGCGAAAGTGGATTGGTCTCCGGCTTTCAATTGAGCGGGGACCCTTTCCAAGAATCTCTTGTGTCACTGCGAAATACGTATTTATTGTACATAAGAAGCTTTCCAGTCCAAATGCCATTGCTGCTGCTTGAGAGGAGGAGTGAGTTGTAGTTTCGCGTGTCCAAATTTCTATCGGGTAAGCATGGGGCGCAGGCATAGTTCGTGTATTAAGTGAGCAGTTAATTAAGGCAGTGTGAGCAGCTTCAACCGGGCACCGCCATACAATTGCACTTGTGTGTGTGCGTTTGTGCAGATTGAATATCTCAACCTCATTTACTGACCGGCCATCTTCAGCCATGTCCATGCTATCTGAGGGGCATTCGTGAAGCGTTGAGCGCATAAATTGCAATTTCAATAACATTGTTTGGCTTAGTCATTTAGCGAATTAGACGTGAGGAGCATGACGGGGCAGCGCCATAGCGGAGCTCATAACTGTCATGGGCAAGATATGCGTGTAAGCCGGCTACAATGTTAATGTGTCAGGGAAATGTTTGCCGCCGATGCTCCACTACTCATTTGTAACTACATCTAGTGTCGGGGGCTTACATACATAGGAATAACGGTGTGCTGGTGTATATTAGCAGTGTTGTTGTTCGCATTCGCGTTGCAATTGAGTAATTAGTTTAATGAATAACGGTTAGTATTAATGCCGGTGAAGACCAAGAAGAATTTCACTTTAAAGACGCTGGGCATATAACTGTAATTGACTCTTCTTCGAAATATTATTGAAAGAGGACGTCTAAGGCTGTTCCAGCGAAAAATGTTTTAGATTGAAGAGATTCTGTTGGGATTTTGACTTCTGCCGAAAAGGTTCGGCATTCCCAATGCATTTCATAGTTAATCTTGAGCCCTGAACACCCGTCATTTCGCTTGTCTTCCACCTCACAATCAACGCTCTCTTTTCCTTATCAAATGCGGCCACAAAAGTGTAGAAGTGCTTAAACGGCCTTTGGGGTTTGACAGCAGTTTACAATGGTTGGAGCAGCGAAGTCATATTACCTTCCACCAGCATAGCCTGCCTAGTCCTGGCCACTAATACTTTGTGCACTTCGCCCTCCCCTCTTGACAACAATGGTGTGTGGTGGCGGTGATTGTCTATTTGCTGCTGGTAAATGACTGACAGCCGCCCAGTTTGACGGTCATTCCCCAAGCAATATTCATTTTCTCCGAACTTAACCAATTGTCCAGCTGCTCGTAAGTCAGCGCCTCCCATGCACACACACACATCCAGCTCCAGCTGCCAGCGCCACTTCAATAGATTGCTGTTATTGCTGTTGGTGTGATTGCTGTTTTTGTTGATTTTGACACTTCTGCTGCAGTTGTTGATGTCGATGCTACCATTCTGATGCTTCTATTAACAAAAAGCTCCACCGTCGCTGTCCTTCCTTCTACGCGCCATTGACAAAAGTACTATTTGCTCTCTCTTTGTTTTGGTATCATTTGTTGTTGCGTTACACGCATTTCACTTCAACGTTTCCCTTAACACTGGAGCGGCGTTTGGGGAATCGTGGTAGCCTGCCTGCTAACTCCGATGGCTTCTTTGCCCCTTGCGCTTTCTCTGCTTTGCGGCTCATTTCAATTTCGTAAGAA
The DNA here is from genome assembly GCF_023373825.1 of Bactrocera dorsalis. Taxonomy (NCBI): domain Eukaryota; kingdom Metazoa; phylum Arthropoda; class Insecta; order Diptera; family Tephritidae; genus Bactrocera; species Bactrocera dorsalis. The sequence goes on from NC_064304.1 coordinate 1,025,257, forward strand.
GGATTTGTTGGGATGAAAACATCCAAAGACTCCAGCATAAAAATATGTTCATTTTCAGCCACAAATACTATACGAAGCTCATAGCAAGGGGCGAGGGGCTTGAGCTGGCTGGTGGGTGCTTGTGTGAGTGCGATTGCTATTCGATGTTGTGTAAAGGGCGCTTCCCACAGCTAATTCTAGCACTTACTTAGGAATGCTCTGCATTCACGGAAGATCGCATCATTTAATTAACTTTGCAAAATTACACCAATGTCATGATATTTTACCGTTGATACACACGTACTCCCCATATACAATTGGCTGAATAGTCGACTCTGTTCGCTCTGTCATTTGACCTGTCATTGCACGCGTTGTGTGTGTGGCTGCTTGCCAAGAGTGACTGCAGGGCCAAGTGTGTATGAAGTGTGCTGCTGCTGCTACTGCTGTGTGTGTGTGCCCGAAAACATGATATTTAATTGTGCATGTGTAAGTCGACAAATTGCTTATTGTCACCACGAAGAGCAGCACATACGCTCGTAGATCTACTCGTGATTTGCAGGCGAAGGCCGAATTTCTGTGCCGAAAGCAATTAGCAACTCAACAGATTTATGAAGGTGAATGCTTACTCCCCTAATGAGATTTACAGCTATCATTTTTTAACAAATTCTTCGCAAAAATCCGAAAATTTGTTGTTATTTTTAGCATCTGCCTCCGATGGCAAGCATTCAGTGCGCCGTAATGAAAGATTTGGAGAAATAAAGGACGCCCCTTAGAGTTTCAGTTCGGTGTTGAAGACCTGTTCGGAATTGTTGTCGTGACATTTTAACGTTAAAATTTTAGTTCAAAAATGTATTGAAATATTTCTTACAATAATAATATGCAAAAGCTGGTTTAAAAGCTAATAATTTTCCTTTTTCCATGCATTTTTAAAATCCGTTTTTTAGAGTCAATTTAAGCTCCGCTAATGAAAAAAGTTTCGGCCATTAAATCCTAGATCGGAATGTAATTTAAAATCAATTTAATTTTACATTCTTGAAAAACTTTTCGATACCAAAGCAGTGACCGTTCAAAAACTTTGAGAACAGGTTTCGTGTTTGCGCTTAACGTTTCATTACGTTGTTGTGTTCTGCGAAAATCCACTTAATCGTTTCTTTCGAAAAAAGAGGGCGGACATAAAACCTGGCACATACATATGCAAGACAATTTGGATATTCAGAATACCCTGTGAGAAATATTACTACACAATTTTGAGTTTTTTCTGTTATCTTGTTTGTCGGATCTAATGGCTATACTGATGCCGAAAATTTTAGAACCTCAGTTGGGAACATCTCGAACATATCAGCTCTTTTCTTTTGTAAATAACAACTGAGAGATCAATAATAATCCACGTCTAAGCCTACCGCCCACTGATTATAAGCATGCTTTAGGAATACAGAAATGTGTGCCCCAACGAAACCACATTACGGAAATATTATGTTCTTCTTGAATAAATTTTAGGATGGGAAGTAATAAGCTCAGTGGTGATATGCTTTTTGGTTAGTCTTTTCATTATTCAACTTTTTGTCGGCACAGTTCTTTCATTTTTCCTTCGAAACAACACTCAGAGAGTGGCGAGCGTACACCCAGTTTACTGAGTAAAGGTTCTTTTTGGACTCGATCAAGATTTCTCAAGATCACAGTTGTAGTTTTCGCCGCGGACATGCCATTTTGTGAATATATCTCTATACATACTCGTCTATAGACTCAAAGGTTGCACCGATGGAGGACCATAAATGCGCTACGGTAACAAAGTCGAAGTTTGTTTTTGTTTCTCTTTAATTTTCGCTTAACTCTTTCTGGTTGTGCAGATTGAAAGCCATCGTGTTGCTCCGCTCGATTTCGGTGACTGCAGTCGCCTGGACAGCGAACTCTTTTCAAAGGTGAACACTTAAACTGCTCTATAGTGTTGTTGTTATTTTTACTTACCGTTAAATTATTGCAACACGCTGCATCGCAACATCGCTCTATGCTGTTGGAAAAGTTACTTTGGCAGTTATGTATGAAATTGCAATTTTCAAAATAAAAAGCGAAGCGGCCGCCAACACAGGTAGCATAAAGCAGAGCAGCGGAGATAAAGGAATGAGCAAAACAAAACCGGCAAACGTTGCAATAAAGGGCACATAAAACAATTGTAGTAGCTTCAAAGGCTCACGACGTTACTGGAAACGGATCGGACGTTGAGGCCGCCTCTTCCCGCATTCGGAGTCGGGAGCGTTGCGTGCGCGCTTTTCATCGCATAAATAAGATGTTCAGCGAAGTCTTTGTTTGTTCTACTTGTTTGCTGCAAAGTGTCACCTGAAAGCAAGCCGGCACAACAAATACAAATCGGAAGCATAGTAAAAGGTGTTGCAAAGAAAAGAAACACGAAGCACGAAGCATAAAGTTGCCGGCCATGCTCGAGAAGAATTAAAATTGAATTCCTCCTGCAGTGATAGTAAATATTCTAAGGAAGAGATAAGAAGCATTGAATAGGCGAAACTTTGGAAACGATGCACTCAGGTGAAAAACAGAGGAAGGGGTAAGTGCATAATGCTATATTAAACTTTAACGGTATTTCTTTTTTATTTCAATACTTCTATCTGTGGAGTTTAAGATTATTTTGGGTCCATTACTTTACCATTACGGTTGCAAATTTTGGATTTACACGTTATATTTGAGAATCAAACAGAACGTTTGGGATTCGTTTCGTCGTTCTAACTGCCTTCTTCCGCTTATACATTTCCAGTTATTCTGTTATCTTTGTCTGATCTGAAGAGTGCAGGCAACAAAATCAATTACTTGTAAACGGAGAACTGATTTGTTTTGAATTTAGCTGTTCGCCAAAATTATTTTCTTCCAATTTAATCACTTAAATATTTTGCTTGGCATACGAATCCCGGATACACAGGAGTACCTGTGACTTTGTGGTTTACTGTAAATATGATTTCCTGGAATTAATGTCACCTGGATTCATCACATAATGTGATGATTCAGTGCGGCAACGTGAGCAATGGCAGAATGCATGAAAATGGAAAGCAATAAAGGCAAGGCGAAAGCAATCACATCGAAAATCATCTCTTAGCATAATCACTTCCGGTGATGTGGTTGGCTGGCTGTGAAACCAAGTCATTTGGCAAATTCCAGTGGCAGTCATCTATGGTAATGGCTATGGTAATACTTTGGCAGCAATCGGAAGCACATTCCGACGACATTGTTTGTCAGGCTAAGAATTCCATACTAATTACTCTAAGTGCTGGCATCAATGACTGCCTGGTACTTTCCACTCAGTCGAAGACATCTCGAACAGATATGCGCCATCGGAAAAGGTGAGTGAAAGGATCACGAGCGAATGTGTGTGTGCTGTACAGGTGTACAAGGCGGTATGCATGGTTGGATGTGTGCCACAAAAGACATGCCTTTTCGCGGAAAATTACACTGAGCTTCGTGTAAGACAGACGCCCTGCCATCGCTTTTGCATTAGAGAATTTGAGTGGAGGAGTGACGCGCGCGAATGGATGGGTAATTAGTGCAGTGCAATCGCGTGCGCACAATGAACAGCGAAAGAAAAAGTGGCAGAGGCATTGGCATCGGCAGCGGCGATGAAATTGAGCGCGGTTCGTACGCGCCTCACCAGGTGAGAATAATGTGAAAATAAAGCGAAATTAAATGACAAGGAATGATGGAATAATTGGCAAGTGTTTCCGTTATTGCTACAGCGGCTGCTGGCGTTTCCGCTGCCAAAATGGCTGCTGAATGCCGTTAATGGATTGTCGGTAATGAAAATCACCTTTTCTCTGGCATTTTGATGCGAAGATAATTTTTGTGGCCGCACTGTGTAAGGAGAGTGATTGCCAGAAGTTATGTAATTGAATTAATTGAGGATTTGTCACAACAGCAACACACTTTAGATGGCATCAGTGAAAATTGCTGCGAAGCGAATTCCGAATTGCTCAATTGCCTGTGACTCAATCAGCGATCTGCAATTAATGATACTACAAGTACGTTCCTAGTTCTTTGCATACTTTTAGGCTGTTTTCTATGACAAATTGCTTCTGAATGCCAACACAGATATTCTATTATGAGCAAAAAAGAGTAAGACTCTGCTCATAATTTTAAATACGATGATTGCGGCACGATATTGGTTGAAAATTTCGCGAAAAACTCACGAAGAATCCATGCGGTATGTGACGGCACATTATCGTGATGAAAAAAAAGAGTTGTCGACCTATAATTCCGGCCTCTTTGTACGAATAGCTCCGCGCAATGCATAACGCTCAAATAGTATTCATTGTTGACAGTTTGGCCGGTCTAAAAGAACTCGGAGTGCACCGCATCATGATTATCGAACCTTCTTTGATGAAGTTTTTTGGCTTCGGCTCACCTTTGCCACGATGTTCGGCCGATTAATCGTCTATCTTTGGGTCGTAAGCGTAAATTTCAAACGCATGCAATCCTGGTAGTCGGAAAGCATTGCTGTTTTTCGAAAAAATTGAGTGATTTTGAAACCGGTCGAGTACTGTCTTATCAAAAAACAATATCAGAGAAAAAAAAATTAGCTAAGTTAAACTGATGAATTATTAAGTCTTGTGGATTTCAGAAACTTTATAAAAGTCCGGCGTTGGGATACTGCTGCTCACTACTACAAATTTGCAACTTAAAGACACTTGCGTCATTCAGTGAGCCTGTGTGAGCTACCTTATACGTAATTGAATGCGAATATGTGGAGATAATCAGTCAAAAGCGGTAATTATGGATTAAGCTTTGTTTTCATCGAGTGATGTAATTATGATATGCTCGAAAAATCACCAATCACCCATAGTTCAGTCTTCTGACCTAATGGCTATTTCTCCGAAGGTGTCAACTTTGCGCTACCAAAGTCGGGTGTTTGAAGCGAGTTGCGAAAAAACCTGATTGTGAGTAAATGCTCGGCATTTCTTCTTTCATTCATTGTTGTACCAGCGCGTGTATGCACGTGAAGGCCATTAAACTCTAGTGACGTCATACAGTCGACTTGAGCAGATCTGTTGCCAGCGGCCGAACTGAAGCCAAAATCCGTGGCAATTGCTTGACAACTGTGTCCATTTAATTATGGCACGCATTCGGTTATTTATACTACATATTGTTCTTTTTATATATATGTCAACTATGATTTGATTGATTTGCCAATATATCGAATTGAGAGTAGATTTATAGACGAAGCGGACCCATAAACAGCATAGCATAGTTGTAATTGGCGAAAACATTGCTGCCAATGAAAGTGAAATGTAGTTCAGTGTTGTAAATGAAAATTGTTGGCATTTCTTTAAATAAATATGCATGCATTTCTAATAAAATAAGTTTACCTTAGTGATTTCACTGAGAGCCATTTTAGTTTAAATTCAATTTAATTTACTCGAAATGCTGACACTTCCAACATTCGTGTAGCAACTCGGTTTGAGTAGACGGCCGTTTTACTTATCGCAACCAGCCCAATCCGAGGTGGTTTCACCTGTCTCAGCCACGTCGATTTGACGCATTTGTTTCATTTGGTTAAAAAGTATTTTGTCGAATTCTTCAAAACCCATTCAAAGCCAAACAATGGAAGGATATTGAAGTGCATTTACGGAGTTGTGCGTTGCAAGAGTGTCTGTGTTTGCTGCTGCTATTTGTTTGTTTTTGTGGCCCACATATTTTACTCGAGCCAACAGAGGCATCTTGAATACTATCGAACCAAACAAGCATTTTTAGACAAGTATGTATGCAGATTGAGATATAATTCAAAACAAAAGTTGTTGCCCACAGGCTTCCATCGATTATGCGCGTGCGTGTGTGGCCGCATTAGGGTTTTCAATTTTTTGTTCAGCGAGAACAAAGAAACTCACTAATTATTAAGGAAACCCCAAAATGATTTTTTATTTAAAGCAAAGTACTGTTCAAATAGACTCCACGACTTCTTTTGCAGGACGGAATTTGATGAACCCAATTTTCGAGTACTTTTTCCACTAAATTAAGTCGTACTATATCGTGAATAGCTCGTTTTATATTGACTTCTGAAAGTTGAAGAAAGTCAGGTTTATTGCTCGAGACCAATGACTTCAAAAAACCCCACAAGAAATAGTCTAATGGTGTTAAATCACAACTTCTTGGCGACCTTTCAATGTCACAATTTCTTGAAATAATCGAATTTCCTAAAAACTACAGTTTTGTTTATTTACCGCACCACTTAGATGAAAGTGAGCCTTATGAGAGAAGATGATTTTATTAAAAAAATGGTTATCGTTTTCAAGTTGATCCAAACAAAATTTTACGGATAAAAGCCCAAATACTTTCTCACAATTCGCCAAGTTGTGGATTGAGATAGTCGCAACTCTTGGGAACGATTTGGAATCGACAAATTGTGGTATTCAGGAAGATTTGCTTGAACGGATGCAACATTTTGATTACTTATTGCGTAAACCTTTCAATGATGAATACAATGAAGGAAAATTATCATGACAAGTTAAACGGAAACTACACTTGAAAATCATATCATCCCTATTGGAAAATCCGGTACTTATACATATATTTGATCTGAACTTTACACTATTATTATTCATATTTGAGTTTTTGGTATCTGTCAAAATTTCCCTTCCAGAGAGAAATGATTATGTATTGTGGCAAAAATGCACCCGGAAATTGTAACTAAATTCTGAGGGTAAATGATGTTTCAAAAATATGTATTTTGCTAAGTTGGTAGGACTGACCTTAATTAATATGCCACATGTGCGCGCGATGAACCAGCTTGTTTACAGCAGCTGCTTAAGTCAGTACACCTCGGCCGATCTACCGTAAATAGGTGTCTTTGGCTATGCTTGAACGTGCAAGCGTTTTAATTATCAAGGAGACATGGTCAGCAGTCGTCGGAAGGAACCCGTTTTCAGTCGATCGAAGTGTAAAAACAAAATTCGTTAAAGAAGGAGCTGAAAGCTATCTCAAAAAGTGCTTATGAAAAGTGTTTCGATTTGGTGAGGATTACTTTGAAGGCGACAAAATAAATATTGATGAATAATTTAACGTTTTCCTTTTTTTTACTTATTTACGGGTACTTTTTTGTCACAATTTATGTAGGTGTCTGTGTGTGTGTGAACCCGTATTGTGCATATTTGGCTCCATAAGTTGCTGAAGATCTATTCATGTCAACATTGTTTGGTAAACAATTTCCATTTTACTTGAAAAACAAAGCAAATATAAACACAAGCGGAGATTCCATCGAAGTTGCTCATCGAAACGCACACACTGAAAGCGATATATGTATGCATGTATTAGCATGCAGATGCCCTGATAAATGGACATTGTGTGTTGAAACAAAGTTTCCACTTGTAGATTTTTGCTTGATGTTTTCAAGATATTTTGTCTGGAATAGTTCCATCTCCGTCAAATTCTTCACACACTCACCGAGGTAAAAATGAATTTTGTTTTAAATTTGCATATATTGTATATGTTTGCATTCCATATTTCTGAGTATTTATATGAGCCTGCGGAGTGGCATACTTTTGTAAGCAAAATGTGCAGACTGAAGTCTTTTAGATTCGGTTAGAGCTACTAAGTGTTGAACGAGTATTCTATTCACTCATGAAGTACATACATACTATATGTAACTATTTCCATATGTGTTTTCTAAACTTTGTCATTATTTAATCAAAATAAATAAATATACGACTGAAATTCATGTGCAGCTGATTGCTAAAGCTTTAGGTTTAGTTGGTGTCTGGTCGTACTAATTTTCATAAAGTGAACTAGAGTTATTTCAAAAGAAAGTAAGCCACACTAAAAAGATATCTGTAAAAAGTGTAAATAAACATCATGAATCTAGAAAATTCGAAATGAGACTTTCAAGTTTAAATTAAAGTGATGGTGTCGTGGTCCTGAGTCAATTGCCAGACTAGATTATTGACGTCACGAAGAGTTGGAGATGGAAGACGAAGTGCGAAATTCCTATGTAAGATTATGCTCTTGTGGGTGTTTATAAGCAGTTGTTACATGACAACAACAAAAAAGTACGAACAAAGATTTTCTATTGACTTCTGAGCAGCGATAGCATTTGAGGTACCATTTTTACCTCTCGGCACTCAGCCTACCCGGTAGAGAGCCAGTAGCATTTTAAACGAGAACAAGATTTTCAAGCATTAGGTCGAGTGGGCGTGTAACAACTATGCAAATTTAATGTAATCCGAAACACAACAAAGTGTAGCTTACACCGCCCTCACCGCTCTTCTGGCAAATACCCAAAAAGAAGAGAGAAAAGCACACAACAAGAAAAATTAGCAAACAGAGACGTACAACAACAACAACAAATGGCAGTAAAAGACCCGCACACAGTAGCTGCGCCAAAAAGTTAATTCGCTATGAATTCATAATCGATCAAAATTCTATAAACAACAACAACAACAGCTGGCCATTTCAACTTGACCAAGTTTGCGTGCTCGAAAAATGAAACAATGCGAACAAAACAAAGAAAGACTGTAAAATGAAACAAGAAAAAATCGAAAATCAGCAATATTTTTCGGGGTTTGGCCACAATTCAATGCAAATCAATTTTTGCGAATTACGAATTTCGGCGCTCAAAGCCACCATACAATGTTCAAAGCCACCCGCCGACCCCAACAGTTAACTGAACAGTAAATCATTTGCTTGTTTGTTTGTTTTTACTTTTAATTGCTTCTCCGCTTTATTCGCAATTTTATTTCTGCTTTGAGTGATTTTAAGGTCCTTATATTTATTGGCGTCTTTGTTGTTGTTGTAGCGCGGTGCTTGTACTCGAATAAACGTTGGCATTCAAGTAGACACAGACACACAACAAAAGCCGCAAATTTTCCTTACTCAGCGGCCAATAAGTGAGGCCAGCGCCGGTCAAAAGAAAGGAAGAGTTGCTTTTAGCATAATCAAGTAAAATTATAGGCGAAATAAGCAACTGGCTGCTGGGAAGGTGGGTAGATAGATGGTAGTATAGGAAGTGCAGTTTGCCGTTCTTATTGCGCCCTTCAGACCTATGTAGTATATACATGTGTGTATCCATAAGGTTCAATATAACAGGATCCTTCATAAAAAAAAAAACACTTCAAATGAATGAAATTAAACGCGAGTCGGTCACCAACCCTTCTTAACTATTACACATGCTGATTATTGGCCCACATTTGGACAAATGTTGAAGTTAAGCAAGTTGACTGAAAATTGAGCTAATCCAAATGAGTGAAAGGTTCGCCCTGCACAAAAGAGGTCAGCGGGTCATCGGTCAATGAAATTAACTCTTCAAATGCATTGCCTTGAGGGGACAAACAGAAGGCGGAAGAGTTGGAGTGAGGGCGAAAGGAAGGCTGCCTCAGGAACCCCGAACACGCTCGTGCATACAAATCTAAGCGGAACAATATTTACGTCGAAATGTGTACAGCAGCGTCATGCAACGGCAATTGAGTCAGCCAACTTTTCTATCTGTTTTCCTCTACTGTTTACTGTTACTTTTTCGCAAATCAACTCCAAACTCGCAACAATAACAATAACAAAAACAGTGCAAATAATAACTTCATTCTTATTCACTTTTCGTGCAACTCGCCACGACCAGCAACAACAACAACCATAGTCGCAGACAATAGGAAGTCGCTTATTTTGAAGAATTTATTTACTGTTTTTTCCGTCTGTCCGCCCGTTGGCTTGTACTTGGTTGCTGACGCACTTTTTTGCACGTTCAGCCGTGCAACTCCAACGACCAACGGGCCTTGGAGTGCGCTATACTTGTGTTGTTGTTATTGTTGCCACTTGCCTTGTTTGCCGAAAGAGGTTAAAGAGTCATTAATGGCAGTTGAAATCAAAATTCTGCCCACTTCAATAACATAGCACTCACATTGCGAGGCACCAGTGGCAAACACAGTGTCCGCAGCGCGACTTGCCACGGAAATTCTTCAACGTGTTTCACCCAGTTTTCTTGTGGGGTATGCTCGCGGTGTCGCTTACTCAAAAAGATTTTTTGAAAAGTTGAGTTATTTTCATTCCCGGCTGGTTGTAGCAGACAAACAGAAGAACGTTTCCACGACAGGCGGGTCTAGGTGACCGGAACGAACCTGGATTCCTCGAAATTATTTGGATACTGTTTTCTGCCGTCCCAATAACAACAACATTCTATATTTTGAAGCCATAAAAATTTCATTACATTCACCTGACTTTGTTTGCATAATACAACAAAAAACATTTTATTTCTAAATCGCTCTAATTTTACCAAGTTGAAACTATAACTTTATACCTGTAGCTCTGTGGTTTGAGTCTGTGCTAAGTAGATTTGAATTATTAGCGATTATTTGACACTAATGGCAACGAATGGCGAAAAAAGATAAAGCCAGATCTTGACTAAGAAGAACTTGTCGACTATTTTAATGAAACGAGTCCGCTAAAAGCATTTCTTGCATTTGTGGAAATCATTTTTATTTTCCGCGATTCCGTTAAATTAGGGGCTCTACGCAATTTTAAAAAATGAATGAATTTTTTTACCCATTTTTCATGGCAGAAGTACTCTGGATGGTTATTGTCTGGCACATCTATTCGAAAAAACCATGAGCCGGACTAAGAGTCTGCCAAATGTCGAACAAATAAATTGAAATAAAAAAAGTTTTTCGCACTAAAATAGTTCCAATAAATATACAAATGTATATTATTATTTTTTGTCAGTCCCTCTGCCATAGTCCGACAGTAAAAGTTGTCTGCATTGTGACTGTAAAGAGTTCTAGAAGAGAAAGTGGCCGCCAAACTAAAAAGGCGTAACCGATTTTTATTGTCAATTTCGAGTGCTGTGACTAATTAGAAGCGCATAAACGGGGGAATGCCAAATTTCTTTTCAGCAACACGGCAGCATGTTCCTCCATGGACTGGTATGCATTCAGTGACAAATATTTTTTAATTAGTCAACGATAAATAAATAGTGTTTATTATGGTGCCGAAACTGGTTGAGCTCGTAAACACACTGACTTTTGTACATATGCACTTGCTTGTAACAGTACTTGTGTGTATGTATGGTATGTGCACGTCAATTGTCGCACGTATGCATGCGAGAGTGTGTGCGGAGGGCCATGCATGCACAGCCGCGAAACAAAGAACTTAATTAATTTTTTTCCAATCAGACTACAATTGAATTCTCGTCACAAATACACGAATTGCGGTCGATCGGTCAGTTGGCTGATTACTTGGCCATTGGACGTCGGTGGGGTTGGGTATGGCGATGTGACTTAACGGCAGCGCCACGACCCATGTGACTTTGTACTTCGAGCAGCGCATTGTGCAACGCTGCGAGTGCGCCACGTCCGCTCGTTCGGTTCATTTCGTGTACACCGCAGTTCGATTCGTGCAATCTTCTGCCACTTTGTGGTCAACGGCAGTCACAACAGCAGCGACAACAAACTGCGATACTAATTGGGAAATGGCCATCAAGCCTCATCGTCACACACACACAAACACATTCACAAGCACAAATACATAGTGTATATAGCATATATATACATATGTCTGCATTTGGTTGCCTGTAGGTGCATGCGTAGGTTTGAGGGGCAAACATTGTTGACTAAATCAACGTCGCGCCACTGCGATATTCCCTCACACACATATACACATGCATACATAGATGCTCGTGACATTCGTTCTAACGGAGGACGGCAGCGGCAATTCAACATTGGCAGTGTTGCCACATCGTAACCGCAACAACAACTGCTTGCAACCGCTTGGCATGTAAGCGAAGAAATGAGGAAAATTAACAAACAAATCAGTGAATTGGTGGTCTCAGTCAGTTGGCAGTGCGTAGCCGAGTGGCTGACGGTGCGCGCCCGCCGAGAGCTCGCATTTGCAGCGGTGACGGTTTTGTAATTATGCACACGCCTGGAGCCCGCCAATTTCCGTGGCGACATCGCCTATCACAGGAGAGTATGGCGGGCCAATATATTGAATGTATGCAAAGGCTATACCATATGTATATGTATGTGGATTTATATGTATGTGCAAAAAGCTAAAGAAGGAAATATAATGCTTTAACCTTTAACCTCAATCAAAAACTATTCTCCTGTATATTTCCTGAGGACACCATCGTGGGTCCATTATATAGCCCTCACAACTTCATTTTCCTTTACTAGTGTTATGTCTTTTAAGTTCTCGAAAATGAAATAATGTTGAATAAGACAGTTGTTTGTTAGATGAGAGTGGTTACTTCCCGATACCTTCTGTGATGTTGAATGTAGATTGGACTACAACACTTTCGGTGGTTTGTGCAGATGCAGCTTTAATAATTTGAGAGTTAACTATTTTAAACCCGTTCAAATGTTATGAACACGCCCACTTTAGAAAAATACGTTAAAAATTGCTTTTCTAAGTTTATAGCAACGGAGAGCTGTACTAATCTGGCCTGCTTTCTCCCGTTTGGAATAGATACCTTCCCAGTTTACCAAGCCCTATAGATATCGCGAGTATTTTACTAAACAAACATTTCAAATTTTACCTTGAATTGAAATCATTTGCGAATGCACGAACTAATTTGTCTACTTGCCTCCAAAGCGCTATAGACTACTTCTCCAAAACTGAGTTCCGCAAATAGAAATAATAAATAAAATAATAAAGTTGTATTTGTAATTTATTGCAAATTCTATTAAAATCAATACATAGCTAGTCAACTGCTCGCAGCGTCGGCAATAAAAAGGTTATTGCACATGCTCATTGATACTCAGCTGTTGCAACAACAACTCCGTTTTCCTATATCGCCATCTACGGCAATAAAACTGCAATGTAAATGTGAAAAGTTTATTGAAAAGTTAAGTGCTTATGAATTCACACACACATTCGCAGATATATGTATTTGCGTTGAAACACACTCCACCCACCATATATGCGAACAGAAGGACTCGTATATAAATATATTTTTTCGTATTTACGATTTTGAATTAACTTTTGCTTACATACAGCGCTAGTTGCAGGGTTCCATTGAATTGCGAACACGCCCACCGATGCGTGCTTCAAATAAATGTGGTTGTGGGTATTAAATCTTTGCATTTGCAGCTACTCGTAAAAGGTTACTCATACGCAGTGTGGACCAGGCCAAAATGATTGCACTGAAACGTGGAGATCGGCTTTATGAACTGCGAAGCTCCATTTACATATTCAAACTCTTATTATTCTCGATTTTTATGCCATCGACTTATTACAGTTATTTTAATAGAAATGCTTGCACACTCCGCGCATGAACTGACGCAAATGCAATATTATCGCGGGATTTTCGAGGAGTTTACTGCGTAGGCCTTAATTGCATATGCGTGCAGGTGGGAAATACTCGTAAATGGAAGAATATGAATGTGGAATTGCAGAAGAGGCAGGGTGATCTTTAACGGCTTAGGACAACTCTTGAGCGATGCTCATGGAACGGTCATGGCATGTCTTCAGTAGTGTACGGCAACCCCTTGGACTTCTAAAAAAGTTTTCTTCTATAATTTCGCCTTTCTTGTAACAGCGTCTAATACTGTAGGCAACTTTCCATAGTACCGAATCCCACCGTGGATCCGCGCCTGGTATTGGGAAGCTGAAACCAGGACGAAATCTTATCATATTTTATGAACACAACGATGTGAGTGCAAGCAAACTTCCAGATAAACTACTATATATCTTCTTGAGAATCAAGTCTCCTTAATTGATACTTCTCATATATTTATTTTGCATGTCAACAAGCCTCTGTACAGCTTAGCTCTGATATTCCAACACTGAGATCTCTCCACTTCGACGTCATACCATTTTTATCAGCTCCACAGTTATGTTGCTACAACAATACCAAATAAATAACGAAAACAAGGCACATTCAACTCTCCGACTAGTTCAAATCTCACAAAAGTGTTCTGACACCAAATTAATATTAGATAAGTAAAGCGTCATTTTCTGCGACATTTGGAATTTCTCATCGGAATGAAGTGGTGTAACTGTCGCTTTAGCGTTTTTCATGTTTGGAATATCAAATTTTCTTAATGCGTTAATGCCGGCAATCAAGTGCTACGAAAAACACAGAATAATAACCGTTAACAGTTACAGCGAAGCAACATACACCAAAGTTCTCATGGGTCGATTTGTTGTTATTGTTGGTTGGCTGCATGCTGTCGCGCTCACACCCCGCCGCTACGTGACGGTTTTAACTAATTCCGCTGCGGTTCTCTGCGATTATTCTCATCGACCATTCAAGGTGGCTTCTCCGATGGTTTCTGTTCGATTGCTCTATTTTTGTGCACACGGGCGCGTGTTTAAAACAAACAGATTTGTGCTTTTTGTTTGCGTCTGTTGAGCTTCTTTAATTTTTCGTTTTTATTGGCGCTTTTCTGGCAACTCTTCACTCCGAATTGTGGCCAGGGCTGTGGGGAACTAGATCAAAATCGATTTTAGCATATAAATGTAGCGTCTTCAAATCAATAACGGCACTTTTATGCTTCTTCAATAGTAATTTACAGTTGTGCTCTTGCCGGCCATAATTTATTGCCACATTTGGTGCTCGTTGTTGTTGTTCTTGTTCGATTTTAACACTAACTAATTGATGACTTGCCAACTGACAAATTGGACTTAATTGTTGCGACATTTGTCGAGTGTGGCGTTGCCGTTCGCATGCGAGCGCGCATTTCAATTCCGAATTTGTCATTCGCAATACGAGACTAATCGGCCAGAGCATTGAACTTTTGTCAAGCTTCTCGCTGGCAGCGACTTTGCTGCAATAGCTTAGTTGGTGTAATTATGTATCGTAATTCAATACAAAAGTGTTCGTATGTATAAGACATATTTTAGGGCAATTCTTTTAGGCTAATTCCATTAAAGGGTTCAGTTTTACGTTTAGAAGACGACTAGCGGGGATCGAGCGAACATAAAATGACATCTCAAAAAGTTCAATTAAACGTGGGGACAATCTCCTCCAATGAGACTAAATCACTACTGGTTGATGAGTAGATAGGAAAACTCAACATCCTTGCCATCGGATCCACTTATTATAGGCATGTCATCACATGGTTACAGAAACTTTTCTTATACGGTGGAGGTCATCGAACCACCTGTTTCTGATTGCGTAGCGTTCACCAGGAAAAGGAAGTAATTGTAATTGTTCATACCGAAGCTTGATAACCCCACACTGGCGTTGTTGTATTTGTGAACTTTACTTCTTAGAAAAAATTCTAATTTCTTTTTGTGGTATTTTAAGCAAATCGGGACCCATTTGAATATTTTAAATATTTCTAAAAATCGCTGGTGCTGTTTAATCTACCGTTGAAAATGCGAGGACTAAACGCCCACAACGCTTGGTTTCCGGCAATAAAACGAAAATGTGTCGCTTCAAAATTGAGCGCGGGATTATATTACTCCTATGGCATTATGCTCAGTGCAGCGCTGAGCGCGGTTGGTGCTCAGGCGTAAATACAGTTAAACGCTGGGAAACATTCGCTTGCAGCACTGAATTTTTCATGGACTTAGAACCATGGAAGCGAGCATCAATGTGTCCATTCGAGCGCTGTACGAACTGCCCATCATCGAAAGGCAGCAATTCGGCCAAATCAACTATTTTCGATTTGCATGACATATATAACGATACTATAATATATACCTATAACTGTTTTTACTAATATAAGTGTCTTCTATTTGTTTTCATTTCTGATTTTAAATTTGGATATATTTCGCACACAAACGGCTCGGTTGAATTGAGTGTGAGCAGCGCGCTGCTAGCGGACCGCGGTAAGCGGTGAGTGATAGAGAACGCCGAAAATCCCAATAGTTAAAGTGATTAAATGCATTTCCAATGTGCTTTTTTGAATTGTAGAATCTAATATTAAGCCCACATTTCTCCCCTCTTCAAATGCGAATGGGAAGTCAATGTTTGTGTTTTCGTATGGTTGTTTGGAAACGCGTTTTTTAAGTGTTAATGTCCCGTTATCTCTATGTGATATTAGCATCGATTAAGTCCGCGTATCACATAAAACTAGTTATACGTATTTAATATGGGCCTGCCGGCAAGGCATCGCATGAAGAGGCTTAAATACTGAAATCTATTTCGAATGTGCCTTTTGTTTTTTCATGCTCCGGTTAATCAAAACAACTGTAATCGCGGTGTGTGCTCCGGTTACTTGCTTGCTGAGCATCGCCGGCGCGCGTGCTCGTTGAGTTGGTTTGTTTGCTTGTCAGATTGACGGCAGCGCGGAGCATTAGTGGTGTGGAGGGGTGGTCTATGACGAGTTGCTTGTCATAAGACGTCAAAAAACATTTAATGTGTATCTAAAACAGTATTATGCAAGAGATATACTCTTTCGTAAATATCGAAAGGCTATTGAAAGAAGAAAATCGTCAACTTCGGTTGCACCGATGCTTTAATGCCCTTCACAGGTGCATTAAAGGTTAGAAAGATCATAATTTGGATGGATCAGCTATTTGCTGTAGTAAGCCGATCTTGAAATTTTTTGGAGATTGTAGCGCTGCCTTGGAAAATAAATAAACAATTCTCTTTAAAGGAAATCAAGTGTGATCGATCTGTTGTAGGACGATGGATCCACTATAGCGCTCTGGCAACATTTTACCTTTTTTGGTTGCTACGAATTGGCTCCTGTCTCGGCAATTACCCGTTTATTGTCGCTTAATACATAAATACATACATTTTTAGATATTCGTTTCGTGACACGCTTGTCGTTTTGTTGGACCTTCATGAGTCTCTATTTTGCCACAACCATTTCAGAAGTCGCCGCGACAGTTAAGATCTGTTCATTATTTAGGGATTTGCAAATTTCTTAGTGCTTAAAGACTTATAAGGTAGTCTAAATCTACAGTAATGAAGTTACTCTTTATATATATCACCTTATGTGAGTTCTTTATCGACTGCTTTTAACCATAGTGACCCTCAAATTTAGACTGTGAACTGAAAGAAAAGTGCAACCAACTTCCTTAAATTTGTCAAGATTTCCAAACTCGTGAGAAAAAAATGCAAAGTAATTCGTCATTCAGTATGCACCTTGTGGTCTTCTAAGTGAGCTGTTCTCTATTGTCTTTCTTGAAATTTCGGCAATGTCTGCGGTTGGCACTGCACTCAGTGAGTTGCTACTTTTTTTGCAGCGGCACATTTGCTCAAACGTAGTTAGGGACCAACAAAGGCGAAGAACAGCAAGAGAAATGCAAAACTGTGCGGCACTAAATTGGTCAGTGGCAGCAAAACAAGTCGTTGACGTGGAATGAAGCAGCCATGACGAAAGAAAGAAGAATGCAACGGCAGAAATAAAAAGCGAAACAAATATTTAGGATGAGCATGTAATAGAAAACCCTCTCCTCAAAAAACTTGGATCCAGCGCTATTTGAGAATATATGGTTCTTGTCAGGCAGATCCATCTATGGCTAACAAGAGGTTCTCCTATACTTTAAATTATAATACTTTTGACACCCTTTAAGAAATAAATTTCCCAAACCTTACTATGTTCTTGACAATATGCCAATTGATATTGCTTCAGAAATCATATTTCGGGAGGCGTGCTCAAAGGTCGAAAATAAGGAGAGTGATATTGGTGCAGAACCTTCCTCTCGGGTTCACAGGCCTGCCTTGGTTATATAATCAGTGCTCCCATATTTTGGTATCCAAAACCTTTTCTACAAATCAGTTCCGTATCTGGGTTGAATGGATAGCCTCCTGCATTCTTCAAGCTGACTAACAGTACAAAAGAAAAGAAGAATAGACAAAGTTGTCGCTGCAGCTGTAGCCACAGGCCAGCAGTTGAGGAGCAGAAATCACCAAGTGAATTTTAAATGACTTTCGAGTGATGTCGCCCTATTTGCTGCTGCAAGTCACAAATGAATATAACGCATGCGAAGATTGAATGTGCTTGTTTGCAAATATTTGTCAGTTCGTGTGTGCGGTGTGTGCTTGCATGCGAAGTTTTTCAGCCTTCACTCTGGGATTTTTTCTTATTGGTGGAAGGGAATGTTGTGCATAAAACCCAAAAAAGCGCAAATGGCGAAGGAAAAATTGGAAATTAGAAAATCTCTGCTGTAACTGGCAGCTAAAGGGACGACGGACTCGGTTAACGGGAGTGCAGCCATTTTCATTGCATCGACGGCGAAACAAACGGTTGTGAGTTGTTGACGAGTGACCAAAAAGCGCTAACAATGTCAACAGCAAACGCGCGCGACAAACGCAAAAAACGAGCCAAGTTTCTATAAGAGTGACGTCCGTCGTGATCGCGGCCACGAGCAAGAGGTCATTGGCCGGGATGGGGTGCAGACCACCTATCTGTTTATGTTTGTTAGCGGTCCTGTTATTCGCTGCGTTAACAACTGCTTGCTTTGGTGTTTGCAAACAACTTGGTGAGTAGTACAAAAAGGAACAGTATTAAAAGAGAAGAAAAGCAGAAAAAACAGCGGAAACTTAATAAACTGGTCTTCATTTCCGGCGCGTAGTAGGCATTTATGCAATTCATGATGAGCGAGTGAGTGCGGTGCGTTTGCCCAAAACCTTTGGGACCACTATTTGTTCGGCATTTTGTTTTTGTTAACCAACTGCCTGCCCATGCAAGCGAAATGCACTGAATGTTAACCCGATTTCAGGCGCCCCTGCCCCGCACCCAGCAGTCTTCGCATTGTGAACAACAATTTCATTGCTGCCATTCTAGTTTTGCATTTTTCCTTCCAAAACCATTTGTTTGTTTCCAGTTTTTGTTAGAAAGTGCAATTCGAGTGCCGTTTCCCCTTTCCAATACCCTGGTATGGCCAACCTGCCGGCTACGGCTGGGCGGATTATTTAGAAAGCTGTAACCAAATGCGAAGGCATTCTTACTTTTCCACAAGTGTTTTTTCGAAACTTTCACGTTTTTGAAAACAAGACAAAAACGAGAAATTCGACGGTGTTTTTTAGCGCTCTGACATTGCAGTCGGCTGCTCACGACCTATGCTATCACCTCTTTTGGGTTTGTTTGCTTGTGGTTGTGAACATGAGAGCCCTCGCGTCGAACATCGTTATCCACTGGTATTTTGGGTCCAGCCGCTTTATGCTTTTGCGGCATGCACAACGTGCAACAACGGCTCACACAGTCGGCCGCTGCGCTGATGGCTTCACTGTGACGAGGTCAGCGCAAGGTACGGTCAACGGGCAGCAGCAAGGCGACCCCTTTCGACTTGGTCTGTTGGCCCTGGCATATTTCAACTCCGCAAGCGTGCGGCACTAAGCTTCGTTGCACACACATGTGCGAACGCTCCTGTAAGTCCCTGCACATGTGGGCATGTAGGTACGTTGTTGCTACACTTGCCTTCGGGGCACATAACATGGCCATTACAGTTGCATATCCCCACAATTTTTTCCGTAGTTCCGCTGATGTCCTTTGAGATAAGCCCGAAACGGTGCGGCATGCTAACCGGCTACAAGCGCCACCATTTACAGCATTTCGCATTTGTTTAACAATTTTTTGCACTTTTCTATGTGCACTTCATGTGTTCTGTCTAACTCCCATCTAGCCCTTTGTATTTTTATATTGTTTTGGCAACGGCTCGCAGAAAACGAAATGGGTGCAAACTTCAGTCGCAGACCGATGCACACAAGTCCACAAGTCCGCATACATAAATAACTAAATTTTGGGCCCTCAAAGCCACAGCGCACTCACAGCAATTGCTGCACTTTCGGGGCACGTGCTCGACTAGTTGGGCACTGCGGCCGTTAGCGTGCAACTTTGATCTCCGGGGAGGCAATTTATGGCGAAGTTGGAAATTAAACGCCGCGCATATATTTAGTGGCTTAGTCTCCACATATCAAAAATGCTAAAAATTGAAATTAAAAAATGCTTATTTTTAATCAAAAAATGTGAAATGTTTCCAATATTGTTCTCATTGGTTCAAAGTAGTTTCCAAGATTTACTGCTTAAGTCGGTATAACTCAGTAGTTCGTTGCGATTTTTGCATGGCATAAAAATATCGAAAAAAGAATTTGCCTTAAGTTTTGTATTTATAACAAAATTTCTTATGCGGAATCGTTGCGAATGTTAGAAAAGGCTAACGCTTAATCAGTTTTTTAAAAAATACAAGCCTACGAGTGGTAAAAAGCCTTCAAAGGTGGTCGAGAGGTCGTTGAAAACATGACTCGTTCTGAACTACCTCGGACCACTTCAACTGACGATAATATTAAAAAAGGGAATGATGTGGTGTATAAAAATCGTCAGGGAAGTGTTAGAGAGATGGAAAGAAAGCTCGACATTCCGCTCGAATGAGTTCGGTGAACATTATGGAAATGAAACGAGTTCTTGCTCGACTCGTCCCGATAAAAATGATTTTTTGTTTTTGTTAAAGAACCGTAAAGAGGTCCTTTTGGAAATGCTTAATTGTACAAATTCCGATCTCACATTCATGAATATCATTATAACAGCCGACGACAGATGGGCTTATGAGTTTGACATTAAACAAGTCAACAATCATCGGAAAGGAGGGAAAAAACGCGCCGAAACCAAAAAACTTCGCCAAGGCCGCTCAAAAATTAAGGTTCTGGTCTTTGTTTTTCGGGACAGACGGTCAATAAAGAATTCTATTTGCATCAAGTGTGAATTTTGAAGTTAATCTTGAAAAGAAAATTCATTTCGTTATATCTCTATGATTCATACCACAATTCGATTTCTTGAAATCGTCACAAAATATATTATCCATTTCCAAGCCAAGCAGCCTAAAGTCCTGAAATATTATTGTAGTTCTACGATTTTCACATAACACACTAAACTTACGAATCCTATTTGTAAGAGGGAAGTCTCTTTTTCATATAATATTATAGTAATAGAGCAAATAGCAATAGCCGAACTGTTTCGTTAGAATTTAAGAACTGACGTCTTCTACCACGCAGGTTTCGCACATGTGCTCCATAAACAGTAAATCTGCAAACAGATTTATTCAAAGTTATTTTTTTCATATTTGTATTCACGCCTACTTTTCGTCCAATACTCAAGGCATCAATTAGAACCAAAGTAAAAAGTGAATTGCTTGAGTTTATCGAATATTTTCTACTCTCGCGGGATTATTGCCTAGAAACGGCCTTCATAACAGCAATCGTACCAGTTTATAGCACCAGTACTATATTTGTCCATATACATATATATATTCGTACTTTGTGCAAATTCGCCCACTTTTCCCCGAAATGCTTTTTAGTTTTTTGCCCTGCGTTGCCTTTGTGTAGTCCAGGTGGTTTCGTTATAGATTTGTAGTACAATGTTGATTGTTTTTCGAATGTCATACTATACGTACAACGGCAAAAAGTATTACAAAAGGCATACAAATTGTAAAAAAATAAAAAATTAAAAAAAATATAAAAAACTTATATGAAAAATAGTAAAAATTTGAACGTTTTCGCGGATATCCTGTTGCTCGCCGCTATACCTATTCCTGCTGCCTTGTTGCACGGTGCCTAATGGTCATTGTTATGTTGGTTATTGCTCTTGTCGACATTGTTATTTTTCCATTGCCTTTTTCGAGTGCCTCAAATTGAATTTTTAATGTTTTGCTCTCATTCGGCCATTTGTAGTGCGCCATCGCTGAACAGCCATCGCCCTGCCCCCCACTTGCGCACCCCTTTTGTTTCTGTTGCAAATATTTTAGCAGATTTTTACTCCACTTTCTCATCGCCGAGGCGGCGGTTTTTCTCTTTTCAGTCCGCTGTATTTACAATTCACTTTCTAGTGCATTTGCATTTTTAGTTTTAATTCGATTTCACTTGTTCCGTTTTGCACATAACTCGATTTTTACATACTCGTAATGTGCTTAACAATTTTAACATTTTTACTCCATTGAAATTTTCGAAAAATTTTTCCATTTATACAATTTTAAAATCGCTTACACTCACTTGTTACACAAATTAAGTAAAATTGTATACAAATTAATTAAAGTGCACGTGATCAAAATGTTCAACAAACACCTCCCAACGAACACCTTTAATTTGTTGGTTGATGTAAAAATAATCCTTTTTAAGTTGTTGTTGATATTTGTGTATTTTTTGCATCCTGGTAATTGTGACACTAACACTGTAGACTGAACGGTTTTACAAAATCCGTGTTTTATAAAAAGATTGTAAGTCAAAAGCTGAAATATCAAAATATCGCGGCATGATGAGTTCTCTTACATGATTTATTACAAACTTTGTTGGACTCTCTTGCTGCCTGATTTATTTTATTGAAGAGAGCGTTTTGGCCGAATCCTATTTATGTACTAGGCTCAATTTGTTGTTAATTATTAGACTGAGTGTTGCAATTTGAGAAAATAAACTTGAGAAGATTTGGCTGTATCGAAGCTATAATATCTTTCACGGGTGCATTCTTTGTACCAATTAAACAAGTTTTATCCGGAAAGTAATAGCACTGAATCGGTTTAAAAAAAATTATTGAACCAATCATTACTTTGAAAACTTTCAAAATAGGTTCCTTCTGCGTTGATAAAGCGTTGCCAGCGCGATTTTCAAGGATTAAAGGCGTCAAGAAACTCATTCTCCGGAATAGCATTGAGTGCCGAGGGCCGTGTTTCTTAGATCCCCTCTGTCGTCTCAAAATGCTTGCCTTTCATCGGCCTTTTCAGGCACGGACACAAAAAAAGTCCGGGGGTTCACATCAGGGCTGTAAGGTGGCGGAGGAAGCGTTGGATTGGCGGCCTTGGTTAGGTAGCTGTTTGCAAGAAAGGCGGTGTGAGTCGGGGCGTTGTCGTGGTGGAACTTCAAGTGCTCCGTCACAAAGTCATAAATCACAGATTTTGATAAATTTAACATCTGGGCAATTAAACGACTTAGAATTTGAACGAAGTAAAGGCATATCAAACTGAAAATTAGATTCTTGTCAGACATTTTTACAAAAAACTGAAAATTTCGCGAATATATTTTTTTTTCAAATAGTTGTAATCGAAAAAAAAAAAAATCTTTCGTCCAAGACTTTAAACATTGTAACTCAAAACCCTGTGTTGAGTAGTTCTCGAGAAATCTTGCCAACCGACTTCAAACAGACAGTTTCGAGAAAAATGCGTTTAAAGACGGCGCACTTAGCCTAGCTAGCCTCGAGCTCTCAAGTTCTCAAGGCTGTATCTCCAAAACTATTACTCCGATAAATTAGAAAATATTCCAGAAATATTGTAAAATTTAATAAGACAATACAAAAAAATCGATTTTTTAAAGCCCGTAAACTCAATTAACCCCTTAAAGTGTTTGAACGCGTCTGTGGTGGTATTGACTTATAGCTTCTCTATTTCGGTCCACCTGGTGAGCATTTAGTAGCTGCAAGTGGACCGCCAATAAAAGTTACATCCAAGTGCATCAGATATCCTTGACTATATTTCAAATGAAATGTGTTTCAGGGCAGAAAAATCGATTAATTCGACACTTTTTGTGGCAGTTGGTTTTTGCTTTAAGCATTCATTAGTTTCAATAGTGTGAAAATATTTTCAATACAAATAAATTGCACATTTGGCACGCGGGTTCCGGCAGCACAGGATATTTAATTTTTGACATTTCAGCGAAAAATATGCAGCGCGAACACCACTCACACACAGAAAGCGCTCGAATTACGGACAATGTAAAAAGCAAATGAAATTATTGTACAAATATGTCAGTGCCACCGATAAAAAGTACCAAGTACTAACGAGGTTTTTTCTTCGTGGCTACTTGCATGTGTGCGTGTGTGGGTGTTTGGTGGGCAAAAAGTGTGTTTTCATAAAACCGTTATGAGGGTAAATAGAGTGTATTATGTGCGTTGCAAAAACGTGTAATCGACGCGGTCGCAATTACGCTGACTGCCCGACAAGCGGCGGGTCATGTCGGAGGCGTGGCCGGACGTTAGAAAAGCGAGTGCGAGCCATCATTCACGCACACTGGCACAAGCGCTTTCGATCGGGCGGCTGGGCTGATGAGTCAGGTGGCAACACACCCAGTCAATGAACTCGAATGCACTTAAGCGTCGGCGTGAAGGGGCCTTGAGCGGCTGTACGCCCGAATTATGCAATCATTGCGCTTGCGAAAGTCCGAAATTGTTAAATTTGCCTGCTTTGCTTTAATAAAACACGGCGATTTCGTTTCATTCATTTTCGGCGTATTTGGCAACGCACTGCACGTAAGCGCGTCGAACACATGTTTCGCTCTGCGCTGTTGACAAAATAAAAATGCCCAAATTCGCATGAAAAAGATGCCTCCGAATTGTAATCCGTCAGTGAATGGACGCGTTTGGCTTTGGCTTTGGGTTTTGAATTTTGCGTTTTGCGTTTTGCGTCTTGTATGTTTTTGTTGTTGGCGTGGTTTTTGCGTGATTTTCTACATTTCGCGTCCGCATGTGTTTGAGTGTGCTTTAGCATGCAAATTACTCAAATTACCGTTGTTTGCATTGTAGCGAAGCGGAAGTGTTATACTTGCATCAATCCATCTAGCTGCCCAGGTGTGGCTGTTATTGTTGTTGTTTATTTCGTTATAAAACCGAATGCTAACGAATTTTTAATTAGGGATATAACTAATCTAAAGCTTTTTATAGAATTATTTTTTACTTATTGTCGCCGTTAGATCCACCATATTTTAGCAATTAAATAGCTATCTGATGCAACGATGAAAACAAAGAAGCGGCATAAAAGCTCATTTGAAGTCACCACACGTTGTGCGTTAGCTGGCGAGATTGAAGGCAAATATAATTGGTCTAATTTTAATGTTTCAAGAAAATTACAAAGGTTGATTGAGATGTGCGGAGGATGAGACTTTCTTATGAAAGAAACAAATTTGAAAGTTTGCTAATGCTGGCTGGAGGTCAACTGATGTTACCTTATTTGTTTGCTATTGATCGGAATAAGAAACAAACTGTGGTCCTAGGCCGTGGGAAATCGCATTCTTGTATGTTACGCTATGTTGGCCCATGCGAGTATTAAAAGTTTTAAAATAAATTGCGATTTTTTTATTGAAAACCGAACGAAAGTATTCTGGAAGGTTTAAGGACCTATCCGGGATGGATACTTTTTCAAGTTATATCGTTTGCCTAACAACAATTGGTAGATAGTGGTGCAGCGCTGCAGTATTTGGGGCTCATTTAGCACTAGCTGTGCCATTTTGATGCATTAGGCGTAGATCATTTTATTATTGCTATCACGTTTCACCTTTTCGTTCAAACCATTTTGTGGTTTCGATGAAGTTTCTAATGTCCGATATGTTTTTTGTAAACATTCATTCAAGGTTTGGTGCTTGATAGATTGCAAGTGATTTGTGTCGGCTCTGCAATAAAGCTGGGAATGCCCAGAGAAAGTGGAAAATTGTTTCCTTATTCCCTACTAGGTCGCAGCCTCGGCAGATGTTGTTGTAGGGCATACCCATTTTGGACGCATGTTCTCCAAATGGCCAATGCCCTATTGCCCCTATACTCCCGTTCCTACAACGTCCATTTTAGATCCGTCGAAATAGACTGAGATGATACCTTTCTATGCCCCTTCGCCATTCTCGTCTAGAGAGTATCCTCACCTGGAAGTATCTTTTGAAATCCAGCATTGGTAGAATGTATTCTGATTTATTGTCGTCTACACTGAGTTGGTTTAGGATATCACTATGTCTATAGTTCTTCCGATCCCAACCACCCAATTCTTTTATTCTTATTGCAGAAAATGCTGCTATTTTGTGAATACAGATGCCTATGGGTAGTTGATGCAGGGTCGCATTAAGCGGGTTAGTCGGACGTGACTTGATTGAACCAATAATACCTGCACATGCTGCTCTTTGTATTCCAGTTAATTTTCTAATGTTGTATTGTTTGTTTAGCGCTGGCCACCATACCAGTGCTCCATATGTAACTATAGGTCTAATGACAGCCGTACACATCCACATGAGTATACTAGGTTTAAGGCCCTAAATCCTGCAGACGATTCTCTTACAAGTGTAGTAGGCTATATAGGATTTTTTTATTCTTTTTTCTATATTTATTGTCCAGTTTAGTTTGGTGTCAATCTCCACCCCCAAGTATTAAGCTGTGGGGGACAGAGAGAGTGTTGTATCGTTTAGTGCGGGAAGTTGACACTGTAAAATTTTGGTCTTGCTTATGAATAGTATCAGTTTTGTTTTATTAGGGTTGACTCCTAGCCCATTGCTCGTAGCCCATAGGTTTAACCTGTGTTGAATAAAGATAACTTTTTTGCATAATATTTACACAAATTTTTGAAGAAAGTATAAGCCGAAATCGTGAAGAAAAACAGAAGAAGAGAAGATAATTTTATAGTTTTGAGTTACAGAAATGAGTATGTGGTCTCTTTACTCAAATTCTGAGCTTTTTGCTAATGTTTAAGTCTCTCAGCACAATTCTTCAACTATTCCGACAAAAAAACTTTGCAAATGAGACAAGATGAACCTCTGTATTAAATTTTTTAGAATAAGCTCAGCAAAACTGCTTGCCAAGTGCAGCGCGAAAAAATTACCTCACAGCTTCAAGTTGCTTTCTTCTTTCGAACATACCAAAATTATTATTTGAACACAAAATTAAGCGACAATCAACGCCGCGCAGAACTTGGCGTTAAGCCGGCGGATCCGCAAGTCATTGAGGCCCAGACACACAGAGAATGCAGCCGGCGACGGAAGTGGCCTCAGCGCCGAAGGTGCAAGGCATAAATCAGGTTTTATATACCCTACATGCATATGTATGTAACGCTGTATGCGCATACATTCGCTGACATGCATTTGGCCGTGTGCGGCATTAACGGTTATGCAAACTAAATTTTGCATAATTAATTTTTATTGCACCGCAGCGAGTTAAAAATCAAGTAATTAAATAAAAATATTCAATTTCAATTTTATTCGGAATTCATTTATTTTGGCGACTCCTTTATTTGCACACAAAAGCAGCATTTAGCGGCACTGACTAAGTAAATTATGAGCGCACACATACACAGATATTATATAATTAATAATTTGGCGGCGCGCGGTGTTATTTACTGCAGCGCCGATTAGAGCAGCGAAATGATAACGAAGCGCTGCACATTTCATTAAAGCGCGCAATTATTTACGCGTGCGTGTGCGTGTGTGTGAGTGTGCGCTTGTAGTGGTGTGGAAAATTGTAATAGCCTAATTCCCAAATGTCAACGATCAATCAATTTATTTGCTGTAACAAATGGTCGCGCGCGTTTCCGTTTATTAAATTGATAATTTGTGGTTAATTTTTAGTGAAAAGCTCTAAATGCTGGGCGAGACCGCACGGCAGCCACAAGCTGTAATTACATGCGATTTATTACGAGTTAATGCATTTTTGCCCCACACACACACACACGCACACGCACACGGGCGCACGTGCGGAGCCAATATATTAATGTGTATTAAATTACCAAAGAACGCATAACCAATTATGCTGCGTGGCATTGTTATTGTCCTGGCCGAACGGAAATGAATGCGCGCCGCACTCACACAGTGCCATCGCCATATGTATGTGTGCTCTGACAATGGACGGCGCGGCACGTTGTTGTTTGGGGTTTTTAATTATTATATTGCAAATTTGTATTTAATGTAATTAATCCATTGTTATTCGCGGAGCACGAGCGCACACCTCCACGCGCACGGACGCATAGCAAACACAAGAGCAAAACCGCATGGCCGATTGCACTTATTGTGCTCGTGCCATTCGCAAGTGTTCACGCAAATACCTTTGTACAGTGCCAACGAAAAGTGCGACACTCTATTTCGCGTTATTGGGCCGCCATGGAATTAGTAAGAATGGTCGCAAAGCCAAGATTGACGCCTCGAAAGGTTATGCTGAGTGTTTGGTGGGATTGGGATTGGAATCATCCACTATGATCTACTCCAGCCTGGTCGAACGACTACATTTTACTGTCAACAACTGATGAGATTGAAGAAAGCAATCGAAAAAATGGCCAGAACTGATCAACAGAATAGGCTTCGTGTTCCATCAGGACAACGCTAGACCACACACATCTTTGATGACTCGACAAACCTGGGAGAGCTTGGCTGGGAAGTTTTGATGCGTCCACCATATAGCCCTGACCTTGTACCATCGGAATATCATTTGTTTCGGTCAATGCAGAACTCTCTTAATTTAGTAAAGTTGGCTTCAAGAGAAGCCTGTGAAAATTACTTGTCGCAGTTTTTCGCCGAGAAACCATACAAGTTTTACACTGATGGAATAATGTCTCTAGCAGAAAAATGGCAAAAAGTGGTAAACCAAAATGGTATTAAAATTCATTAGAAATATAAAAAAAAATATGTTGAAGTTGAATTATAAATACGAAATGATTTTTTCAACTACCCAATATTCAAAAAACCTTATACTTCTTTCCCACATTTCTTGGCTTTATTTTTATTTTTGAAAATAGGTGCCGATATTTTGAGCGCCAGTGTAAGCAAGACTCTTACATATTTACTTTCATACAGTTATGTGCGGCATTGTTGCATGTGGAGAATTTTATTAAATGCTTTATGCACATACTTAAGCGGTAAATGGGATATTGGACCCGCACTTCACGTGAAACACAAGCATATGTACACAAGCAACCACAAGTAATACATATGTATGTATATGCAGGTGTATGCAGTGCGTGCGTATGTGCACATACAATATTAACTTGTGTCGTTACACCGCGATGAGTTTGCACAATTGGTTATTCAAAAATCAAATTAAATTCTCAAGTGGCTTATGAACTCATATTTCCATCACGAGTGCTGGCAAGAGTTTCAAGTGACTAATGCCCTTTAATCCTCTAATGTGCTGCCAATTGTTCGCCGTAAATGCCAATAACCGTAAACACGAAAATGTTGATTTGAATTCAATTGTTTGTAGATTTTTGTAATTATAAATTATATATTAAATAGAAATCAATTAGAGTATGGTTCGGCTCTATTATCCGACTCTAAGGAATAGATGAACACAGAGCAGAGTGTTACAATCAGAGAAAATAACGATGTGGAAATTTTTCGAATATTCAATATTTAAACTGTCATTATTTATTTAAAATACACTATTTGTCTTGACAGAATTATAAAGGATTTTTAATCCTTTACATGGAAAAAGGGAGGTGGGCGTTTCGAAAAAAAAACTCCTCAAGACCGACAAATTAAACGGATGTGCCTTACTTATCACTTTCAACATGCTAGAACAATCAATTCACGTTACACACGTTCTACCCAAAATGTTCTCAATAATCTTGAATTACGAGAGCGACGATCAGCCAAAAAACCACTGCTCATTACCCGAATGAAGAAACAGTGGTTAGAGTGAGCAAAATCACACAAAAGTTGAACTGCATCAGACTCGGAAAATGGTATTTTTTCCGACAAAACCAATTTTAATTTATTTTGTATTTAATGGTGTGGAGTGCCATAAACAAGTTTAGTGTTAGGCAGCTTATTTTTCTTAGAGGACCTGTGAATGCCGAAAAATACATGGGAATTTTGAATTTTGACAGAAGGCGTTTTGCCAACTATTCAACAGCTGTTCGAACACAGGTTTATTTTCAGGATGATTCAGCCATTTGCCATAGAGCCAAAACGGCAACTAAAGCACAAAAATATTGAAACAGATTTTTCAATAATTCATTACAAACAGTTCCAGGTTACAAACCTGAGGGATTCTTAGGGAATTAGTCCTGTTTACTTTGGAACCCACCTTGTAGTGAGTTACTTTGAAAGCAATGAAGATATTTTTGTGATCATCTTTCACTTTCCACATCACTTTTGCATCCATATATTTACAATTTACGCAGAAACTTCTCGAAGGAATCTTTCTTAACTGCTCTTTTGAGTTACTTTAGGTAAATAACTGGTATGTGGGCTTACAAGAAGAACTATCCGGCTTGATTTTTTAATTGAAAGCAATAGTTTTTAAATAATCTCAATAATCACCATTATTCCCAGAATTTCTGTAAACATTTCACCCTTTTCCAAATACTTGTTAGAGGTGTAGGCAAAAATTTCGAACATTAAACAAGATCGTTTAAATGAGAGAATATTCTTAACGAACAGCATATTTACAGCGATCAACAAAGTTATATAATGGCTCAAAGCCAGTGACGAAGACTCGCGTAGAGACAATGAAAGCGATAGTTGTGGCGTTGGCGTCTGGAAGGGGCGCAGAGCCAGCAAGAAGCGTAAAACCAGTTTGGCGGAATGCTAATAGGTGTATGGTACATATAAATAAAACAAAACCCAGAGTATCACAGGCACAACGACGAAACCACAGCAAGTCAGTACAAATGCCATGCCACCAGCTTGGATGGCTGATTGACTGCATAGCGGTAGTTGGCAGATAAGTTGGTGACGGTGGCGTCAGCAGCTACTCGCCTGGTCGCTGTATGTATGCCCGTTTGGCGCATATTACAGGCACACAAAGCCATCGTCAATATGTATGCGCATGGTCTGAACTTTCGAGAAAACCTGCACCCAGTCGCAGCGCAGCCTGTTTGCCTCGACTGCGTCGACGAATGCGCGACCAACTTCTTAAGCGGCCGAGGCTGAGCTCGAGTAGACCGAGTGGGAAAGACACTTAGTCGGCGTTCGAGCGCTTGGTAGTTTTGTCTTCTATAAGTAATTCAAATTCAAGTCACACACCTACAAATTGTGAAAAAATCTTGCATACTGGTTTAGTACGTTGTGTCAGCTACGACACTAAACACCCATAAATTCATCGTACGCTCGCTTGCTCACCTGCGATCCGTTAAGATAGTGTAAGAGTTGGAGGAAAAATAATCGATAATAAGTAATAATGAATACCCAGCTGATCTTGTTGCTGGCCTGTGTGGCATTGGTGAGTGTGGAAGACGCGTGAGGCATAAAAGCTTACGCGCATTAACAAATTGGCACAGCGTCTACAACAGAAATGAGAAAAACGAAAATCAGCCATAACAAAGGCTGAAGCAGTAGTTCGGCATTTTGTGCAATCTTTTTTTCAAAACCCTTCATTTATCATTTTGTCGCTTTTACGCTTTTTATTACTTTGTGTTTGTTTTTACTTACGTGGACTTGGTTTCTCGTCAACAGGTTGCAGGCAAATTCCAGATTCGTACAGCTCAAGATGCGCTTGACGCACACGAGGCGTGCCATGAGGAGTATCGCGTACCGGAAGACATTTATCAGAAGTTTTTGAACTACGAGTTTCCAGCGCATAAACGTACCAACTGTTATGTGAAATGCTTTGTGGAGCGAATGGGACTCTTCACCGAGGAGAAGGGCTTCGATGAGAAAGCGATTATAGCGCAATTCACTGCGAAGAGCTCAAAGAATTTGGCCAAGGTATCACACGGACTGGAGAAGTGTCTTGATCACAACGAACACGATTCGGACACTTGCACTTGGGCTAATCGCGTATTCTCCTGCTGGATATCCGTGAACCGACCGATTGTGCGCCGGACCTACATTGAAAACTAGGAACTCGAAGCGACCTTGCGATTGCGATTGCAAAACCTTAGTCTTAAGTTGATGAATCTTTTCGGAAATTCGGTTTTTATACGCGATTCATCTTTACAGAAAGAAAGAATATAAATAAATGTAAGAATTACCGTTTATTTTATTGAGCTGTACGATATTTGCATGTTATAGAAGATGAAGTTAAATTAAAAAATAAAATGGGACTCGCTGGAAAAGCGCTGGTTGTACATATAAAATGAATGTTTGTTGTTTGAATACAGTTATGTGCATCCCCTTAATTTAATCCACTATATTAGGAGGCTTTTGTCTTGTCTTCGACTGACGCTGCCGTTTTACGGGCAATAACGGTACTCAGTGTTGTGCTTTCCAATGGATAAGAACCGTCTGTGTTGTAGTTCAAGCGTTCCAAACAGTTGTACTCCTCGTACATCCATTCGCACTTGTCGCGTGTCTTCATTTGCTCAGCGCTCACTTTGCAGACATTTGAAGCCGTGCGATCCTGGCGCATCGGTCCAAACGCCTGGACCCAGTTATCCAAATTCCACTCATAAGTTGGCGTGTAGAAATTCATCTTCTCTGCCAAACATTGAAAGAGACAGGGCACAACTTCCTTGGTCGGAAAAGCGGCGTACTTTTGTAGTTCCTTCATGGTGACATTTAGTTCGCTGGCGCAACTCACAATGTTCTTGTAGGTTTCCAGAGTATAGAGCTCCGCCTGTGAATGCAGTACATTATTAATAAAGTGGTCGCTATGGATCGGTCTATATCTATACAGTATATAAATGTATCTATTACTACGGACTTATTAGACATGAAGTAGATTGAATAATTCCAAGTAGCATTTATGTAAGGCAAACGAGGCTTATTTTTGCTTTTGATTTGAATATTAAAGTATGGTGTTACTTAACTTAAGGAACTTTCAATTATGACAGCGGAAGACTTATAAAACATGTTATTAACAGATCGGATCATTCAATATGCACTCCAACTCAGTAAAGCGGACCAGAGCTTTGTTCCGTTTGAGTGTGATTTAGAAATAAAACTACCCCCGATGAAAGTCGTTAGGCTGAGTGCTGTTCTTCAGAAACCTATCTGTCGAACGTAATTCAGATTTCAAACAGTGGATCACTACCAATCCATCAAATCCGCTATTTTTATTATGAAAATGCTACTTATAAATTACTCGGTACCTGTTTCAAGCAGCGCAGGCCAGTGTATGCGAACTCGCAACTATCTTCGTTGTAGCGATCGAGCTCATAGCGGCAGTAGTTGTACATATCTGCGCCCAGGTCATCGGCGATCTGCTGCTTGTTCCACTTGCTTTCGTCCGCATCGAACCAGTGCTTCATCGAAGCGAGACAACGTGTAAAACAGGGCACCTCCTCCGACGTCCATTTCGAGTAGCGTGCAACTTTTTGCAGCTCACCGACCAAATCTTTGCTGCCGACTTCGCGTAAACATTTTCGTAATATCTCTGTATCGGAGTCGACGTCTTGTTCCGCCGCCTTTGTTGTCGCTGCGCTGCTAACCTACAAAACTTTTATTTATTTCAAATCTTTCTCTATCTTTTCTGATCATTAGGTCATTTGCATATTTCAATTAACTATTGATCTCATATGTGGTTTGGTCACATCGAGCATTTTGAATTTGAAATTATAATTTACCATTTGTATACAGTACGCGACTGCGATTAATAAAACCACTTGTGACGCTTCGCGAAAATTCATTTTCGATGAATTTCGTTTCGTTGATGGAGTTCTGTTGATTTGTGGTTCTTTAGAGCCTTAGCCGTTTATTGAGACTGACTTGGATGGGAAGTAATCGCTGCGCAACGACGCTGTAACGACTTGTAGGCTGTGTTGTTGTTGTATTGACTGACAGTGCTGTATTTCTTATCTGTGTTTTGAATTCCTCTACTTGGTGCTTGTCGGTGGTGAGCTGATAACGCTTTATAAAAATATGCTTATTTCGTCTGTTTTAGTGGCATACGCGACGGCGACGGCAGCTTCAGGGTTATCGCTGGGTGCGCCAAAGTGTCATTGCTACATGTAAGTCGGACTTAGGGTTGTAACACAAGCGCCATTCACGGGAAAAATGCTCGCGATGAGGCTATCTACGTCACTGCGGTTGCACTGGTTGCGAATTTTTCTTCGGTCTCGATCTGTCGGTTGGGCTCCCGCATAACCGAAAAAGCGGAACATTTCTTTTACTTAAGAAAATAGAAAGACGAATATAATTTTTTCTTCCCATAATTTCACTGTAACTAATTATTGCACTCGTTTCTAAATATCTTAAAATTTGAACCGACCGATGAGAATGTTTCAACGCAGCGGCTCCGAAGCCTTTCAGGTATTGGTTATAAATTAAATGGATTCAGCCGCATGAAAATCCACAATCTTTAATCAAGGTCTGTACTGATATATTTTGTATACCTTTAGGAATTTAACAACAAGTTGGAGCTCGCTAATTATTGCTCGGATTTATAATGAAACTCAATCAACAACATACACGAGACAGGAGAGCGTGAGTGAGTATGGTTCACATTTGTAGAAACTTGTATTGTATACTCACATCTCTCTATATTATTTTAAAGATAATTGCACCATTTTATAAAACCCTTAAAGTAGTATCTGCACGAGGCGGCCGACACCCATTCGCAGGCCTAAAACATCGCATTTAGAGGAGGAAAGAAAATTTATCAAAATTGAATATGAGATAATATTCTAGAACTACTTAAATGTATGTAAAGTGGTGCTTTGGAGTATCTTCGAAACGCTGCTGGGTTCGCTTGTCTGCTGCGTCAGCTTTCTCGCTGCCGCTACCGAATGGGTTGCCTTGAAAATGCTAATGGATTGAACTCAACTGATAGGCAATTGAGACTTGGCATATTCTCCTCTTTCAAAACATTGATTCAAATGCACACACACACACATTAATACATATTTCGTGAAAAAAACATTTACGATTTTGAGGCTAACAAAATACATTGACTCTTTGAGGCGCGTTCATTCACATCTTTATTCGCTTGAAGACTGATTAGAGTTTCTAAGTTATATAAGAATCGAACTGATTGGAACATAAATTCACTCTTACTTTTAAAAAATATTTTACTAAGAGCTTTTAGCACGTGGCATACACAAAATCTGTTTTTAATCGTGAGCCAAGACAAAACAAGTGAACTCCTGATACATCCACACACAGGCATTGCGGTTGCGCCTCTGCTTCAGACAGTGTTGTATATTTGCTCCGGCGGCAGGCACCCCCAATTTGGCCGTTAGCGCCGGTATGTTCCACTGGCGAGTTTGTTGGCTATAAAGTTGCAAACGGTCGATGAAGCATTTGGTGAAGCAGGGTATGGGTTCGCGCACCGGATTTTTGGAGTAGTCTTTGACGCGCTCCCACTCGTACTGATCAAAGCGGTGCAGGCAGTCCTTCATGGCGGTTTTCGCCTCGGTGCTGACGTTTTTCATGCTCTCGATTATCACGAAAGGGTCGTCCTCCAACTGCAATAAGAGAGGTGGGATAAAAATGACCATACGTTAGGGTATATGGATATTCGCTTGAATATTCACAACTCACATTGACGAGGCAGTGGAATCCATTATATGCCTGCTGACAACTATCTGCCACAGGTTCCATGCGATGTTTGCATGCCTTGTGGAGCGGTTGGCCGAACTGCTTGATCACCTGCTCATCGTTGAATCCCACAGACTCGTCGAACATGTTAAACATATTCTTGATGTAGCACTTTGTAAAGCATGGTATCTCTTCATACGTTTCCGACCAGTCCTTAAAACGCACCAAACGCTTCGAGTTCTCCTCCGTTATACCGCCATAACTTTGAAGACAATCGGAAAGTATACGAATTTCCTCGGCATTGGGTTGGACAACTGCCACCGCAGGAGACTGAGAAATAATCCAAATAAATCAAATTAAATGAGGACTCAATAAAGTGCTTGCCGTTTAGACGTCTTACTATGATTGTCGCTGCGAATAGGAAAATTAAAATCAATTCCATCGTTTCGTGTGCGCTCTGTGTTCGCGCTAAATTCGTATGGAGCTAAAGTGGGTCTCTTGTGCGATTAGATTGCGCGCAGGTCTTGGACTGCTCGATTGGTTGGCAATTCACTGTAGCGAATTTCTTTTGGCACACCGATTTGGCGATTATCAGCTTACTCTATACATGGTGAACATCAAGAATCAAGAATTGCTCAATAGTTGCTGATAACCTAAATTATTTGGGTACCGTTCATTTAACGAATGAAATGAACTTCTAAGTTGAATTTAGAAGGCCAATGGTGTACTTAAGTGCCGCAGAACAGATGTGTACAGATATGTTTGCTGTTTTTTTTCTACCCAATCGCAGTATATTACGAATATGATATTATGGTTTCTTTAGGAAGAAAATAAAGTAATGATATTCTTAGATATAGTTATAAACAAACATGAAGTATAAATGCATTTCGATAGCATTTCTAATTAATTTCCTACACATTTACAGTGCTCTCTGAATATAAGAGAGCATGTTACTAAAAACTGCTCTGCAAACATGAATGATTTTTCCTACGCGTTCCTTATCGTATTTTCATATGTATTTGAGTATTTTTTAAATTTGCAAAAAAAAAATAGATATGGATAATATGATAATATGCAATATGAAATTTCTTACACTCGTAGTTATAATACTTTTTATAAATTTTAGAATTTAATCATTACGACGAGATGTGAGTTTGAATATGAGGTCGAAATTGTCCAACTATCTAAAAAAATTAAAAATGAAATGAAAGTTTCGAATGTGATTAGAAGGTACAAGAAATGAACCCGCGCTGTAATACCCTTAGTTTCGGTGCAGTTGATATGGGAAATTATTAGTTCAAAATTTTATTTCGCTATATTAATTACTATACTTCTTGATTTGTGCACTGGGAAGCAAAAATCCAAAGAATTTTGATACCCAATTTCGTCCATTTTCGCACTGTGACATAGTAGATTAGTAGAAATCTTTTATATATGGATATAAAACCTTATATCTTTTTCGCTTAGTTTTAGGTAATACGACAACCGTTAGGTAAACAAAACTATTATACTCTGTGGCAACTGGTTGCAAGAGTATAAGAACCATCGAGATTTAAAAGGAATGACAAGAAGGAAGGATACTCTTGTCATATGGAAATTCTTCACTAGAAGGTATAGGCACTTAGCACGTAATCAGAAAAAATTTGTTTGATCTTCGGAATCCTCCTCTCCTAACAATGTTGTCGCATTTTTCTTGTTTTATTAACACTAATTTTCGATTTCAATTCGTCAGCATAAACCATT
The DNA here is from genome assembly GCF_023373825.1 of Bactrocera dorsalis. Classification (NCBI taxonomy): domain Eukaryota; kingdom Metazoa; phylum Arthropoda; class Insecta; order Diptera; family Tephritidae; genus Bactrocera; species Bactrocera dorsalis. Next base: position 1,061,918 of record NC_064304.1, read on the forward strand.
TCTTTTAAAATTTACGAATCAGTTGTTTTCACAAAACATTATATAATCGCATAACGGAGTTTTTGAATATTTGTTTTCAATTTTTTTTGATTTACTTGCAATTTCATTGATAAACACAACATCAGTTGCCAATGAGGCCAAACAGCCAATTCGCACACATTCACACATTCATACTGCGAATGACTTCGTAGCAGTATATACATACAAGTATATGTATCTATGCAGCGGTATATGTATTTGTGCTAGTAACAATATTGCACTTCAGTTTACATACCTAAAGATAATAAACATAAAGTAGCACGTACTTTTTTCTGTGTGTTTTTAATAGCTTTGCACATAAACATGTTTGATGTAATCCCTTTTGGCGAATATTTTCGGTGTTAAAGTGTGCTGATAAATTAGCTATGCGAACATGTTTTCGCGAATGGCAAAAATCGTTAAGACCCTATTATCTTAGAGTTGTGGAAATATTAATTTACTTGACCTATTATTTATTGTGTGACTCTTAATAACCATTAGTCTGCGACATTTGCACTTGACAACAAAAAACAGCTGGATTGAAGACCCCCAAAGGGGTTTAACAATTATACATCGAATTAGCAGTGGTATTCAGCCTTATTTCAGCTGAAGATGATCGAAGCAATTTGACTTTAGTAAATTCGCTCAGATGAAAATTTCGATTTCGTCAAAAACAAAGTAGCCGGAAGCCAATCGAACCCATTCAGGTGTTTTTAGCTTCTGTGATCCACATGTGCTTAAGACACCTGTCTTATCTAGCGTCCACCGTCGCCGTCAAAGTGAAGAAATACGGCACTCAAATTAATGGCTTCTGTCCATTTTGCCGCCGACGGAAAGATAGAGCGAATGATTGAAGATGGTTATCAACGCTTTCAAATCACCGCTTTGGCATCTAATTTATGTGTGTTTATATTTCTAAACGCCACTTTCGTTTATGGCACGCAATGCGAAACCTGCTACAAAGAAAGAGACGAAAACGTATTTGGTAAATATGACCTTGAATACGCCGAAACGAAAGAAATAAAACCGAATTAACACTCGAGCTGATAAGTTGTTAATATATAGGCCAAGAAACTGGCTTCGATTTCAATGAATGACAACAACAACAAATGATGTTGAGAAAATTGAATGATTAGCATAATTTAAGTAACGCAACACTTTTATTTACCATATACACTGTTAACAACAAAAACACTTGTGTCTGTGTGTGTGTGTGCGAGGGAAGAAATAAAGATCCATTGGAGGAGAGAGCAGCAGCTGTGAAAGAGTGCAGGCTAATTATAATATTTAATGATCACAAAGTGTTGGGATGAATTGGGACGATTTTGTAACAATGCGATGGCAGTGTGGGCATCTTGCTGCGGCAAGACAAACCGGTGTTGACATTGACAAACTAAAAATTACAGCAATCAGCTACCGATATTTGGAGGATTAGGTAATGCGAGTGAACAGAGAAATACATACTGAAATATGACATACACAATGAATATGAAAAATATAATTTTTGCGGTATATACTTTTGGGAAAGAGGGTCTTACAGCACATGAACTCATTCTGCAATATGACCCTTGTTTTGTCCTGTGAGAGATGAGTAGTTGTCCATTGAAAGAAGCAACCAATTAATTAACTGGTATAATGAAAAGAAGCTAACAATATGATCAGCTTCTAGTTAGACCTGCTGTGAGGGAAGGACAGTACACCTTGAGGCCGAATACTGATATATAACAAAGAATTAAAACTGTAAAATTTCCACCAGTCGAATTCGCTCGAGCGTAGAAAACGATAGCCTACTTGGGCAATTAAGACGCGGTGTTATCTCAGTAGCAAAAACACAACTTCTTTACCAAATCTGCTTTTCAACAGCTGAGTGATGCTGAAAATGCAACTATTCACCCGATGCAGCAATGCAATCAACAACAACAATGAGTAAACGCAATATTGATCAAAATGATGGAATTGCTGTAGGAAAATCGCTTGTTGTGAAAACGTAAATTTGCAAGAGAAATAAATCGAAGTCCAGTGTGTGAGCGCGTTGCAGCAAAGAAGACGCCTCTTTCCCCATGTCTTTCGCAATAACCGAATTGGTGAGAAACGCTAGAAAAAAGTGAATACAATGTTTTGTAACTAGAGATACAGAGCGCTGGCATAGGCTGTCACAACAGACCACGAAGAGTCAAAAAACTTGTTGCTGCAACGCGATTGTTTATGAAAGCGTGCTTGAGCACATTAACAAAGCCGCACCAGCTGCTGGAGATCCCACTGCTGTCAAGTTATGAAGGAAACGCAACAATGCGATTAATGTTGCCTTAAAATGCTTTTACGAAAACCAGCTGGATTATGCGCACGCGCAATGCGGGCTGTGTTTGGCTAGAAAATCGTGCTTTGTCGGCCGAGGCGTCTGCCTGCAGCACAGCGCGGCTGATTGATAGCACCGTCAACGTGATCGCCAAAATCATGGTCGCCGCTGGCTTTGGGGCGTTTGAGCGACGCCGCCCGCCAAGGCATCTTCAGCAGCGCGCGAAGAAAGCAAGCCAAGGTCAATGCAAAATTACTATGGGAATGCCGTTTGCGTGTCTCCGCCGCTTTTTGTTGGGGATTTCTTTCGGCTGGCATGAGTGCGCATGTGTTCACATAATATTCCATTGTTGCACATTGCAAGCCTGATTGCAGAAGCGCGTAAAGTAGCCAATAACTCATTTTCCTGCCGGCGTTGTGGGCATAAATTTGCATTTGCACGCTCGGCTGGCAAGCAATGCACTCCAGTTTTCGCGGCGTCGGCTGGGGGCGCATCACGCCTTGTACGTCGGCAATTAATATCGAGAGTAATGTACTCGCTGGTCGTCGGCGCCGACTGCAGAAGCGTGAAATTATTATTTAAAGCAAAATGTAATAGACGTGAGATAATTCATTAATGATTTATTGAATTACGTAAAAACATAAATTTTCCTCTCAAAGCAATTGGTAACGAGATGGTGTTTGATGATGTCCAATTTCGAGCTTAAAAATTAGTATTAAAGAGGAGGTTTTCGTAAGACGAAGGAAATTACAACAACTGACACATCGCTTATCTAATACAGCAATTTAATTATTTTCGCTTTTTATATTTTAAAAAGCTAAGTGATCGTAAGCTCAAAGTGTTTTGATACGCTCTTATAAACCTTGTCAAACAATTACACAAAAATCAATGTTTTCATAGATCCATGTAAATATAGGTAGGTACGGCGCTTGTAGTCGTGCGCATGCGTCATGACACAATTTGGTAGTGTCTGACATTGACGCACCCAGCAACCAGACCAAATTGCGAACGCCTCCAGTCGCCGTCAGTCACCACTCTGCTTAGCCGATGATGGTGGCTTCGATGATATTGGACATTTTTTGCACGATCACCATAGTGACTAATAAGCAACAAATCATTGTGGACCGAGAGCAATTTCAATTAAAATGTTAGTACTCGAAGTAGAAAGAAAATAAACTTGTGCAAAGTCGCTTAATTTCAATTTTGCGCTAATAACGGTAAACGAATGAAAAGCAACAAGCGCGCAAAATCAAATAACAAGCGTTAAATTGGGCTATATATTCGCTTATGTAAAGTGGATACTTATACAACAAAAATAGGAACACGTTTTTACGATTCATTCATGTTTTCTGAGTTAACTCGTCCTCTAGTACATCTCATCTGGAGGGGTGTCTCCTAAGATAATGGAAATTTTAAAACAAAGGCGGTGAAATTTTGAAGACTTTTACGTGATTTATAAAAGGTGATCTATTTCGAGGTTCTCTATTTTTTTAAAGAGAAAAAAGGCTATAATTGCGTAAGCGGTGTCTACACCAGTAAAGAAGAAAAGAACAGAGAAAATTTAAATTTAATGAGAAAAGTTTATTATCATTCGAAAGAACGTTCTAGGGCATTTATTTTTGAAAACTTTCTCTCTAAAATTTGGCCAGGGCTACGATTCAGGTGGTCCATCCGTTCTCAAGTGTTCTCAAAATAAATCCATTGATTGCTACGATGTGTGGGAAGTGGCGCCGTCTTGTTGAAACCAAGTGTAGTCGAGATTACGAGCTTTAATTTCGAAATAGCCCGTTATATATTTAGGTATATTTTTGAGAAATTAGAACGCATAAGAACCCATATGGTAACCTCAACTAGGAAAGCTATATGTATATGATAAGAATATTCATATGATTAATTTGACAAGCATCAGAGGGCTTTATTGCATTTGGATAAGAAAACGAAGGCAATAAGTAAATCATAAATGAGTTTTACGCCGAGAAAGATTTATTGTGCTCTAACTAATAAGTCATCGTATGCGTCAGTATTTTTGAAGTACATTTTGCTTTTAGGATTTTTCGAATGGGAAAAGGTTTGTGATTAAAAAATGTTCTTCCAGCTGCAAATATGCGAGACTTCAAATAGTTAAAAAGTCGTCCATACTACAATCTAAATATCAGCAAAAATATTAAGAGAAATAATTTTTTCAGACAAATTTTTTTAAATAAGACTGTTTCAAGACATAAGAAATCATAGGCACACACACATATGCATTTTCGGCATTATTGTGGGATTAGCGCCAACTAAGCCAAAGCACAAGGCAATCGCTTTGGAAATAACAAAGCAGCAAAAGGTTACAATGCAAAGGCGAAATACCAATCAGCTGACGCGAGCGCTAACCACAATGCAGCAGAAGCAGCAGCGTCAGGGGGAGCGATGGGTAGAGTGATTAGCAGCAACTATACTCACGCATCTCCGGCATGCAATGTGACGCAAATGCTGCTAAGCCTTCGAGTTGCCGCTAGCGCGCTCCAAGACAGTAGACAGAGTCTCCCGGTACCAGATTGGCGGCTGTTGGCGCGCGGCCGGAACTTTTTGGGTGCCGCGAGCAAGCGCGCAAAGAGCGCCACGAAACATCATAAAAATACCGAAGGCAAACCTTAAGCAACAATTTCTGAGGTTGTTGACTTGTCGCTGCCGCTTAATCTGACGCTGATCTGCATGCCAGCACATACATTTACAAACACAGCTCACAAGCGCATGCGCAAACATATGTGCCCATAAAGATGCAAGTGTGCGCGTGAGTGTAAGGATGTGTGTGCTCATACCTAGCAAATGACATAAGCCGTGTTTTGATGAGCGTAATAGCTAGGCAAATAGCCAACAACAACTGTAAAGCCGCTAAAAGTCAACCAACTGATCAGACCGCCTGCGCGCCGAGCAGTGCGTCCAAAGCTGGTAACTCCACTGCGCGCTAATTTGTATGCGCAGTTACATGTGCTCGCACACCAGCCCGAGCGCGAACACACCCGTAGACGCCGCTCGAAACTGGGGCATTGAAAAGCGAAATGATTTTCAGATTATGATGACTTGCGATCGCCGAGCGCTGTCTACGCGCCAACACATAACAAGCATGTAAATTACAAATAAATGCCTCGAGCATTGATTATCTGCTCATTTTACACATATTACGAACGGCTTTTGTTGAGTACACGATGTAAACTTAGGGAAACAAAACAGCGCTCGAGATTCTTCTTTATAAGTCGGGCACGGTTTCTGGGGAAATTAAGGAATTCCTTCATTCCTTCAGCCTAAATTATGTTGTTAGTCATGTCAGTATGAGGGGTATTTAAAACATCAAATTTATGCAAATATATCCTCAAAATTTCCTCAGTTAAGAGCAGATGAATTTGAAAGCCAAACGTATTACTTATGGTAAATAAGCGAGTTTGGAGTGAAGTAGTTGTAATTTCTCTAATAATTAGTACAAGTACAAATATAAGACTTTGCAAAGACTTGTGTTAAACCTCTATATCTTGCTACCAAAACCAGCACCTATTCTTGTTGAGGTGAGTGAAATTGGCTAAAGTTAGTCAAGGCAATGCGATACAGCGATCACTTCTTGGAGGAGAATTTGGGTTAGTTCTCTATTTATATGTGCCTGTGTCGCATTTTCTCTCTGTACCAAAGTTTTTGCATTTCTTGTTTTAATACATTACAGTTGGATCTAATTTACCTTTTTTGTTAACTTCTACCTATGAAGACAAGAGAACCATTGTAATTTCCACTGAGTATCTTCTAGATTCTTAGTTCGTGCAAGAAACGTTACCGTCTTTCTGAATACCCACACAAGGCTACTCATCTGACATCCGTTTTCGAAAGGTTTGACTCCGTTGAGTTGACTTTGCTTCCAGTGCCTACAAATAGATGATATTGAAGAAAAGGTAGGCTTTTCTACAACAAAACGAACTGCTAAACACAACAAAATGAGAAAATACTAGTATTTATATATCTAAAATTTAGACACTTCGGACTAAGTAAGCAATTGAGAAGTAAAGTCCTCTCACGATGAAACAAGACCAAAGTCTATAAGTCACTCATCATCCCCGTCTTTCTATATGGTGCAGAGGCATGGACGATGACAAAATCTGATTAGTCGGCGTTACGAGTTTTCGAGAGAAAGTTTCTCGGGAAGATTTATGGTACTTGGCGCATTGACAACGGCGAATATCGCATTCGATGGAACGATTGTATGAGATATACGACGACATTGACATAGTGACATAGCGAATTTAGAAACAGAGGCTACATTGGGTAGGCCATGTCGTCCGAATGGATGAAAACGCTCCACCTCTGAAAGTATACTACCCAGTACCCGCCGGGGGAAGCAGAGAAAGAGGAAGACCTCCACTCCGTTGGACAGAGGAGGTGGAGAAGGACCTGGCTGCACTTGGAATCTCCAATGACTGCTGAGCTGTTGTAAACACGGCTATCTACGCCAATAAAGAAGAAGAAAATTTGGACAACATTTTTTTCAGTGCATTCACATGCTGCAAGGGGCAACGCTGCGATAATCATTATTGCGCTAAGATTCCGCTAGTTATGAGATGACACGCAACACTGCTGATTTAATGTATTTAGTGCAAATGCTCTAAGCCATTTGAAGTGTCGAAATTGATTTCACCGTTTTTACAAGCGCTTGCTCCGCTTAAGCTTTATTATTGTTTAACGGCGGCGCTAATTTCATTTTAATGATCTTTCAGTAACAAATTGCGACTAGATATTCATGTTCATGCGTCTCTGCCAACAAATTATGTGCCCAAGAGTGACGCAACTGCCCAAAATTACAACACGAAAACACGACATTTTGTTGTAATTGTCCAAAAAGAAAGCAAAAAGTCTCAAAATCGCCGGATTGTCGGGCAGCGTAATGAGCGGCGCTGCAAAAAGTGATGCGGAACTCAACTTGAAATTAAGGGCTCCAACATTTGCATACGCACACTTGCCTAGGCGAGTACGGGGAGTGCGACAAAATGCAATTTATTCGTGAGGCCTATGGCAAACATTTGTTGCGTCAGCAAATAGCGGAATTGCCAATTCATTATTGCATTTTTTGCGCCGCGGCCGCGAACGGTTCTAAAAAATACTGTTTTAATGCTACACTTGGTGCGTGTGTGTGTGCAGGCGCGCATTCGCAATTGTTGGCGGCAAATAGCGGTAAATGCGGCAATTAAAATGCAGCGCATCGTTTGCGACAGCACACAACAACACGTCACAACAACGCCGCGTTGTAGTCGCCGTCGCCGATGCTTAATTGAATGAAAAAGAAGAAAATGAACAAATAAAAGGCGGAATGTGAAGAGCAGACAGCCAGCAACGGTAGGTGCCGCCGTCACACCCGCCGCCACGCGGTCGCTGCCCACTCTTGCTGCCGTTCAAAAAAGCTGCGCTGTGCTAACGCACAACGGTACTTCATGCATCATTTGTTTGTGCATTAATCAATTCTAGTTTCGTGTCTTCTTCGATTTTTCGTGTCGCTTTAGTCATTTAGTCATCGCACATCGCCGCCTCGGCCTTTCGGTAAGCCCATGCATGTGTGCAGTTGTTTTTGTACGCACCGTGTTGTATAAATTACCAGCGATTAAGTGTAGGCAGGTTTTAATATTTATAAGCGCAGTGCATGTATTTGGGTTTTTAGAAGTGCGCGATCAAATATCCATTAGCCGGAGCTCAAAACGAGAAAAAGGTTAATGTTATGCGAACTTGTGTGAACGTGCAACAATTGAATGCATATCAAGCACCCATTTGGTGTTGTTGTTTTGTGGTATGCATAGCAATGTGCACGGTTGCTCGCAATTAGAAAAATATGCTCCATCTGCCATTTATTCTGGTGTCTTTCTAAAGGTGTTTGTAATTTCTCGTTCTTCCGTACAATTATCCTCCGAAATCGGAACCATTTTCAAAATCAGAAGGTGTTGTCTTTCTAGAATGAAAGCTCCTCATGAAACCTTCGCGTAATTTAACGGAAGTGAGAAGAACTCAATCTTACGTAATTCAATATGCCAAAACGAATTAAATTCAAGGTTTGCGGTAGTCAATCAGATTATTGCCTGCTTAAATTCTATTTTTATCATAAAAATATGAATAATCATCGTGTGTCAGATTTATTAGTTTTATGCCAGTTTTGGCTGCGCGTTTTATTGGAGTGATAAAGTGTGCGAATAAAACTATTGTGACAACAGCTTACCTTAGCAAACTTTATAGAAAATTCAAAAAATAGTGCCAAACATAAAACTATGGTAGATTGACCACTGAGTGGACACTAATAAGGTATTTTTGACATGTAATCGTAATCGTTGGTTTAATTTATCCGTCTTTCTGGCAATTTGTAGACTACCTTCCATAACAACTGCGCCCGCTGGACGGCTAAGCATAAAGTAAGCCAATTTTTGATACCCTGTTCGGAGATGAAATGTACTTCAGCGAGAGCTTGCTGCATCAACCTGAAAAACAGTAGTAAGAAGGGGCAAAGTCTGGGTTACAAGGTGAGTGGGGCAAACTTCCCAGCCGTTCCAAATAGATTTTAACAGATTTGGCAACATTAGGTCGAGTATTGTCATTATGGCAACTTATTACCATTAGTGGCATTATTTGGTTTTAGAAGCTCATAATACAGCATGCTCTTCTAATCACAAAAGATACGATTTTTTGCATTTGTAGTTGTTGTAATGGTTTCATAGTTCACGACCAGTCACAACTTTACGTAAAACGAATTATTTTAGTAGCGTTTAAACAGCATTTTTGACTTTCAAAATCATCCGTCTTCTGCTTCAACTCTTATGTTATTAAATTGTTGAGTTGTTTAGTCGAAAAGACCGAAAACCAAGTCGTCGTCTTCCTCGTACTCTGAATCCACCTTTTTGGCTTCTTTCTTCTTTTCGGCAGCAGTTAACATTTTAAAAAGGCTGCTTGAGGAATGCCTAAGATTCTACGAGCTTCTCCTATGTTTAGCAACAATTTTCAACGAGAAATGCTTCCAGTTCCAAATTTTCGAACTTTTTGTGCGGTGAATGTCTTACTTTTGGAATGCTCACTTAGAGCTGGGGATTCACCATAAACTTCCAACAAAACTCGGTGAATTTCGGTAGAGATTTTCTTTATATTAAATCAGTGGAGAAGAACTCCCCTTAAAAACATTCTTTTGGGCACAAAGATCCAAATATTTAAATGTAAAATTACTGTTTAGGCTTGAAGTGAAGGGCATATATTGGGAAAGACGCTCATGGTTAGAAAATTTTCAGTGCAATTACGGAATATTGGAACTATGTCAATCAAGTTACGCCACCTCCTGACAAGCCTTTCTAATATAGTTATAATAAATTTTGCTTTAAAAGTTTTAATATGAAATTTTATTGTGAATTATCCGGAAATGGTAAATAAAAGAAAACTATTTAATTATTCATCAATATTTATTTTGTTGCCTTCAAATTAATCTCCAACAAATGTAATACATTTACGCAAACGATTTTTCGCCAGATGTTCTCACGCAAATGCCTCAATACCATCATGTCTCATCGGCAGTTATAATGCTCTACATGAATGTGAGATCGGAATTCCTGTTTATGGTACTCTGTTTGAAAAAAAAAACAAGTAAGGAAGGGCTAAGTTCGGGTGTCACCGAACATTTTATACTCTCGCATGATAAAGTGATAATCGAGATTTCATTATCCGTCATTTAAATATTTTTTTTATTTAGCTGTAAAATAATTTAGAGTAGTAGTTCCTGAGATATGGTTTTTGGTTCATAAGTGGGCGACGCCACGCCCATTTCAATTTAAAAAAAAGCCTGGGTGCAGCTTCCTTCTGCCATTTCTTCCATAAAATTTAGTGTTTCTGACGTTTTTTGTTAGTCGGTTAACGCACTTTTAGTGATTTTCAACATAACGTTTGTATGTATTATCCGAACTCTTCCATTTCCGATGCCACGCCCACTTTTCCAAAAAAAATTACATCCAAATATGCCCCTCTCTAATGCGATCCTTTGTGCCAAATTTCACTTTAATATCTTTATTTATGGCTTAGTTATGACACTTTATAGGTTTTCGGTTTTCGCCATTTTGTGGGCGTGGCAGTTGGTCGATTTTGCCCATCTTCGAACTTAACCTTTTTATGGAGCCGAGAAATACGTGTACCAAGTTTCATTATAATATCTCAATTTTTACTCAAGTTACAGCTTGCACGGACGGACGGACAGACGGACAGACAGACATCCGGATTTCAACTCTACTCGTCACACTGATCACTTTGGTATATATAAACCTATATCTGACTCTTTTAGTTTTAGGACTTACAAACAACCGTTATGTGAACAAAACTATAATACTCTCCTTAGCAACTTTGTTGCGAGAGTATAAAAATCAGTTTTATCGGGACGAGTCGAGCAAGAACGCGATTTATACCTAAAATATCCACCAAAATTATTCAAACAGACTCGGGAGAGATATCGGGCTCTCTTTCCGTCTTTCTAATGATTGCCTGATGATTTTCAATGATTCCATATCATTTACTTTTTTAATATTTTCATCAGTTGGAGAGATCGATGTTGATGAAATTCGCGCTATTTTACAGTTTTTCTTCATTAAAGGCAAATCCGCTAGAGAAACGTTCCGAGAGATTAATGGTGTTTTGGGGGATGGTACTCTATCACTTCGAATATCTTCGGAAGACCTTTGACCACGAATACCGATCAAATCATGGAAAACATCGAGTTATACCGGCATGATGCCACATGACATCGCCCAAAAGATGGTAGTAGTCACCAAACCATTTTAAATCAACTGCAGAAGGCTGGATACACAAAAAAGCAAATAATTGTAAATGAGATATTTTTGTAAGTCTGTTTAGAAACAGATATCATATTTCAAATATTTATATGCATTATCGCTAACACATAAAAATACAGCCGTAAATATAAATATGTATGTACAAATACCCTTTTCAATCGTCACCGTAATAAATCTTAATTTCGGGTATATTTCTTAGAGACTGTAGCAATGTAAAGGATCGCAAATGACCCCAAACTAATAATAGATAAGCAATAGTTGTGTATGCCGTTGAGAATACTTATGTTTCAGATATGTGTACATACTGTCGGTATGTACAGCATATCAGTACTAAGATAAAAATCTATAAATAAAGGAGCTCTGGGCAACCAGAGCTTATAACTTAAACCTTTCGCGTTGTGATTTAACAGAGCTGATTCCATATGGTCAGACGCTTAATTCTACCATCTACTGCGAACAACTGGGCCGCTTTAAACAGGCGATCGACCAGAAGCACTGGACAACGCCAGACCACAAACTTCGTTGATGACTCGTCAGAACTCGGATGCGAGGTTTTATCGCATCTACCATATAGCTCGGACATAGCGCCAAGTGATTGCCTCCTGTTCCTGTCCATGGTGAACGCCCTTGTTGGTGTAAAGTTGAACTCAAAAGAGGCTTGTGAAAAGTGGCTCTCCGAGTTCTTCGCAAATAAGGAGAGGAGCTTCTATGAAGGGGGTATTATAAAGTTGTCGTCTAGATGGAAACAGATTATCGAACGAAACGGCGCATATTTGAACTAAATCCGATCACTACATAACACTTTTATAAAGCATTGAATAAAGAGCAAACAAGCGGAAGGGAGATATTTGACAAGCTAATATCAAACAGAAGCAGCAATAAAATATCTGATACCAATTTTATTTGTCTTCGTTAATGGCAATTTGCTCGGCGTGGCTAAAGTCTTGTTTCGATAACTGACCACATGCTGCCACCGCTTTCTTCAGCTCCGCTATTATCTTTCGTTAAAGTCTTTTGTGTGGACGTCGTTTTATGTGTTTGCGGCGCCGCACCCTCGCTGATGCAAGTTTTGCTTCATTTAAAAGATTTTGTTCAGCTGGAGAAAAAATGCGGTTTCTTTTGTATGTGTGTGTATTGCAATAAATAAAATGTTGATCAGTGAGTAGTATTTTGATTTAATAATTTATTATATAAATCCACAAATAAGTGTGTGTGCACGTATGTTAGTTGGTGAATCGAGAATGTTGTTCACTTTGAGGCGATCGCGGACACAATGGCCACAGACCTTATGCAGTTACAACCGAGCGTAAGTATTGAATGCCGGCTTCGTAGATTGCTCTGTTTGTGTGTGTGTGTGAATGCTACTGCTCATAATTATTTTGAGTGTGAACAAGTGTTTCGACAAGAATTATGAGCATTTTTCAACTCCCCTAAGGCACTGTACTGGATTACCTCATGCTGAGTAATTATAGAAAAATTCATATCTGTTACATTTGTCAGTGATTGAATTATATTAAAATGAAGAAAAGGTAAGAATGTATAAAATTATAAAACGCAAATAATGTGAATTTTTGCAAAGTGACTATTTTGATAGAGCCGAGCGGACCCAATGATTAGCACACTGAATTCTTGAATTGAATGACTGTTAAAGATGAACTTTTTATGCGAAGTAGTTTTCCGTCTACAATCGAGCTCTAAATCTGACCTACAGGCCTCAGGTGCCTTGGAAACTTCTCACATTTAATATGCGAGCGGAAGTGAGCTCTAGTGGATTATCAATTATGAAACCAAACGCATTTCGCTGTGACAATTGTCGGTTTCAAAGCATGATTATTAACCGCAAAATTACCAATTTTCGTTTGTTTGTGGGAATAAGCCACCTCCGAACCTTCACGCGATGCGCGCCGAGCGAAACATAAATCATATTTCCAATCTTATTACAGTTAGGTGAATTAATGATACTTTGCACACAACGTGAACGCCCTTAACAGCTTACGTAATCATTTCGCTTTCATTTACTTTTGCTTTGAGTTTTGGTAAAAGCTTTGCACTTCACTCCGTTGCCGGTCTTTTTGGCTTTAGTGCATCAAAGGGTTGGTAAACGGGTGTAATTAGTATGAAATGGAAGTGATTATGTTAGTTCATTGGCTCACATGCAACTTACGGTAAAAAACGAGCACGAGCTCGAGCTACTAGTTTTGGTTACACCCAAAGCACATAACGCTTCCCCAAATTTAAGCGGAAAGCAGAAAACTATGAAATACCGTTGTATTGCAAACCAAACACAAGCGAAAGTGAAAAAGGAAAACAACAAAAAAACAATAAATATTAGTTTTGAAAATACTGGAACATAATCTTTTGCATGAAAGTAAAACTGTTTACTAAGAGTTTCGCTCGGAGCGTGGCATTCGAATTGCTCGCGTTTGAATTGAAGTTTAAAAGAAATCTTGTGCCAAAGTCGTTGTTTTGGTGAAGTAGAAATCAAGAGGCAGCTATGAAGAAAGTTCTCCAACGATTATGAAGCCTCAGCTGACTTGATAACGAACGGTAGAGGCGCGCTTTCCATCCCCAAAGAACTTAGACAATCTATTTTACTTTGAAGATCGCTTCTTGTCCACAAAAAACATGATTTGAATCACGAAAAGTGAAGAATGGGACCTCATTAGGTCAGTCTCCATAAATCAGCCGTTATTTTACACTTCATCATCACAAAAATAAACAAAACGGAAGTCTAAGCCTGATCGGTGGCATTTCGGTGAAATAAGAAATGCGCTGCCAAGCAGACTGCGAACGGGTTCGCTTCAAGTAAGGCATAAACGAGTGGATACATGTCCCACAATGCTATTGCAACAATCTGTTGATGGTCAGCCACTATTCAGCGCGCTTTACGAACAGGCAAGTACAGCTACTAAGCTGCAATCAAACTCATTAATAAATCTACTTTTCATTTTGCTCAAACAAGCTCGCATTAAAATGCATAAAAGCATATAATTATTGTGGATGCAACTCGGGCGACCCGCATACCCGCATGCTCGCATGCAACCTTTACAAGCCGCGCTTGGCTCGCTTGACTCGCTTGACCGACTGCCCCGACTACATAGCTGACTAATCATGCCCAAGTATACACACCCGATCCACATACAGACCAAATCGGAACGCAGGTGCGTGTGTGTGTGCTGTGAGTTGCCTTGCAACCAGCGCTGAGAGGCTGTGTCGTGTTGGGCCGATTAATGAATGCGAAATGCAATGAAATCAAAAGTGACCTACACACCGCGCTGGCCAGGGCATTTGTAGCGGTTCTACTGCAAGTCATTTTTCTTTCTTAAAAATTTCAATATTGCCCCGCTCCTTCCCCGCGGCAATCGAGTGTTGTTGTTGTTGCGGTCGGAGTTAAGCAAACTGTACTGGGGAGACATTACTCCAGACACGAACGAACGAACCACCGAATAGAGCCACAGCCAATCGCCGGACCATAAAGTGAACTGTAATGAACCATAATGTGATTCAAGGCTTTGGAATTCAGGAAGAGTATTGAATTACCATTTCAACGCAAAGCAACACCCATGTCAGCGGCTGCGTCGGCTATGAAAATATTTGTGCAGCAAATGGCAACAAGCAAGAGGCGAGAAACAGCAAAACTAAAAACAGAAAAACTCGTGTGTTGGTCGCAGTCAAGGCAGTTAAGTTTTTCCCGACAACATAGCCACCGCACACACACATACACTCAGTCATTTATACAACCAAAACATGCACGTTTGTCGCCATTTACCTATTTCCACACACACACACACAAACACACTTACCGTGCATATGCATGTAAACAATGTCTGCAGTGGAATTGCAACACGAACGCTGAGTGGCAAGTCGAAAGATAATCGATCGAGAAGTTGGCTTGCTGCCACCAAGAGTGGTGAAGTAAGATATTGATGTGTTGTTGCTATTTGTGATTGGTAACTGTGTATGCATTCGTGCTTGGCTTTATGGAGATATTCACCTATCGGGGACTTTGCTCCTTTCCCTTTTCCCTTCACGTCTTCAATACCCTTTCTATGCGATCGATTATCGGCGACAGTTGCTAGCTGTACTGGTTTCGCGCTTGCTGCTGTAACCGTTATGTGTGTATTGGCATTTGCTCGCGTTTATGTAAAGCCTGTTTGGCCATAAAGATTATGTGATTATTCATACCGAGGCAAATATGGGATAAAATCAACAATTAAGTGAGACGAAATTGCCTGGCTGTTATTCGATCAGGCGTTTGCGATCCATGGGTTTGTGGGAGAGGTCAGAGGGAAAATTGTTTTACTAAACTAATAATTGACCTTTGTGTTTAGTTATTTTGGCTGGTGTTTGGTTTAGGATTTTAGCGAACTGGTGATCTGAATTAAAGACTATGATAATAATTTTTATGTAATTTTTTATGGTTTTCTAAGGTGTCTTCTAATACTGATATTATTTTGCCTTTGAAGTGTGAGTCCATCACTGGCCTATCACCTTCGGGTGCCTAGGAATAATTTATGCTATAATAGCACTTGAATTTCTAGGATTTATTATATGAGTTCATATCATGTTTACAGTAAGAATACACGTTGCTATTCGAGCATAAAAATTCATCATATATTTTCTTGAAATATCGTTTGTTGACTGTACGGTTGAAAGGAAGAATGTTAGTACTTCAAAACATTTGATAGGTTAAAAAAATGAGACCGAAAGCAAAAAGGGTGTCACTTAGTGCATAAGCCGATACTCATTGCTTTAAAATTTCATATTTTTCTTAGTTATCTTTACTTTGTGACTTTAATGTGATGTGTAAGCTGTTTCATAGCTCAAAACACCAGAAATGTCCAAGCGCCTAGCATGAGGGCTTAGCCTGGCATGTGAGAAAATAATATCAACATTTCGTGTAAAAGTCTTAATAAACACCTTTCAGCGTTGATTTGCATTTTGAACTATAAAGTTGTGCTATTTAACTGATGATGTTGGTAGTCATAGACGAGCAACAAATCGCAGTGATCCAAGCTCGCAGCTACCAGACTGCGCTCACAAGCAAAAGCGCCTAAATCGGGTTAAGACTTTACTGAGTTAAGACATTTTTGCTCAGTATTCGGGTTCTAGCAGAGGCATCTTTGGGAAAATTAAGTAATTAAATATCAAAAGATGAAAGCGTCTCTGTTTGAGGACTTAGCGGTAGAGGCCCACAATCGAAGGATACAAGTATTGTTTGAAATGGAGTTGGGATATTTTGCCAAGTACCCTCGATTAATATTGTTCATGTGTATGTGTGCGTATTTTTAGATATTGACACATATGAATTTATGTAAATATGTAAAGCAAACAAGTTTCGATTTTATTGACTTCTACTTGTTGTTATTACCCACATTATTGTGCTTGGCGCGGCGCGGCGTTGCAAAATTCGCAAACTAGTTTGTTCGAAATTTGCGCTTTATTCGCTATTGTTATACTCGCGTTTGTTTGTTTACTATGGAGCTGTGGAGGGAAATATCAAGTAAAATCCAGTTGGCCATTTGGACGGCATGCCGCGAGAGCGATAAAGGCCGTTCAGCAGCGCATTGTAAAGCGCTGGCACAGAAGACTTAAGGAACGAACGCGCTCTTGCAGACACACACGTTTGCACATGCATGTAAATTACTTCGCTTCAGGCTTTGTGTGTGTGTGTATGTGCAGATGCCACAAGTAAGCAAGTATTTAGCTTATTTTATTAGTTGAATCTTTGTGCCCAGATGTCTTTGTCGAATGTTGTTGGCATTTCTAAAGGCATTTTATAAATAACTTACTTGCTTTTTGATTAGAAATGCATTCCTGCATCTCATGAATATGAATGTGTTCCATTGGAAGCGGGACTTGCTAATTTTTTCTCAATAATTCCTTTTATTTTAAATTTGCAACGGAAAATTTAATGAAATGAGGCTCAAAGTGACTAACTGAAAGAACATTTTTGGTCACACTGAAGATCAACAAAGGCATGGACAGTGGAAGTAAAGGGTCTAAATAGTTGCCGCTGATTTAATATTTGAGCCTTCATATACCCCAACAATTGGCACCTAAGGTGAACACTAACAAGGCTTAGAAGTACTCAAGTATTCTCATTCTAAGACCTAAAGTCCGCGAATTATCGTTTTCTAAGGATAATGCAATCAATTCTGGGCATGTTAATAAGCTTAACGTCTGACAAGTTTTCCTTCGATAAGTGAAAAGCTACCGGAAAAGGTAGAGAAAGGGCGCTGAAGACCGATCCATGCGCTGTGTCCATTGGAATTTGATGAAAAAGAAAAGAAAATCATAATTTATAGAAATTCAAAACTGAAAACGGCAGTTATTAAAGTGATTGGAGAATATTGCGGTCAAACGTTCGCAGAGTAGAAAGCAACCCACGACTTACATAGCTGCAATAAAAGGCATTCTAGGCAGAAAGTTGCCGCCCGGACTTTTATGTCAGCCAGGGCGAGTTCTATGCGGCTTTGCGTGCGGAATACAAATCGAATATTGTAGTTTAATGGCTAGTAGAATGAGCAACGTTGCTTGCCATTAATATGTATGAGTGTTTGAAAAAAGAACGGTTGCGCGAAGGAAAGAGAAATAAAGAACGCGCAAAGAATGCATTCCAATGAACGCCAAACGTGTAGTCACCACCCGCGCTAATAAAGTCTACGCGCTGCATGCAAGTGTTGGTACGCGCTACTCGCGCCGGCAGTTCAACGACAACGCTGCGCATGCGTCACTTGCATAGCGCGAATAGCACAAAGTGTAGGCAAAGCGCGCAAATGTTACGCTATGCTTGTGGCTCCAGTGTCTATTGGCTGTGCGAAAGTGGTAACAAAAGCGAACGGCAAACAACTGTAGCGAAGCAAATGCGAAATGCAGAGCGCTGACGGCCGAAGAAACTGTGGAATAACAAAAGTCACAATGGAAATATGAAACGGCAAAACTACAACTTCAACAGTTAAAACGGCACCAGCTTTTGGCGACTAAAAGCCAGCGCCGCTAGCAAGCTAGGCGCAGCAGCAGCGTCAACAACGCCGGCAGAGGCATTTCTTGCGCTCAGCAACGTCAGCAAATTGTATTCGTAATGTGCGCTCAGCTTACATTTGCTTCTATGGTATTTGCTGTAGCGGTTTTCGGTTTTGTGCTTTATCTTTCGCGCTGGCTTTCGCGTGCTATTTACAAGACAACACAATTTAGCATTTCGTTTTGTTCGCCTCTTTATGGTTTTTTTCTTCAGCTGTAGTGCTGGCGCGCGCTCACATTGGCGAGAGCACAAGCGCAAGCGCCGATTGACAATTATTGTTGGCTATATTGGCGCGCACTGCAACGGCAGTGGCGGCAGCGGACGCCAGCTGTAGACGCGCGCAGCGACAGCGACAATTTCTTACATTGATTACTTGGCGTTGTGCGCCTCGCTCTGTCTGCGGCGGAGGCAAGTGAGCGGCGTGGCTTGTCGCACAGGTGGTTGGCGGCGCGCGGGCGCAGACGCGGCGGACGCTGGTGCGCAGCCGTACGCGTGCGCACGCTACACATGGCCGGTATAAAAAGCGAATGTACGTCAACGTACCACACATAGTCGGTCCCAGTGGTTCCCTGTTAGACGTTGTGCATATCAACGGCATCTTTTGGAAAAGCAAACGAAGCAATCAGAGAAAAAGCGAAAAGGAAATTCCATTTTCTAACCAAACGGAATATACCTACGAGTATTTAAGAGCATTAACGCCTACGCAGTCACTTTTTAGCGCGTTAAATTTTGTTAAAAACTAAATCTACTAAAATGAATAAGTTTTTGTTCGTGTTTGTTGCACTTTTTGGAGCCGGTATGTACAAAATCCACCACATATTTTTGTAGAATAAAGTGAAATGGAAAATTAAGAATTATAAAAAAGCGTAAAATTATCATAAGACTTGAAGGAAAAGCGGAACATTTGCTGCTTGTTCGAAAAACTGTATAAAACGAGTATGTAAATGTTCGTACTTGTTCGTGCATAGTGTGTTCAGTGCCACGCAAGGATAATGGCGATTGTGTAAACGTTTTAAGAAGCTTATTTTGAAAACGCGCAAAAATTAATAATTTCTAAGATTGTTTTGTGAAAATTTTCGAAACAATTTGAGATGTGTTCTCATGAACGCAAAGAAGTTAACAGTTTTCAAAAGAAAATCTTCCATTTGAATAAGAAGTGATTTTTAAATATTTAGCAAATAACTCGTTTGTTATTCACTGAAATTAAGTGTTTCGACATCTACTTGATCGATTATTCGTAAAATGTTTAAATTTTCTTAAATATTTAAATGCACTTCTTATTGCTCTAAAATGCCAATTATCATACATCTCAAGCATAAAGTTTTACCAAAAGGAATAAGGACTAGTTTTATTTTTTACTTTTTTGTTCACTTAAGTTCCATCTTCCAGTCTTCAAAAAAGGTAGAACTAACCCAAATTAGGATCTGCTTCATTTACTAGAACTTGTTTACAGTTATTTTTTAATTTTTAAATATTTTTCTGTCAAACATTGAGCATTCATATAATAACCATAAGCTAAAGGTCCTTTATTAAAATAAGTGTATTTTCCAATATTTTTTAAGATTTCTCATTGAACAACTCATCCAGTGAGTCTAAATAGAGCATAATGTTATCTTGGATAATAGCAGAAATATTCGAAGTCCAAAATCAGATATTTTTGATGATTTGCTTCCACCAAATATTCCTCGTTCAATTCGAGCTGGCTTCTTTTGCAATCTGGTTAGCAATATACCTACACATTAAAGCTGGAATCTGGCATCCTTGTGTGTGCTTACATTCAAAGTGCTAAACTCGATTTCCACTACTGTAGCTCTTTGCCAGGAATATGGATTTTCGCCATTTGCATAATGTGTATAAAATATGTAAATATTAAATTTTAATGTTTGATTGTGTATGTGAGTGCTGAAGTGCATAAGCGCTCCTGTGCTTCTCCAGCGCTGTACGTGCATTGCCAAGCGCTCTTTGTCGCTCCTAGCTCGAAGCTGTTTATCGCAATTGAATTTTACATAATCGCGCAAATCGCTTGCATTTGGGAAATTGAATAAAATGTTAAGTAATATTGAGTCGAAATGGAGGAATAAGCGAGTTCGCTGCAACTTAGCCTTTGAAAAAGAAAGAAGAAGAAGTAAAATGTAGTAAATTTCCAACTATAAGACATAAGGCACTTACACATAGCAGAACATAGTAAGTTACTGTAAACACAAAAAACTAAAAAAACAGTCACCGCTCTGCAGCGCTTCGCCTCACTTATCTTGCGATATCTACAGACAGCAAAGCGACTTAATTTAAATATTTTGTTGATCTCCAATGCACGTTTAAATCAATCACATGCAGCTCAACCTGTTTATTTACTAATATTATACAATTTACTGCAAGCGTGAGTTGTTTTCGCTGTTAAGTCTAGTGCCACTTGCCACGCCTAGGCTCCATCCGGCTCGGCGCAATGGGCGTCGCAGATTTCGTGAGTGGCAATGCAGCCGAGTTTTCTAGCTGAGCGCTTACTATTTGTTGTTGTTTTTTCAAAAACAAAACCAAAAACCACTTCGTTAAATATCAGGAGCTGCTCGCCCAACCACTGTTAATCAGCTTTTGAGGCATTGAACTTTTGCCGCCAACATTTGACAACTGAAGCTTTGGTTTTTACGAAAAATAAATGAAAACAGTTTAAAGCCCAATATTTCCACTAAATCTCATTAAAGCAGCCAATTAAATAATTGCCAATAATAGGCTTAACTGGCACACTTAGGCTGCCGAAAGATGCCAGCAACGGAGCTAATAAGCGAACAAATTTCGGTAATCAAAGTAAAGAGGTATAAAGAAATGGCCAACTGTTGCTGTTCGAATCGATGAAAAAATGTTATTACGTGGAAATGGGCTCAACCCCAACACTCATACTTACATAAGCCGCCGAAGTAGTCCAGTAATCAGCCCTGCTGTGACGCATTACCAGCCAATCTCAGCGAATAGCGCCACTAATGCAAGTGTGCGACTTGGCTTGGGGCGCGCAGCGGCCGCTTTCAATAGGTCCAGCGATTGGGCAATCGTCGTCATGAAATATGAGTGCTTCGATTATAACAGCTCAGCATTTTGACATTTGATTAACGCACAAAGAGCACTTGTCAAGGCGATCGCGCCGAGGGCCGATTTGGCCGGTGACGAGACACAATGGGCAGCGATTACTCAACATGTGCCGTCGGCATCGCG
The DNA here is from genome assembly GCF_023373825.1 of Bactrocera dorsalis. NCBI lineage: Eukaryota > Metazoa > Arthropoda > Insecta > Diptera > Tephritidae > Bactrocera > Bactrocera dorsalis. Next base: position 1,083,279 of record NC_064304.1, read on the forward strand.
CACGTCGACCGCAGCTGGCCGATCAGTGCGAAATGCAAAGGTCAAGTGTGCGCGCATACGTCGCGTCTCCGCTGCGAAGGCGAATGCCACGAGCAAATGAAGAGAAATAATTAATTTCATAAAAAGGGTAAGGAAAATGTTGATGTAATCGGACAGATAGCCAAAGCGCGACTGGTGAAAGGAAAAGTGTGGCAGGTACGGAGGGTGACTGGCATTAATTCCTCAATGAACAGTAAGCCGTTTGCTGGTGGTTTATTTCGGTCAAAAAATCGAAAATATGTGCTTTTGTGCAATGATTTAGCATACGAAATCGCCCGTGTAAAATTCGCTCGAGTTTCCTTTGGTAATTAGCCGCCATGCAGTGTTACACAATTTTTTAATGACTTTGTTTTGTTTGGCTGGCGCTTTGGACTTTCACTTTCACATTCGATGAATTAGGAAGGGTAATTTTCACGTGAGTTGCGAGCTGCCACCTGAAAGTATTGGGACTCTGTAATAAGAAATATTCACTTTGAAGCTAAGACTTTTTTACAGTTGAAGGAACATGTCTTTGCTAAATCGGCGATCATTATCTTAGTCATGCTAATATTTCTTATTGTTTCTATTCGCGGTTGCTTAGAAATAGTTTTCATGTTTTAATGACTCGCTTAAGCGACAAAAGACCTCATTAAAACGAAGCATTCAAAGCTGACACCAAAACCACTCAGAACAATAGCAAATCTTAATACCAACCACAACAATAACAATAACATGTATTAAAATCTTGGAAGTGTGCTGCGAAGAACAATTTCCCACTGGTGGAGGCTAGATGGTGGCTAAGTGCTTAAGCGAGTGAGTAAGTACTTGCGTATGCACGTTCGATTGTAATGCAGCGGCAGCAACAACAACAGCAACGAAACCAGTTGGCATTGAAGCCAAGCTTGTTGGACTGCAGCCGGGCGGTAGACGGCTGACGGCTAACGGCGTCTGGTAACTGTGCGCCAACAACAACGGCAAGCGCAAGAATGTTGCTGCGAAGATTGGTTGCTACAAAAACACTTAATTGCCGTGTTTTTTAATCGAAAAGTGCGGTAGATGGAATTCTTGTGATTTTTGCGGTTTTTCAGTGGAAATTAAATGATTCAATATTTTATATTCTTCCGAGCAGCGAACAATAGAGCTCTGTCCGAAACAAGAGCACTTCATTAGCATGCAAATTTGGATTGCTTCTCACGCACGAAGGCGAATGCGGAATTGTTTTGCATATTTTGCATATTTTTCGAGTTTCAGTTCGAGAAGATCTGCTAGTAACAAGATCAGGCTTCACCACGTGCTGCAGATACTCAAACATAACATATTTGACTCGTCAGCATTGACTTGGTGGCTTAGACCGGTTCTGAGTTTGCTTGCGCGATTTTTCCAGAAAATGAAAGGCATCTCATTGACGCGCTTGACGATTAACTTGCTGACCTGTAGACCTAAATCAGGTTCGGCTGAGTCATAAAAGTGGCACGCACTTACAAAGCTAGTCAAGCGACCGGTCGCGGCATTAAATAATCGATGGCATAAAGACTTTTTTTGAAGACGCCTCGTTCTTCATTTACATTTGTAGCTCATAAACAGCGACAAGATTTGCAAACTCATTAATTACAAATTGTATGCGCCGCAACCGCGTATCCGGTTCTTTGGCGACGTGTCGAGCCAGCTTTGTGGCTAAATTTAGCAAATCGCCTGTGTGGTTGAGCGCTTGCCTGCCTTCTGTAATCTCTTGCGAACAAGTGGAAATATCTGAGGAGTGTGATGAAACGAGTTTGGTGGATTCTGAATCGCATAACTCGTACGATTGCTTAATGAGCCAGCTGAATGCTTGTTGAAAGCTTGAAACAGGTTCACCTTCGTATAAAGAAAATATTTATTTTCTGCAGACAACATAGGTTCTTAAGCCAGTTGTAAATAATTTTCAAAAACTGAGCTCTAATATAAAAGGAATCTTACTTATAGTTCTTTGAATATTGTTTCGGAACAACTTTGTGGCAAGGGCACTAATTATGCGGCAGTAAAGGCGCTTCATCTGTGAAAGGAAAGACGGCGCTTCAGCGCGAAGACATTCGACCCTTGCCTTATTGAGAATCGACGCTGAATAATTAAGTAATTTGAGGTAGTGCACATTTCGAAGCAACTACCGGCGGCGAGTGGGCGGACATTCGGCCAAATTGCACTTGCAACATTAGATATGCATGTATTGTACGCGTGAGGCCGCAACATGCACGTCACCGCCTCTTTTTCGGTGTGGCGCTGTTTTATGACTTTGCGTGCGCCTTGCAGCTGGCCGCTGCTCGTCTCCAGCCATAATTCGAGTGCCTTAAATTTACTGCAATATTCACTTCCGTCTGCTGTCTGCTCGTGTAATTGCATACCGCTGCTCCTCGATACGTGCGCATGGGTGTGTGCGCTTGGCGTTTCTCAATGCCAGCAGCTAGAGCTGCCATGCATCACTGCGCCGCGTCCCAATATCTATTATGCATCGAGGGTATTGAGCCGAGACATTCGCGAATCGACGCGCTGCACATTGGCTGCCGTTCGACGCTCGAAAGTGTTAATAACAGCCGCAGCAACAACAAAAATAGCTCACTTTTCCAATTTTTTCGAAGTGTATCGGTTGCAAGCTGCATATATATCTTTCTTTTCGCGCACTCCGTTATTTTATATTTTCCTTATAAAGTCTGCGCGCTTGCAGTGGCGATGATGGCGACGCTGGTGGTGGCACAGCGGCGCGGCAGTGTTGCACAAGTTGGCGTGAAATAAAATCAATTTCCGCGTACTTTGCAACTTGCTCCTATTTGCTTTCGTTGCTGTGCGCTTACGAGCGCTCTCCGTCTCCGTCGCTTTCTTTCGGTTTTTCGTAATGTTTCGCTGATTTCGCTTATTGGCTAAACCACAAAATGGTTATGCAAAATAAGCGGAGCAGTGCAGCAGAGAGCAAAACGGTGCAACAGACGACTGTTGCAGCTGCTCCGAAACAGCAACGGTTTGTGTGAAAATAAAAGCGAAATTTAGCGGAAAATCGAAACAATGTGGCAAACTCCGATTTCACAATAATGACGTGATGCAAAAATTACCACAACAATGCCATAAAATGCCGTAAAATGCAACTGACAGTTGCAGTGCAAAAGCTTTAGCTAATGGTTATGGCTCGAAATTCCTTCATAGACTTTTTTGTATTCGCATAAAATTGAATTCTTAGCCCACAAATAAACAATAATTAGAAAATACGATGGTGGAAACATTTCTCTAACTCACCTCCGCAATTGCTACTCCTTTGAGAAGCCAATGCCTATAGGAACAACAGCACTGTGCATTGTTTTTGCATTGAAGTTCTCTTTCCCTTTTAAATTATGGTCATAGAACGGTTTTTTGCTTCCATACAACAACACGTTGGAAACCAGAGAAAGAATGCAGTCAGTAAATTTAGGAGCAAAGAAAAGGAAATTTTATGGGGTATTTAAAGGATCGATAGATATATATATATACTAGTGGAACCGGCCATGCGTTGCTGTGTATAATATTATTCATATAAACAAATTTAAGGCTGCTTTCTCAATGTTTGGTTACCAGCCTTTCTGTGCAGTTGATAGTGTTGTCCCCTTCATAGATCTTCCATTTTTTATTTATGAATTGTTTCTGCTATTTTATCTTCTAAGTTGGTTGAAACTGGCGGACAAACAACGTGACACGTAATTTCTTATATAAAGATAAATTCATAGTTGTAGTCCATATGTGAATAATAGTTTGATACCAAAGCCATAGATGCCTCATTTCTCGGTTTATGCTAATCGAAGTGTGACATAAGCCTCTCCTCGCTTTTCACTAGCAACCGCTCGCGCCACACGAACCACAGGTGTCATAGATTATATATGTATATCGATACATATAGATATGATTTGGCAAAAGTGACGCGAGCTTGCCCTGTAGGACGCTTACTAATGCGCAATCGTACAATATGTTATTCAATTTCGAGCAGTGAGCTGATTTCATCTGGATTCGTCTTTCATGTTATGAAATTACTATTTGTTTTTTGTAGACCCGCACAAGTTGCTGTATTTAATATTTGTTATTACTTGTTTATTATTTAGCAGAACAGTGGCTACCGGGTGCCTACAGTTCCGTGTTTGTTGTCATTCATTGGCTTGTCTGCTTTGCTTTTGTTGCTGGCGTCTGCGCTGATGCGTTAAATTTGAAAAATATTGCATTGAATGCCGCTACTGAAGTGTGAATTTTGCGCTTCGCTTATGCGATATGAAATCGAAAAGTTTATGCGCTGTGAGCCTAACTACTAACTACTAGAAGATACCTGCAATGAATTGCTATTTTTCCACAATATAGCTTACTGAGAACTTAAATGGGAGCGCAAAGGTACAGTTATTTTGATATGAACAATTTTCAACTAAGTTTTGCAAAATGAAAATTTAAAATAAATAAGAATTCTCTAACTGTAGCAGAGCTTTGCAAGTGTGTTTGTGGAATATAACCGTATACTAAATAAAATGCTTTGGCTTAGATATTTTTCTGTTGCCTAAAGTTATAAGCATGGGTTAGGAATCATACGAATAAATATCAGGAGAGCCTAAATACTTTCCTCACCTTAATTGCAATTTTTTCAAGTCAACGCCTCGCCTCTAAAGGTATTGCCATGCCTGATTAGACAAAGCAAAGTGCAACAAAAATGAAAAGAGTGCAACAAAAACAGAAAATGCAAATTGCAGAGCAGCAAGAGTTTCGCCCACACATCCTGTATACATTCAGCCATCGCCTTAGTATTAACACACCGCTACAAACATAAACATGAATAAATATGTACATATACTGCAGGTATTTTTCACTGTAAAGTTTATTTATTTAAAAACCATTAAAGCTGACTGCATGCAACCAGTGCCAACGAATCTGTGCTGCGCAGGCATTTCGCAACCTCGGCTGCTAGACCGCGCCCGCACAATGTGGCATGTCGTTGGCCGACTAGACGCGTTGTACATATAATGTTTACCTTTGTGTCTGAAAACGGTAGTCTTGAGGCAGATGAGCGCGAAAGAGTGCAGCAGCGGCCGCAAGAAACTATCAGAAGGAAAAGCGAAAAACGCAACACTCTGTTGAAGACAAATCCGAAATGCAGTCAGCTTGTCTGAGATCAGTGCGATGGCAGCGCTTGCACACACCTGCATGCCTTTCGCAGCGCCTGTGCCGTCCACAAATGGCAATCACAAGTAATTGCGCAGGCATTATTCTCCATCTACATTCATTTATATAAACATATATTAACATTATACACTTGTGTGCGCTGGCTGGCTCGAGAATTTGCGCGCCACTGCAGAGATCGCCGCGGTGGCGGCAAATCGGCAGAGCCAGCAGATTTGTCCCGGCCGAAGGTGGCTGGCGTTTAAGACAGCTTAGCTGCTGGAATGCGCCGAGCTTTAAGACTCGAACGAGTGCATACAACTCAGGTTCGTATGTGTGAGTGTATGTGGTTCGGATATATTTATTTGTTTTGTGTGTCACAACAAGTTCTGCAGGAATGCAGTTATGCAGAGGCGACGTGTTTGCTTCTCGCTTTCGCACAGCCGCGGTTCTCCGGGCAACGCGACATATGTGCATACGTGTCTACATGCTGTTAAGAGCTATTTAGACACATCACCATATTCTAAGTACTCCACTCTCGGTTCTTTTTCTTAGCATAAAAAATCAAATAAAATTTTTAAGCTTTTAATCAAGAAATTCAACAACAATGCGATGGCGTTTGCGCTTGCAGACACTCACAAATATAAATATAGTATTTATATATACATTACATAATATATATTCCATATGCATATGGCACACTGAAATGAGGATAAATTTTTCTGTGACATTTTCCGCGCATGAAATGCCAAAAGTTGCCACACGTTGCCAGTGATTGTAGTTTATTGTTGTAATTTATCATGAACAAGCGCACAACAAAGCGTGTCAGCGCCATGCTGTGAGTGTGTTGGTGTGCACGTAAGCAACACATGCTTGTCACACCTAAATTTGCAGCATGACTGGCATTCTTCCGCCAACAAGCCAACAGCTGCTGGCCCAGTGCGCTTGCAATGCCATTGTGTTGCAAGTAGGCGTCGGAGTATGCCAAGCCTCGTTACTTTAATTGTTCAACTGATGAGACTGTAAAGCTATGTTCAAACGAACTATGTCTATTTCCGGCATTTATGGGGTTTGCGCTTGGAGGAGATAACAAAACACCCACACACGCTCGTAAAAAAACGCGTAAAATTCAAGATTACTTTTTTCTTTGATTTCGAAATTTTAGATATTTGATGCTGCTTTGGTTTGCATTTATTCTTCTTTATTGGCTTGAACAAGGCTTACTAGGTTATAGCCGATTTTACAACAACCGAAGGCGGGTTTTTTCTATCATTGGGTATGTTTTTTAGTTGGCGGGTCCCTAACGCAGCACACAACCCTAGTGACGGGTTGCACTGTTTGTTTAAATTATGAAATAATAATTGCTGGCGAGTAAAAACATAATTAGCGCCAATCACATTGACGCCAAACCTTTTTGCGCCGCTGAAGCTGCATTTGTTTTTGTCCACTTTCCATGTTTATTTTAAACGCTTTCATATTTTTTATGTCTCGTCTTTATGTTTCAGTTGGGGAAAGCATAAATTAATAAATTTCGGTGGCTCAATGAATAAGCAAACACTCGGCGGTGCGAGTTCCCAGTAATTGGCAGTTTTTTGACCTAATGCTAAGCGTGTTCAACCGCACTTTGACATTTGATACTGTCAATTTAAGGTTATGTAAACGAATTTTCCCATTTGCATGTTTGTTGTTGCAGCGTTTTGCGTTTTTTGTCACCGCTAAGCGCGCTTGTCCAGGGCGCTCAATATTTTATTAAATATTTCATTTGCCAAATATCCGAATTATTTGTGTTTAAGTTTCAATATTTGCCCCGCAGACATGCGCGCAAATGCAATTGAGCGAATTAATTATGCTAATTAACTACTAAAATATTAATATATATTAAATTCGCTGCAAACGCGCTCGATGGCGCTGCAAAATTAATGCAAAACTTCGGTAATTGGCATTTAAGCTCTGCGTTTTTCCTCAATTCCACCTTTTCCACGGCACGAGCGCGAACGTTTCGAGGGCCAGCAGTGTTTGCATTAAACATGCAGCTCGGTTGTGTGCTGGCGATTGCGCTAATTCAATTATGCTGCAACTTGTTGTCACTTGCATGTGCATTTGAGCTAGTGGAAAGCGCAGCAATGAACAAATAATCCAATTGGCGGCTGCTTAGCCAGATCGTGGTGAGCACGTGTACTTTCAAAACGGCAATAAATAGCCGAAGGTTTGAGTGAACGTGCGCAGCTGCTCAGTGGCAGTTAAATGATCAATTACCGTTGCTACAGATAGCGGCAGCGAGCATAAACTCTTGTAAATATTGGCTGTATTGCGTCAGCTGCCAATGTTACTCATACGCCACGTGTTCGCTGTCGTGTAAGGATTCTTTATGAAGCGAAAATTAATAAGAAATAAATGATGAAAAAACCAAATTTTTAATTTATTTTTCATTATTTTTTCTTGACTATTTCATATCCTAAATCTATAAATAAAGGCTTATAATGTTTACTTTTTATAATAAATTCGTATACTCGTTGCCCAGTAATAATGGGTAGTCGGAAAAGTCTTTTCGTATGTCTAATCAAACTTCTACTTACTTTTTTATATTTATACTATAAAATATATATAAATAATAAATTTCGGATTCTATTGAATTCCTTAAAGCCTTTGAAACTGTTTTTTTCTTCAAACGTGAAATTCCAAAGCTCAATTTCGTCTTAGTAACAGTCTACCAGTTAAACTGGACTCGCTGAAAATAAGTCGAACTCTTAGCTGTTTTTTTCTCAGAGTATTCTGGACATTCAGCGAAGTAGAGCCACTGTATCGAATATTTAATAAAATTATAATACACTACGTATATGCTGAAGAATAATACTTTTATTTTCGATTTTGTCTGTTTAAACATATTTTGGCTTCAAAAGCTCCTCTTCTTCATGAAGCTTCCTCCACAGATGTCGTCACCTGATTTTCCACCAAATTTTTTTTATCTTTAAAACAACAAATCAGGCAGTTGTCAGCTGTAGTACACAGCTTCATCAAGTCAAGTGGCTGCAGAACGAGTTCAAAAGTGAATGGCTTGAGTTGCAGATTTACAACATAAAATGTCAAAGGTCAAATGCTTGTAATTCTACATATTAATTTTAGATTAAGTGATCATGACCAGAACAAGCTAGATTTAATTTTAAAGTTGTGTGTTAAAATAGACGTGACAACTCGACGGAAATACACGAAATTCGCAAGAAACAAACGTCAGACATTATAATTAGCAATTAACAGTTAGCGATGCAATTTATTACGAAGACACACAAAAGGAATTCTACGAAATCCACAACTTCTTCTTTTTTGTCAAATTAAAATTTTTGGATTTTGTTTTCTTGTTGACTTAAAATTTTGAGTACTTTTTTCTAAGCGTGACAGTTATATTTGTAAACAGTTTCGGACTTAATAATTGATTTATCATCTTTAAAAGCTGCAGAAATTTGCGAACAAAAAACCTTAGCGAGTTCCGCTTATGGCCAAAAGCGATTTAGGCGCGTCGCTACTCGAAAGAATGCTGCTTGTTTACCACAAAACTGCTTTAAGCAAAAACTGAAAAACAAAAACAAAGCAAAAGCACAAATGCGGAACATACATAAACTCACAACAACCACAAAAGCTATAAAGCTGCTGATATTCTTAAGAAAACCCAGCGAAAATGCGAAGCCATCGCAAAAATATTTGCACATCAAAAGCGTAGCCAACAACAAAGCTTGCTAAGCATGGCCAGTAGCCAGTCTATGAAAGCAGAAACAACGAAAACGAGAACCGAGACACGCTTGACGTTGAACAACAGACCGGTTCTGCTGGCGCGGCGAAGCGAAAAACGTAAATGAAGTGTCTTACATACACAGCCACACAGAGAAGTCAACCAAAAATGGTTAACAAAACAAAGATTGTGAAGCGCAAAAGAAAAAGGCCAACAATCAACAGATAAAAGTAGCACACAAGCGCCGAAAATTACATAACACAACCGGTGGTGGGGCGCCGCGCGCAGGTTGCGATGCGAAAGCGTCGTAAGAAGCCAAATTTAGTAGTGTGTCGTATGCAGCGTGGCGCTTGGCGCCGAAGAAGCTGCGCAGCGGCAGGCGGTGTGGCTGGGCGCCCGGCTGTTGTTGTGGTTGTGATAGTTTTATCTGCTTCTTGTTGGCCCCCATTGAAAAGAAAAGTTGAATTAATTGTGACAAGAAGCAGTAAGCCGAACGCCGAAAGCAAATGCGCAGCGCGTGAGCAAGGTACTGGACTACGTTGTAAGAAAGGGAAATTAGACCGATCAGTTCGTTAGCATCGCGGCTCAGTAACCTAGAAAAACGCACAGTGCAAGAACACACACACACCAACACGTAGAGGGAGAGTGGCGCACGTTGCATGCACTGCGGCGCAAATTTGCTTTCATTGGCCGACTTTGCGTGGCCAGCGATTGATACGCGCTCATGTAACACAGTCAGGGGTACAGTTATAGCGGCTGTTTGGTGTGCAGCAGCACTTGTGCTCACATAATGGCGCTGCTTAGGCGGAATTTCGACCACGCTTGATATGTTGCACGCCCAGTTTATTATTTATGCAACACTTTGGCTTGTTTGTTTACTTGCCATTTAGTGGTTGTTGTAATCGTTGTTGTTGTTGCCGATGTCAGTGACATAATGACGGCAACAACATTAAGGCAGATCAATATTGCATTTCACAGGCACACACACACACACACACACAAATACACGCGCGCAAATGAAGTCAATATGTTCGGTATGTACATATGTGTGTGTGTGGCTGAGTGTTTGCTAATTGTAAAGCGAGAGTAAAAGCAAACAGCATTAAGCGAGCGTGTGCCGGAGACGTAATCGATTACGCGAAAGGGTAAATAAATAATTGAGCAACTCCGACAGTTCGTTCAAGCGGTTAACTGTACATCAGGTTTGCGGCAAAACCAGAAACACCAACAAAAAAGGCATTGAATAAACGGTATTGCAGGTGAAACACCAAATGGGAAAATTAGGTTCAGTGCTTTGCAAATATTAGACGCTGATGGATCCAGTACTCACACACACATAGATGGCGCATACATAGAAACAATTATAGAAATTTCTTGATTTCAAGCAAAGCTTTAAGTCTTTCTTACTGTACATACTCAACCTCAACTGGAAAATGAACTACTGGCAGCACGAAGGCCTTCAAGTCGACTCATGTACGATGCTTTTTCAAAAATTACCGTTATAAACTGACAACACGACACAAAGTTGAATTTTCGTTTGTAAAACACAGCAAAGTTTTCTGCTTCTACATGGCAACGCTGGCGCTCAACAAATAGAACTAACAACAATTGCATCTGCAACAATTATTCAAGTTGTCATTGCTGCAGCATATCCGCAGGTAGCGCCGCACTCTAATTTGCCTTTGCCGCCGCCTGCCGCCTGCGATTGTAAGCGAGCATAAATAAGTACTTACACATGCAGCAGTGTCTCACCAGTCTCACCGATGGCTGCTGTTGCTTTTCATGTCAGCTTTCATTGTTGTTATTTGTTGCAACTTCCATTGACTCCACGACTAACAACATAATGCTCCATATGTGTTGTGTTGCGCTAAACCGTTATGTTATCTCCATTTGTTTCGCACGCTCGAACCACCACTGCACCGCCACCCGCCTGCAGCTGCCACATATGTCGCTGCGTACGCGCCCCGTGCCACAAAAGGAAGCATACGGACGCAAGCAACGATTCCGCTGCTCGTACGTTCTGCACTCGTCGCGCGCTGTTGCTGTGCTTATGTTGCGCTTGGCACTTAGCGTTGAATGTCGGTTGGTGTCGTTACACATATTTTCCCGATTTCATGCAACATTAGTGTAGCGCGCTGCAACAGCACACGAGCTAGACCACTTTAGCGCGCAGTGTTGCTGTTGTTGCACGCCACACACAAGCCAAGCGCCATTGTGTAGGGCTGGCGGGCAGCAATATTTATGCTGTTGTTTTTAAACGCATTAGGATCGTCTAACAAGCAACCGACCGACCACCCAACCGACCAACCGACTACCTTCGGCCACTTTAAAGTGGAAGCAACAGCCACGGCGACCTGATATTTGCCGGCAGCGCACGAGTAATTGAGTAGAGTGTCTGCTGCTGCAACATTTGTTGAACAAACACGTGTACAAATTGAAAGCTCACATGTACACTCCACACACAAGAAAGCTGGTGGGTGGGGCTGGCGGACGTGCTGTGCGGATAAATACTCACACCCTCTGCATGTTCCAATAAACAGCTCGGCAGCAAGCTGCACATTGTGGCGACCACTGCAACATTTTGCTGCCATTTGGCCTTTCGCTAGTCGCTGTGTGTGTGTGTGTGCGGTTGTTGGTATTTTTAATACTTATTTATTTATGTGTGTTGTTATTGTGTTGCAGCATGTTGTTTTCATTTAATTTACAGCACTCATTGCACGACTTCTGCTGTGCATTCACCTATTTGCAACATTGCCGCAAATACTTGAAGTCTACAATGTTCATATTGTCTGGACGTAACTCGGTTTAAGCAAATAAGTTTACACATATATTTTGCTTCTATTTTAAAGTTGTATGCTTCTAAATTCCTGAACTCACTAAATAAATAGTTCGAGCTTAAAGCTCTCTTAGAGGGTACATAGAGTACAAAAGTTTCGAAATTTTCATAAAAGCGTTTTCTAAACGGAACCTCCTTGCAGCCAGCGTTTAATTTGAATATTCAAAATAATTTGCAACAAATTGTCGCACGTTTGCACTTACAAATGCAGCACATGCGACGCTTAGCGGCCGATCATTTTATCAAATGGCGTGTAATTATTTATCACACACACATGAAAGAGCCTGAAAAAGCTGGCGAACAAAAACATTCAAGCGAGAAGCAATTTTGCATTCGCCGGCGGCAACTGCGTGATTGCCATGGCAATTGGTGCGCGGCATCAGCGACGGCGATGGCGATGGCGACAATGACCGCGGCGTCCGCTGTAATCACCACACTTAACCACTTGTTGTTGCTTGTTGTTGCTGTGACTCGCCTATTTCGAAGTGTTATTTTCTCTTACGCATGTTTTGAGGCCAAGCAATACAAGACTATGTTGTAATCACAACGGTAATTGTTGCTGTTATTGAGCACTCGTATAAAGTTGTTAATAACTGCCTTGACTGCCACTCCTTTAGACTTTAGCTAAGAATAAAGGAAGCTTTGAGAAAAATACTAATATTGCAAGCTTGGCAACGGCTGCGGTGTAAGCTTTCGACCAAAGATAGTCCCACATTTCATTGAGGTGACTGCCTAGTCAATCTTCTCAAGTTTTTAAAATGGGTGCACATCAATATTTGCAGACAAAAGTATTCACAGTAAACAACCAGTAATTTGAGCAGGATTGACAGCAATAAATGAGACTGAAATGATACCACCAACCCACTCAGCAGTTGTAGTCAGCTAACGTCAGTGGAGAAATAAGCAATTTGCGTGGTTCCACTTTCAGCTGCTCCTGTTTCCATCAATAATTTTCGTGGTTGTTGCGGTTTTGATTTCAGAGAAAGTAAAAGTTTTCACAAATCATCAATAAAAGAAAATTTGAGGCAAAATAATAATGAAAGATTTGGGTTCAAGAGACTCTGCTCTTCATATGAGAGAAAAAAGTTTTTTCAGCTGTGAACCAGAAACGAATCAGTTTTTATATAATATGTTCTCTAAACACCAATGTTTATCTATTCTACAAGCACAGGGCATCATTTAGCTCTGAGAAAAACAGAGATTGTTTCAACATTCGGGGCAAATTTAAATTTGGTTATAATTTAATTTAATTTATTTATCATTTAATTAGACCGCTCGCATAATGAATGCCTGTGCACCTTAATAAAAATGTTTTGCTGGGTCTCAGGTGTGTACAAATATAAAAAATTGTATATTTTAGATATAAATAGCATGACTGTACTAAATATAAAGAGCCGTCACCTGATCCACACATGTACATATGTAAGTGTGTGTGTGTGTAAAGGTCGTGAGGCGTGGCAATTGTTTCGCATGTTTGTTGTTCAAATTGTTGAGAAATTGCAACAACAACAACAATAACTAGCTAGCGTAAAAAATTGCTAAACCATCAAGCAATTATTATTGCTAATGAATGCAAACTTGTTAAATGTTGGCTAGTGAAAATTTAACAACAACAATTTGCAGCATGTAATTTTATAATTAGAGCAGCCGCTAAGTAAACGCTGGGAAAGCTGCATGCAACGTACGCGTAGAGTAAGGTCTGCGTGCGTGTGCGTACATGCGGCGACCACTTCACGCCAAGGTGAACGGCTGAACGGGTCCAACTGCGGCTTTGTTGCGTGTGGCAAGTCTGACCTTTCAAATTGGCGTTTCTTCACAGCGCACTCCTTTGTGCTCTGACTTCCCCGTGACTTTGTTTCGAGGTTAGGTTGTCAACCAAAGCACTTTAAAGAGATCTACGCTGCTGAAACCCGTTTTTCCCCCAAGTCCCTTGCCGCAACTTCGCTTTCAGAATTTTCCAATTAATTACATTTTATGTACGCAATAATTACATAACAGTTTGCATGTCGCATCCACTGCAAGCTTATCAACAACGCATGCATGCTTAACACGCACACACACACTCACATGGTTTTAGCGATTTTTCCTGTTTTTTCTTTGGCGCACTGCTGTTAATTAGTTGCCCGCGCCGTTGTCGCTCGATCACGCCTCCGGAGATGCACCGCCGGCGATAAGTGGTGCAATTTTAATTCACATTTTTTACCGTTGTTCCAGTTGTTTCAGCAAAGCGTGCCGCGGAAATGTTGTTAGAATGTGTCTGTGTGTGTCTGTTGGTAGCAGCTTAATATGCGTGCAGCTATGTACAGTTAGCGCAAGAGTCCGCATGTTCGCATGTTTTCGTTTTTTGCGTATTTTTGTGTTTCTCGTGCTTAACGCTGCCATAAAATTAGCGTGCAACAGGTGAACGGGCGAAAAAATGTGTTAAAAATCTTGAGCCATCCTCTCGGCGAGCAACGCGCCACAAGTGTAATTTTGGCAGATGACTTTGAAGTGCAGCAGCTGCAATTACAAGCAATAAGCTGCCACAAGGTTGCGACATCAACAAGCCGTAAACGGGCATGTTCGCACACAAAGTAAAAGGCAGCCGGCGGTCGGCAGCCTGCCACAGCAACAAGTCGGCAAAAAGCGGCTTCTGCCGTGAAGACACACTCATGCAGCAAAAAGAAGCAAGAAAAAAATGTAAAAACCTTAAAAGGAAGGGGCAACCAATTGCCTGGTAAACTTGTTGTCTGCTCTTCTGCCAGTGCGACAACACCCCCCTCCCTCTGCTGTCTGTGCCCACTTGTCACTTTGCGGCGCAGTGCCTGGTTGTGGCATGACCTCTTTTCTTACCCTCCTTTCGGCATGCATTTGCTCATTGCAACATCGACAGCCACCGACCACACATGCACACACACGTCAACAGCAATGCTGCAAACACCTTCGCCTTTCCTTTCCCTTCCTTTCGCTTCGCATTACACAACTCACATCCACACACGCACACATGCAGGTACTTGTAGGTGTATCTTATCTCCAGCCGGCAATCGCCACGAAGGACGTGCAGTTTTTTCGATATTCATTATTAAAGTTTTTGCTGTTGCTTTTGCATTGCGTAACAACTGGAGTACCTTGAATGGGGCTTAATGTGTCATTATGCAATACTTGCGAATGGTTAAATTGCATGCACACACCGGCGCACAAAGTGCCGTGTTTTTTTCAACTGCGGTCCAAACCCGTTCGCTGCGTTCACTTCGTGGCGCCGAGGCTGGTGACGCAGGTCAATTTTTTCTCGTCACTTTTGCCTTCTGTTGGCACAGTTTTTATCTGCTCGCACTCTCTTACGCTACTAATTAACGGTAATTAAACAATGATCATTAGGCAATAACTGGTTTGAGGTGCTCTGCCTACGTCCATTACTCGGACGATTCGTTTGTGAAGATTGCTGCTGCCATTATTAAATATCAACTGAAGAACTAGAAGATATGCCCTGCTGATGAAAACACTTAACACGTGAATTAGAACATTAGTACATAACTTTATGAAATATATTATTTAACTGTAGTCCTTTGAAAAAGCTGAAGACTAGTCTAAGATGGGCATTCTTTGCCGTTGAGTTTAGTTAAAGCTTTCAGTTCCAGAAGGCAGGTAAATGGAATCCATTTTGAGGCTGAAATATTTGGTAATTTCGCTCGCCTGAAATGTCGCAATTTTAGCACAAAATTATTTCCTCAAAACGCACATTTACAATTGCACTTTTTGCTTCGCGAAATCAATTAAATGCAAATAGATTTAGTGGCGAACCGCATTTTAGAATAATCGAGGGCATTAATGGAAATTGAATTCGCACAAAAAGTTAGGCAATAGAAAGGAGCAAAAAAGCGAGCAACATTAAGGTTGTTCATATGTACACATACGTATGCACTTGTGTGTGTGTGTGTGTAGTCTTAATACAAATAAATATTTTTGCTAGAAATTTCAAGTTTTTCGCTCGATTAAATTAAGCGAAGGCAATCAGCAATGTGGCACACTGTAACGGGATTGTTCAAACAAACAGCGTAAACGCCGTAGTAGCGTGTTGCATCAACACACACATGCATACAGGAGCACAGGCTCTTCAATAGATATTTGTTCGAGTGACTAGAAGCGTGTTTTACGCCGCAGGGCTGCCTTGCGCCCGCATTCGGCTGCCTGATGAGCGATAACCTAATTGCGAAACCGCAAAAGTGTGGCAACGCTCATCATGCACACTTTAAACGCGTGCGCCAGCAATTCGTATGTACCGTTGCGCTGAAGTTGGCAAATGCTGCTGGCTAGCGGTAAAACAACTAAACGCTACTCAATCCAACCAACATTTGACTGATTGCCAACAAAACAAACAGCCAACAAATGAAACATAAACATGAAGGCAACAACAAAAACAACAACAACCAGCACTCGCTTGCCACACCAACTGGGCGCGGGATAGGAGGGGGGAGTAGCAGTCAGTGGCTATTTGCGGGCAGTTCCCACTTCCATGTGCTCTTGTCTATGCCTATGTGTGTGGGTGTGAGAGTGTGCTCGCTGAAAAAACAACACAAACAATTGCTGCAACAGCAAATAAACTCGAGAAAAATAGAAATAATTGTGTTTGCTGGCACATTTGATCAAAAGTTAAAGGCTTAGTTAGCGACCGCAGAAACGAACGGCCAAACCGGCGGCAAATAGAGGCGTAAATAGTCGCAGCAGGCGTCAAGATGGACGGACGAAGCGGAAAAGTTATATCTGAAAATCCACCAGAACAAAAACCTGTAAACTAAATTGACTTCCGTTGAAATTGACAAACCATTGCACTTGTGCATTGACGAAGAAATTACCGTTAACCCGCCAGCTTATGCGCTCTTAATATTTCTCAATAAGTAAACTGCCTTCTTGTGCTTTCGGGGGTCTCCGCCGGTGAAGGCGGAAGTTTTTGCGCAAAATTGAAGCGCGTCAAGGTTTCCATTGTCATCCTTGGTTAAATACCTGCCAAAATGAGTTTGCTTCACAACAAGTGCAACAGCAACAACCACTTGGCAAGTTCGCAAGCTGTTTGCAACACTCGCTGGCGTGGCCATCAAACCGTTAGACCGTCAATTGAACAAACCGACCACCAGCGGTTGCAGTGGTATTTTCTGATTTACAGTTACTATTTGTTTACACTCCCACTGTACGGTATTTTTTCGGTTTGTTGTTTTAATTTTTGTTATTGTTGGTTTGCGGTTTTTGTTTATGTTGGCTAACTGACAAGCGGCCACAAAAGACTGCCACTAAAACACACACCAGCCGCGCAGCGCACACTGCGGCAGGGGCGCGTTGCATGCAACGGACAGGCGGGCAGCGCTATTAAATTGCAAAAGTGACTGTATTGCAAACAGTTGTTGTTGTTATTGCTACCCTCCCCGGCTATTAATATTGAACACACTTTGATGCTGCCATTATAATTTATTTATTTATTTTGTTTTTTCTCCACTTTGTATTTATTTGCGTCGTGTTTGCTCTTGCTTTTGGCGGAATTTTAATTAAATATTTTCAGTGAAAGCAATTTAATTGTAACGAAAATCAGCGTGATAGTGCCGCCGCACAGCCATGCATGCTGATATATGGGAAATATGGGAAATAAAGGCGCCACTTGCCACGCGCCACGCTTGCCACATGCAATATGACACATACTAGCGGACGCGGTGATAAATATTTGCGTTCTGCGAGTATCGGCGGCGCTGCGGGGCTAACGGAAATTCGGGTTGTTAAATTTCGTGTTTTAGTGTTCGCAAATGCTTTAAAAACACTGTGGATATTTTAGAAAATGACAACGAGCATTTAATTTTTTTTCCAATAATTTCTTGAAATTCCAGTGATTATTGAAAAATTGTCTCTGCACAAGCATTTTCGAATCCTAAATAAAACTGATTTGTTTGGGAAACAAATTTGAAAAAAAAATGTTGCATCAAAATATAATTTCCCAAATTTTATCGCGAAATTTTGCATTTTGAGCGCAGCGCGTTGCACAATTGTCGTGGCACACAGCTACAGTGCAGCGCTTACGCAGCGCTGGGCCGCCAATGGCAAACAATTCAATCACCTGGCGGAAATTTTCGAATTTGCAGAGTTCAGTTGCTGCTGCCGGCAGATGCGCGTGGCATGCAATTCCATTTTAGTTGCTTATCTTAAAACAACGCCATTAAAATTGCATTACACATTGATTACTACCGACGCATTTGTGTGCGAGTGTGTGTGGGTGCGCGGGTAGTGGAAAAGCACTGTCAGCCATGCCCTGCCACATAAACAAACATAAATATGCCAGTCGTCTATGGAAACGACAGCCCAACTGATGGGTTTATGTGTGCCACAAATTACAATGTTGCCTCATTTTCCACACATACAATCCACACACACACACAATGCATTACCAGCAATTGGCAAATTGGTTGCATCAACAAGCACTCACTTTGCCACCAACTTTGATAAATATATTCATTATTGCAACACGAAGCTATGGGAAGAAGAGAGAGAGAGCCTACTTCGTGGCTTTGTTCCGCTTTTCCTCTTTGAAAACAACATTTTATGCGTTTTTGTTATTGTTGCTACTTAGTTAGTGGCTAGTTTACTCTTAGTTTTCATGATTTTTCCAATCGTTGCTAATTATTTGTTTCATTTTACTTTCTTTTTTGCAGCCGTTGCTCAGGATAACTTCAAGTGTCCCGATGACTTCGGTTTCTACCCACACGACGTTTCTTGCGACAAATACTGGAAATGCGACAACAATGTTGCGGAGTTGAAGACCTGCGGCAATGGTCTCGCTTTCGATGCCTCAGACCCGAAATTCCTGACGGAGAACTGCGACTACTTGCATAATGTGGATTGCGGCGATCGCTCTCAGTTGGGTGAGTCAACATTTCATACCTTCGGAAAACTTTATATATATTAATATTCTATCTGCCGTAGAACCACCAATTTCGACCCCACACTGCTCCCGCTTGTACGGTATCTTCCCCGATGAGAACAAATGCGATGTCTTCTGGAACTGTTGGAACGGCGAACCATCCAGATACCAGTGCTCTCCCGGTCTTGCCTACGATCGTGATGCCCGTGTGTGCATGTGGGCCGATCAAGTGCCAGAATGCAAAAACGAAGGTAAGTTACTCTAAACTGAGCTTCAGCTCGCTCTCCTTATGGCACTAAAAATTTCTTTTTTGTTGCTGTAGAAGTCGCCAACGGTTTCAGTTGCCCCGCCGCCGGCGAACTTGCCAACGCTGGTTCCTTCTCGAGACACGCTCACCCCGAGGACTGCCGCAAGTACTACATCTGCTTGGAGGGTGTTGCTCGTGAATACGGTTGCCCCATTGGCACAGTTTTCAAAATTGGCGATTCTGATGGCAGTGGCAACTGCGAAGACCCAGAGGATGTTCCCGGATGGTGAGTAGTAAAGCTAATGCTAAATTTCGGCTTTAGTTTGTTTGCATGTAATGAGGCTAATAATCTTTAGTAGCATTTACTAACAATATTAACGGTATCTTTTTCAATTGACATACTAACTTTCACACTATATCCCCTGGCTTTTTATATCAGCCTAACCTAATTTAAAGAGGCTTTGGGTGGTCTCCTACCTAAGTCTTTTCTTAAACTGCACTGACATTATTTGTTTCCTCGCTTTCCTCTACTCATAAGACTTTGCACGACTCAGTTTCCCTACATACAACATATTTTTTAAGTTTTCGTTTCGCGAGATATCCTCTAACCCGTTTTACCTTTTCTACCATCTCCACATTATACAATTACAGCGAAGACTACTACGGCGATTTGGACTTGAAGAGCATCCGCAAAAGTGAACTCTTAGCTGGATTGAATAGCGAAGGTCGCACAAAGAACGCACCAAAAACCAAAGCAGCCGCTGCTTCCTCCTAAAAAACTCTAAAAAAATCTCTCCCACGCAATTTTCGTGAAACTCTGACTTTGTCCCCACTTTCTCACACATGCACACACAAAAGAGATGTATATTCACCTTGTACTTCATAAATTCTTCCACACAGCGATGCGCCGAAGCTTTCGACTGTACTTTTCCTCCCACAAAATTTTTTTCGCTATCTCACCTACGGGCAGCTACATTTCTCTTTGAGAGGGATGCTGCCCCTTCTGTGGCGATTTTCACACCGAAATCATGAACAAGCTTTGAAACATTCACTTTATTTATATAGAAACTCCATTTTTGCTTGGAAAATCCCAAAATATTAATCATGGTTTGAAAAAAATTCAAAAGAGCGAATAAGTAGTTAAAAATCGGTAAGCGTTTCACTCTTTCTGAGGGAGAAATGCTGAGCTTTTAAAGATATCACTTCTTTTTGGAGGAATAATGACTTGGCCGGTGAAATTAAATCGTTGAAGGTGAAATAACAAAAGTTACATGAATAAGAAGAAGTTGAGTGTAATCTGAAATTGTCGCGTTAATTTTAGAGATTTTGTACGTTTAAGTGATTATTGATTGTAAGTTTATAATTTTATTATATAAAGAGAAAAGAAAAAGAATGAAAAACCTAAAATAAAAAAAAAATAAATAAAATAAATACAAACTCTGTTTTCATCTAGAACGGCAATCGAAACAAAGGTAATGAAACATTTAGCTGCGAAGGCTCCCAATCGCCAAATCTTGTTTAAAATTTCTCATTTCATTTCAGTCTGTAAATAAAGCATAAATAAAGTAAATAGCATGACTGTATATACATATGCCTAAAGCAACCCTGTAAAGTTACGATTTCTTCCCATAAATAGCTCAGTCGTTTTAAATAACTTCTCAGCCCCGGAAAATTTAAAAAAATTAATGAATCATTTTTACTCTCCAAAGATTATGTACATAAATGCGATGCTCGAACACTTGAACTCTCTTCCAAAAAAACAAAAAAAAAAAATACAATAACTTCACCCTTCTCAGATGAACACCTGTCTACATACTTCAAACTCTTTACATCAGATTTTCCATCCCACTTGTAGTTACTGTCTAACATTTGCTCAGAATTGTTCAAACGAAATCCATGATAATTTTTGTCAATATTCTCTAACTCTATGTGTATTTATGTTTATACGTATGCTCTTGAAATTAATGTCTCTAACCCGTCCTTTTGTCTAAAAAATATAACTAATTTTGTGTTTATTTGTATATTTGCAACTACATGTGTGTTCTCATCTCTAAGTAACTACTTTTTAACAATATATGAAATATTTTCTCTTTGGTGAAGTATAAAGTAACAAAAATATGAACTATACTTATATATTATTCTTCTTACAAACAGACCAAGGGCTCTAGGGTAGATCTAGAGTGATGTTTTGTTTTTGATAACTCTCTCTCTCTCTTGTATATATATGTGCTATAACACCCATATACTATATTGAAATATTCTCTTCATTTGGTCAAATTTCAAAATTATTATTCCAAATTCGTAGGACAACCTGGGCGTTTCTTTTGTCCAAAAATTTTCGAAGAATAAGTCCAATAAGCTCGTTTAATATTTTTTGAGTCTCAGATATTTTGATAAACTACCATTTGTCTTTTTCTTCTTCTTCATTATTGGCATAGACACCGCCTACGCGATTATAGCCGAGTTTACAACAGCGCGCCAGTCGTTGTGCTTTTTTGCTGTTTGGAGCCTATTGGAGACCAAGGTAGTCAGCTCCTTCCCCACATGGTTTTCCAGCGGAGTGGAGGGTTTCCTCTTTCACTGCTTCAACCGGCGGGTATTGCGTCGAATACTTTTAGAGCTACAAAATTTTCATTCATTCGGACGGCATGACCATGAACGTCGTCGTTTATTTCGTACAACTTATCGTTCCTTCGATCGATGCCAATGCGAACAGGACCATAAATCTTTCGCAGAACCAGCTGCAGCACCACGTGGAAGTACGGAATGATGATTTCTTCGAGAGAGGACATTAATTCTCAATTGCCTACTCAGTCCGAAGTAGCACCGGTTTGCAAGAGTTATTCTGCGTTGTATTTCAATGAGTGTCAACTGTAACATGACCATTTGCTTCGCTTCCTTATCCAGTGTGGAGGAAGCAGTACTAACGGTGCGGTTGTTGGGACCAATGATGTCAATATCATTGGAGTACGCCAGCAGCTGTACACCCTTATAGAAGATGGTACCTTCTCTGTATAGTTCTGCAGCTCGAATTGTTTTCTCTTGAAGTAGAATGAAAAAGTCGCATTATAGGGAGTCGCCTTGTTTGCAACTTCGTGTGGTATCGAATGCCTTGAAGAGACCCATCCCTATCGGAGCTTTTTGTTTTGCGGAGATACCAAATTCAGACATGGCGGCATAAAGACAGTTCCTTTTCGTGATGTCAAAAGCAGGTTTGAAATTGAATCGACGAAGATACAGTTTTCACGGGTCTTTTCGAAGATTTGGTGCATAGTGAATAACTGGTCAGTTGTTGATTTGCCACCACACTGATAAGGCCCAATCAGTTTGTTGATGGTGTCTTTTAATCTTTCACACAATACGCTCGATAGAACCTTAAATGAAATGTTAAGAAGGCTTATTCCACGACAGTTGGCGCAGATTCTGGTGTCTTCCTTTTTGTGGATTGGTTCCAGTCCTTTGGCATGTTTTCATGTCTTCCATATTCTACAAAGAAGCTAATACAAACTCCATATCAGTTCGTCCATTTGTAGTCGTTCAAATACATTGTCGTCGATAGCAGCACCTTTCTGATTTCGGGTGAGTTTATTCTCTTCGAACCAATGGACAATTGAAGGGATCTGCCTTTAGCTGAAATGAGGGTGCTTAAGCGTATTCACACTTCCTCCGAACAACATTGATCAACAGCTAAACGGTTTAGAATAAATAAGTTTTCCGAATAAATAAAATCACAAACGAAATGTGTTCTCTGATTTTTTCAAAACGTGCTCTCTTGCATGTATGTGTTGTGGTAGTGTGCTTAACCGCTATGTTTGGCTCTGAAACTGCCAAGCTAGATGAAAAGTAATAAATGCAAACCTGCAGTTAGTTTCCACAGCTGAAAGTAATCACAATTACCCTGCATTACTTAAATAAACATTTGTGTGCTTTTCGACAAAAAGAGAAAGCACGAGTAATGTGTAAAAAGCTAAAGGCTGAGAGCAGCCTGAAATCTGATTGCACTTTTGCCTGATGCTTAAGTTAATAGAAAGTTAATGTTGACGCAATAAAAAGTCATGAGGCATGAAAACCACAGGCGACGCAGCGCTGTTAAGGCACCGAACTATTATAAAGTGTAGTAAACAACTGCACAAATAAAAGCACCGGCATCGCAAAACCAACAACAAACAACCGTTGTTGCGTGCACATGTATGTGTGTGTGTGAGCAAAGGCGAAAAACGCATTGCGCTAAGCATAAAGCTCAAAGCAAAGTGACACACGAACAACAGAAACACAAATAGCAACACAGCCACACACACACACGCACGCACACATGCAGATGGAGCAAGAGCAGTAGCCGGAGCAGGAGCGTGGCATTTGCAAAGGACTGCGAATGAGGTTAAAAAGTGTTTATGTTTAGTCACAATTAAAAGTTAAATTCGCTTTGTGTGTTCGCATGCAAATAAGCAGTGCAAATGAACGGTTGAAGGGGCAAGAGCGGCACGAGAGGGGAAGGGCAGCTGTCGACAGGAAAGCAGCAAAGTGTAACCACATTCTTCTATTTGCAATGCATTTATTGTCGGTCTGTTGTCGGTGGCTGGCTGGCGACGGTTGAGCCGGTGGCTTGCCAGTTGCTTAGTTGACTGGTCGGTGGAGTAGTTGTGAGGCTAATGTGGCAACACTGGCTGTTGTGTTCAGCTCGTACAATTATTAGCAGATTTACCCAGGAAAATAAATGGCAAAACCCGCGTATATATGTAGGTTCGTAAGCGGTGCGGGGTTAGATGGCCATGCAGCAAGTAGGAGCGAAAAAATGGCTCTGCGAAGTACAAAGAAGAACGCTGCGTGAATAAACGCAGACAAAGTGTAATTGCACGCAATTTCTTTCGCACTAACATAATTTAGCCAAGAGAATAAGGAGGATGTGTTCTCTACTTTCGGCAGCGCTAAAAACAGCCACACAAAGAATTCTACAAAAAACGAACGACGCAGAAAATGTCAAAATGGCAAATGTGTGCTAAACGTGGAAGGCACAGAGTTGGCCGCAAAGTCCAAATTTATCTGACCACTTTTGACATTAATTATTTTTAATTGTGTTAGCAAAGTGCACAAAACCTATTATCTTAACTTGAGAATAACAATGCAAATAGAAATTAGGTGCAGATCACAAGAGGGCGTAGACTTACCGACTTATAGATGCCAGGCTTTTGGCTGGGGTCTTTACACTAAGACCTCGTCATCGATAGTTTTGAGTTCTTAGAATAATTTCTGTTTATTCCATTCGACCAGGCGCTTCTAAGTTTTGAACCTAAATATTTATAATGAGAGATTCTTAAGAGTAGTCGAAAGATTACGCTACTTTCTTAAATCGATGGTATTGGAACACGATGCTTTCGTGGGTGCATGAGACACTCATTGCCCCGACACTCACTGAAGGCTGCCTCTCAAGTGCTTGCGTTCTTAGTAAGTAGACTTCCCGAAGCACTTTCGCAACATTTTCAATGATACTATCGAAGCAAAAACCGTGTTCCAAATGCTTAAGTCATATAAGGAAAGCCAGAATACGCAAATATTGTCATATTCATTAAAATTTCTCACAAAAATCCAAATCCAAAAAGGTTCGAAATAAAGTCATACACTTTCCAATATTTTCTAAATTCTGGAGATGCGCATTGGGCCCACATACTATGAATGTGTATTGTATTTGTAAATATTCATGTAATGCCACCTAAAGTCAACATGTTGTTCACCGATGTGCACAGACACTCGCTGTTTTAATAAAAGAGAAGACGAGAAATGTCAAAGTCAGAGAAAAATATCCAGCTAATTCCACAAAGCTGACTACAAATCAGCACATACATACCGAACAACAATAACAACTAAGCAACAAAAACAACAAGAGAGGCAACAGCCAGCTTGACCTGAAAGGGATTTCATGTGCACGTTTTCAAGGCTCCGTTACGTCCACTCTGACAGCTGAAATCTTCAGCGCCAACTTTATACAGCTGTCATGTTGGCTTTAACGACTAGAAGCGCCCTATCTACACACATGTATCCTTGTATGTGTGTATGAGCGCGTGCAACTCATGTCCTTGGAGCTTCATAGTCAATCTGCGAAGCCGCTGGCGAGTGAAAGCAACAACAAGCAGCTTTTTGTTTTGTTGCTGCTCTTGCGCACTCATATTTTCAGAGAAAATCTGCTTTCATTCGTTTACCGTTAGTTTTGTTATAGCAACTGTTGTTGTTGCTATTGTCAAGTCTTGCGCCAAGCGCTCTCTTTACTGCGTTCGCAACAAGACGGTCTCGCTTTGGTCAATTTAATTTAATTGAATTTTATTTAATATATTTTGCGCTGGACAATTTTGTTGCCGCGAACTGCTCGCACCCTGTAGGAAAAGCACTGCCTTTAGGTTTTGTTGTACTTACGTGTTTAAGAATAAAAAATAGAGTGAACTTCAAGGAAAATTTTTTAACTGCCAACTATTAAGTGAAACTTATTTTTTTCTGGCAAAAAATTTATTGATGTTAGTAAATTTTTGGACTTTTATGAGAATTTGGTTTAATGAACAATTTATCGTAAACTGTTTTCATTCCATCCTAAGTAAAAAGGAGAGTAAGATATTATAAGAAAATCATTTGTCAAAGTCAGTTAGCCAGTTCAGTTTCTATATCCCGTGTGGCCATTTAATCAAATATGTATATGGAAATTTGTTTATTGACATATCGCAGTCCCTCAGTCTGAAAGCTTCAGAAACTTTGACTTATGGGCTGGACTACTTTCTGT
The DNA here is from genome assembly GCF_023373825.1 of Bactrocera dorsalis. Taxonomy (NCBI): domain Eukaryota; kingdom Metazoa; phylum Arthropoda; class Insecta; order Diptera; family Tephritidae; genus Bactrocera; species Bactrocera dorsalis. The sequence goes on from NC_064304.1 coordinate 1,108,874, forward strand.
AAGGCATTCTGTGATTTTCCCTTACATAAATTTCAGATTTTTGCTCCGACTTCTTACAACTACTTCGTATTACTCCTCGCGATATGTTTACATTTCCCTTCTTCCCAGGGCTTAAGTATCATCGAAATTCCTCTTGTGCTTGTCATACTGGAATGTAGAATAAACATATGCGCCACGTGTCCAACGGCAGCATTCTTGTGCATCAAATAAAGCAACAGAAAAATATGAGAGTATTATTTCAGCCATTTTAAGTACTCGGTAAATTGGCTTGCCTTCACCATATTGCAATGTGTCTCAATATTTTTCAAATAGCTCGTGCTTTCACATTTCTAATTTTTATTTAGCGATGTTGATGTTCACTTTTCGGCGATTTTTCTTAACTCAGGTCTTCCTTAACACTTTCAAAAATGCATTCCTTTACCTTCCTGTCTATCGCCTTGTTAAAAACAAATTATCCTGTTGTGCTGCTTTCATGTTTGCTTTTTTTCGTATTTTCAGTAAAATTTTCTTTTTCGAAAATTTCTGGAGCATGTCTCACTACTCTGTATGACCCTGAGTTTTTATTCTAATATTCACTTACACATGCCATTTGCTCGGCATGGTCTAGGGTCGGTCAACGAATTGTAGCATTGCTTAGCATTCGCGCTTCTTTGTCACTTTAACAGTTATGGCAAGCATTAAAGAATCGCCTGGTTAGTAAGGGACATGATTACGTGGGGTTATTCTTCAATTTATATCGGTTTACTTGAACGTATTTCACTCAACTAGTGTCCAATCTAACGAAGAGATAGGCGTTAACGCTTTGACATCTGTTTTCAGGGATCGTATTCAATATTCAATTGCCTCACTTCCTTTTCTCATTAAGAACTAAAGATTTTCAAGGCAACGTTAGTCATTTTGTGACTTGCTGTTAGGGGTTAGGAGGAATGCAAATGATATTGCCATCTCCAATTGCATACATTCTAGCAATCTCTCATTAATAGTTATATGTGACATCTTCATGTATTTGTAAGCCTCAGAACGCATTGTCTTTAATGCTCTTAGCATTGTGACTAAGCAAAAGCTTTTTAGCAAAGCTTTTATTCCTAAAATTTCTTTATTACTCTAATCAAAACGAATATCCTTCCATAATTCCTTTGTAACTAATAAATATTCATTAGTATTCGTAACTTTGTGTAGTTGCATGTATTTTGTTGCAATACTCCTAATATTTTTAAAACAAAATGTGTATATACAAAGCAAAGATAGTCTGTAAGCGGAAGAGATGCGTATGAAGCCAAAAAAGTGCTAAGTAACGGATTCAAACCACTAACGGAAATTGCAATTAAAGTCAAGCAAAATGAAAAATTCTATGCCAACGAATAAAAATTAAATTAAACTAATTAAAGCGAATCAACAAAGAAATGGTCAGAAGTGAAAAAAAGAGCCACAAAAAAAAAAAAAAATAAAAATAAAAGAAAGAAAAAAGCCAAGATAATAAAGAATAAAACCTTTTCCCCTTTGTTTATTCAATGTTTTCTTTCCACATTTTTATAGCGAGGATTACTATGGTGATGTAGATCTGAAGGCTCTGAAAAAATTGGGCTATTAAAGAGCCCAAAGCGGCCGTCGGAAGGGTGAGGCTGTGCTCAGTGACGACCAAAAGAGATTAAGTGCAAAGTAACGGGCTCGTAACGGAGAAAGAGAGGAAGTGGAGGAGGAAGATGTATGTGTGGGAGGGAAAGATAGCATTGCCGAAAAACGTAGAATGAACCATTTAGAAATGCAGCGAAATTAACAAACACAAACACAGATGCAAACAGGCAGACACGCGGGCTCACGGGCTCACGGTCGCTTCGCAATCAACACAAAGTCACACGCTTCTAAGACTGAGTTACAACAATAACAGCAACGGACAACAAATTCGTCACCACAGTACTCCGCAAAGGATTTCCATTTAAATTGCCGCCACTGAGACAAATAAAATGCACAAAGAAGCTTCGCCTCCATACAGTCTGCCAAAGTGGAAGCCAGCAGCTGAGAACTCATACTACAACTGTGTGTGTGTGGGTGTGTGCGGTCCACCGTTAATGCATATGAGCTTATGCTTGTGTGTTCATGCGCTTAAGTGCGTCTGTGTATGTAAATGCAATAATAAGCAGAGCAATAAACGATCGCATTTAATTTGTCATTAGCCACACCACATGCAGCTTTCCGATATTTATTGCTAATACTTTGATAGCAGCATGTTAATTTATTAATTAAAATCACACCCTCCAACTGCACTCGGTCCAAATGCACAAGCACCGCACACACACACCACGACACCCACTTGCCAACACAGCGAGTGCGAAGCTCAAATCTAACGGTCACGTACTAATAAATGCTCAAATTCCTAAATTCTGTTAGATAAAGCGTGTGCGCACACACTCACCCACACACACAAACACTTTAAATAGCAAATAAGCGTTCTAATACACATATCTATATACAGATATGTATGTATTGTATGCATGGTATATAATCTGTATAAATTCTATTATATTGTACATTAGTGTATATATGTACTCTTAAGTGTTGATAAATGGCAGGATCAGTGCAACAGAGTCAATATAATTTAGTATTTCGTATTTAAGTTATGAATAAATCGAGAATAAATGTGAAAGCAATTTATAAACACATAAAATTAATTTTCTACATTCGGAAAATGAATACCAAAGGTGAGAGAGTCACTGAGTGAGCGAAATCTTTAAATTGATGATAATTTTTCTACAGCTGGGAGGGCCTTTAAGGTACAAGTAACTAAATATTTGTTTTTAGTTCTCGAATATTTGTTTAAATCCCTTGAATTGCTATGGATATGGTGGAGAGAGTGGGGAGAGAACGGCACTGGCAATAGGCAACAGGAAATTACCATGGGGAGGTTATAATCTAGCAAGATTTAGAGATATCATTAACTTCCCGCTAGACAAATTCCGTCTCTTTGCGCGCTCTATACTGAGCACTGTAGGCTCAAGAAACGCTTGTTAAACATGAATGTAGTCTCCTGTGGGGTTTAGCAACATGGACCCAGAATCACCAGAACCTCCAAAAGACCTAATTCTAGATTGCTCAACAATTTTTGGAAGCAGGCTTCAGGCCCTTGGATCCATCCACTTAGACAGGGATCTCATGACTTCAATCGCGCCCAGCAAGCTCCTAGAATTGTTAAAAAATGTTATATAGGAGAGGGACAATAGACCATAAATCGCTGTGCAAAACCTCAATTATTTTCTATCTATATATCTAAAATTGCTATTACGAGTATACAAATATACATATTTAAGCTTCTAAAATCATTCCCACATTATACTTGTATAACGCGACTGCGTGTGGCTGCCGGTTGGAACTGCTCAGTTATTCTGCGAGAAATGTTTAAAGTTTAATACTATCATTCTATAAGAAGAAAGTATGTACATGTAGATATACAATTATCAAATAAAATAACTTTTAATAAGATCAATCGGAATACATTAAAATTGCTTGAAACTATAGTGATTCGACCTAAACCATTTTTTGGAGATTGCACCATTGACTTAGGCAATAACCCATGCAGAGTTTGGTGAAAATACCTTATCAAATGAAAAAGCTCTCCATACACGCATTTAATTAGGATCATTCAGCTTATATGGCAGCTATATGCTATAATGGTTTGACATCGCCCATTCTGACAAATGAGCAGATTTTTGGTGAGAAAAACACGGGTGCAAAACTTCAGATCGATATCTCTAAAACTGAGCGACTGTAAAATATGTTTACTGTAATAAACTTCAAGGCAAACATCAGACAAATTACTCAAAAAGAGCATAAATAAAAAATCAAAATTGTAAATTCGAATGAATGGATAGTTTCAATGTTCTTAACAGACACAAGTTATAGAATAATGCAAAATGATAATTCAAACACACACGAGGAATTTATTATCGCTCATGGAAGGCGCACTCATGTATGCACACGATAAAGCCAAGGCATGAAAAGGCAAATAATAACTGTTCATATCATAAAATAATGGAAATAAACACTTGATGCACAAACTTATTGTGCTGTGAGGGCTTATGTATACGGGTCTAGTTGCAGTCTTTGTTTGCTTAGATGAACGAAGCTAATAGATCGAAGTGCCATTGTTGCTATTCAATAATTGCTATGACAATGATATCATGATATACTTAATTGACGGCGAATAGCAACACTGACAAAAATATGGAATAATTTTGCACACTAAGCGGAATACATAGCCAGATTTTAGAGCGAAATGGAACAAAATATTTTATCTATTCTAGGAAAACGATAGATTTATTAATCTCATATATATTCTAAGTATTCTCTTGAAAATTATTTGTTTTTTAGGGCACATAAGAGAACACTAGAAATCAAATGGACAAATTCTTTGCTTTAAAAATGTTGGAAGCTGGTACTGGAATCTTTCGCTGTCATAACATTTATGTTGGGTTCATAAGCCCTTGTAGATTTTTTTTTTAACTTTCAAGGTACTAACCACTCTTTGCGTTAAAGACTATTATCTATCCAATGGCGGTCAAACCTTCTACAAATGCCTTCTTAGTTAGTACCAAGATGGAGAAAACCGCAATCTACATTTATTAACCCGGTGTAAATATTCAAGAACAAATTTGTTTATTCTTCCTATTACTTGGAACACAAAGAATGCAGTGTGAATACGCTTGATATTGGAGCAGAGGAGGTTTTGAGATATTCCCTTTCTTGTTTCTAATTGAAAAAAAAGGTTCAACAATTGATACAAAATGGCCAATTGTGGTGAAAATAGAGACTGTGTAGAATATTTATAAAGTATTTCTTTGAGTGAGCTTAACAACGAACGCTTTGTTGTCATACATATAGACCTTGTGATCGGCCTTATCGTCGTTATTGTCATGGCTGTGTCTATTATTATTGCGATTTCTGTTGCACTCATTGTTGCGGCATTGATGTTGGCAATGTCGATAAAATGGCCACCATCAAATGTGAAGTTGCAGTTGTTACTGTTGCTACTGTTGTTGCTGATGTAAACGCTGTTGCCACTGTAGCTGCCATGTTGTTGTTGTTGCTGTTGTTGCAGGCTATTTTTGTCCGCACCTACTGCTCTAATTTGCCTTTATTTGCTCTCCCATGTACGCTAAAAACCGCACTGTGTCCTATTGATGGCATAAATACGACTAAAACAGCAGCAACGACAACAACAACAACAGAGCATGTGTAGAAAAGTAGCAAAATCAAAACAAAGCGAAACAAAGGAAGCGTCGAACATGATGCGAATATGCGCTGGACATTCCGATCGACATGCCTGTGTCACTTGTTTGTGGAAATGTGTGCGCAACAACACCAACAACGGCAAATTTACAATAATGCATAGAGCAACCATAATGTTGGTTGGAGTAGCAGTGCCGCCAATAATGCCGATAGCAGTCGCAACAAGACAAGTAAACAGTTATGCAACAACAAAATCAAACAACCAAGTGAAAGCAGGCTAAAGAGAAAATTATACTTGCAGCAACATTAACATGTGTGCCTCGGAATTTATTTGGCAATTTCTTTTGCTTCCCCGCTGCTGCAGTGCCGCACACTTGTTTTTGTAAACGGATGAGTCGTAATGATAAGCAGGCGCCTATATGTATGCAAAGGTTGCCACCTTCTTCTCTCCTCTCTTTCTCTCTCTGTACTGCGGCCCAGCGGCATGCTCCCACATAACGGTCCGGCTAATGTACGAGTACATCCAGTGCTTAAAAAATGTGTTTTGCTCTAACACACACACACACACATAAGCATGTATAGCCAGCCAGTCCATAGAAGTTTGAATGTTGCGCTGTGCGTGCGTGAGGTTGTTGCTGCTATGGCAACCACAGGCGTATGCAACATGCCGCATTCTCTGTGCAAATGCATGGCTAAGTGATTGGTAGCACCGATGTTGCACCGAAACCACAACAACATCATATCGCCAATGCCATGTTGTCGGTTATTTTATTTGTGGAGCAGAAAGTGTGGCATGTGAAGTCCATATTGCTATTGATGAGGTAATTGCTGCTACAGAAATAGCACAATGTGTTTGCACGCCGTTAGTCAAGTAGTTGATGTAACGGGAGTAAGCTGTACAGTATGCTGGAGACCTTGTTCAAAGACGGCTACGACAGGATCCAATTTTTTAAATGGGATCATAGTTACAGAGTAGTCACAGAATACTTTGGAGACGTACACATTTTAGGAGATTTGAATTCATGAAGCCTGAAGGTATTGTCATCCTTTTCTTTAGGATGCCCGACGATTTTAATAGTACATGTCTTTGCATCTCTCATCGCTTAAATCATTTGAATGTACATTTCATATTTGGCGGTTATGCCGTTTAAGGTCTAACATTTAGTTTACCTGTGTACAGCTTTTCCGAAGCCGAGAAAAGCACATAAATATCTTCGCACCGGCCGTGGTGACAACTTAGCAACGCTAAATGCGTGATAAATGTGTGTTGTTGTGGTGTTGGTAGACCGAAACGAGCAACTGCTTTCAAACAGCAGCAGCGACAGTGTCTATGCACTTTATTTTATGATTACGGTTTTCGAACAAACGAATGTGGGAGCGCGTGTTTGCAACGCAACGCTCAGCGATAGTCGGCAATTGGTGCCCGCACTGACGGAAACATGCAGGAATACAGATGGATGGGCAAATGTAATATGCGTGCCTAAAAGCTCATTATCATATTGTCGACAGGGCGTATGAGTAACATTTTGGGAATTGCGGCAATGTGCTTGCAAATATGTGGAACAACACGGCCCTACAAACATGTGTGCATACATTAAGGTTGTCATTAACTTTGTTTAAGAAAAAGAGTATACAAGCATTTTTCTTCAAATTCTTATTGAAATCATACTCATTCGATTTATTATTAGCCTGAACTGGAACCTAATTGGACCGTTATTAAACGATTTAGTATCATTCCTTCAGACTATTGCTTTAGTTTGGCCCATTGTTTCATCATTCAAATGCTTTGATTAACCAAACTTTTGGGTCCGCCTTAGTGTTAACGGCCAATGTGAGTGTGAGCCAGTGAGAGCAGCAATATGAAATTATTAGTACCACAAAAATTCAATAGCAATGCGCCCATTTGCTTTTGTCTGCCGCACAACAGAGTAAGTGAATATTAAGAACAGTGGCGTTGCAGGGCTTTGTTTTCATCACCCAAATGTCCGTCTGACATTCCACATGACCGTGTGTGAACGCAAGTTATTGTTCGCTTGGCGCTGGCGCTGAATTCATGAAATGGCTGTAGCCAAATTCCTCAGCACCAAGTCAGTTAGTTAGAAGTCCATAAAAATGGAATGGAGAACATAACGACAAAAGCGATGAAACGAAATGGTGCTACTCACCACACCCACCACCATTGCCATTACGAATCTCAATTATTTACTAGGATTCATTATTACAACGCTTATCTGCGAATGCGACAACGAGCAGCAGCGCCGATTTGCCAAGCGAACGCGGGAGCAGTGGGAACTCCCTTCCTGCATTGTTTGTTGATTCCATTGTGTCATTTATAATACTTTATGATGTTTGCCATTGAACTTTGTGCGTTATAAGCATAAACTGCGCAATGCAAAGATTTCTAACTTCCATAGCTTGGCATTCGAACAGTTTCTATCTTCATCCGTGTTGGCTGAGCAAGAAATAGCGCTGGAAAGTAAACGCATTTTGTGTGCGAAGCTGCCAAGAATGTTTGCGAGCACTGCACGCACCCCTGACCCCCGCACCACTAGCTCCTGGCTTGGCACGCATTGCACTCCGCTCACACGCACACACGCTCGGCCGTCGGAGAGCTGCTCAGCTTGGCAGTTTCACCTTCACGAAGTCCGCCACAGCCAATGTCAACTCGTTGCGACTCCACTGGTAGACTCAATTGTGTTGCAGCACTCACACCGGCACACATTCATTGGCCCTTTTGAGCTGTGCTGTTGGCAAGCAAATCCCAGCATCACCAGCGCCAGCGACATCGCTTTCATTGTTGTTACGTAATTGCATTCCGCTATCGCTGATATTTATAGCTCCCCATGCGGTCAAATATTTATTCTTTGGCAACACATTGCGAGAAGCAGTTGTTGCCACCTTTTTTTTTTGAATTACTAGAAGTTATTGTTGTTCTTATTATTATTCCTTCGCTTCAGAAGCCACAGTCAACCGCAGCATGAACAATTGCGACAGGCTGCGAAGGTTGCGGTCTATTAAATATATATGCCGGCCACCACAATCAAGCGCACATCTGTGTATGTGTGAATGTGTGCAAGTGTGTGTAGGTGGCAGTGTCGGTGGGCAGCGGTGCCCCCCTTGTGTGCTGAACGGCTTGACCAATAACCGATGGAGCACCGCTTTTGTGCTGCGCTTTGCGGTCCGAAAGCAATTTGCTAAACAAAAAGCAAGAACCAAAAGCAAGCGCTTGTAAAAATCACCGCTTGATACAAAAATGCGGTTACTTTCATGACATATCAATAAAATAGCAAAAGGAAATACTCAATTGAAAATATGGCCATAAAAATTTTCAACAACACCAAACCACAAATATCAGCAATCTGCTGAATGAAAGTAAAAATTTGATGATTTTGGATCTCTGCTCATAAATCGGTAGAGCGGTGCATGCAATGTAAAGAGTTGTGAATATTTAGAAAAAAACAAAAAGTGAAAAGCGTTAATAGAAAAAATAGCGACGATGATGAATAAAATTATATGCAATATTGCTTAGAAAGAGTTTTCATTAATTCTCAGTTTCGGGTATGAGTTCGGGAAAAGTCGTAATTGTCAAATCATAATTCGTTAGCTAAATCTTGACAGTTGGATTAGTTGGTTCTAACCTTTGAAAGGCGCGTGTATAAATTTGACAGCTGTCAGATCAATATTCTGAATTATATCATTTTGGGTGAAAGAACTATTACTATTAAAAAATGGATTGGAAGGAATTGCGGGTGTTGATGAAATATTGCTTTTTGAGGGGAACAAATTCAGCTAGAGCAAAATCTTGAATTAATGATGAGTTTCCGGATTTTTCTTAGGAAAATCAACTATCAAAGATTGGTATGCTAAGCTTAGACGTGGGCACCGAAGACAGTGAAAACAGTGGACGCTCAAAGGAGGTTGCTACCGACGAAAACATCAAAAAAAAACCCACAAAATAATTTTGGATGAGCGCAGAGCGAAGAGGTTCGAGACAGCACGTACTAAATATAAAAATATAAATTATAGGAGTACATCATATAGTTCACGAATATTTGGGCATGAGAAAGCTCTGCGTAAGGTGGTTGCCGCCTGAGCTCACTTTTAACCAAAAACAACGATGAGCTGATGACTCGGAGCAGTGTGTGGAGGTGTTCAAGAATAATAAACCCGAGTTTTTGCAGCGATATGTGACAATAGATGAAGCATAGCATCTGAAGTCAAATCGACAGTCATCAGAGTGGGTTGCATACGATGAACCTGTTCCAAAGCGTGGGAAATTGCAACAGTCGTCAGCAATGTTATGGCGTCTGTATTTTGGGAACCGCATGGAATAATTTTTATTGACTACCTTGAAAAAGGAAGGACGGACAGTGATTGTTGAAACGTTTGTAGGACGAAATCGACGAAAAACGACGTGTTTGAAGAAAAGGATATTGCCGTTTCACCAAGCCAATGCACCGTGTCACAAGTCAGTGTTCAATCAGAATTGAGATTCGAATTGCTTCCGCATCTACCGTTTTCTGCAAATCTGACCCCCAGCGACCGTTTTCTGTTTTCAGATCTCAAAGGAACGCACGCTCGGATGAAACTTTTATTGAACGTAAAAGTAAACGCCGAAACTGATGCCAGGCAGGCTGATGACGCAAAAGACAAATCGTACTACAAAAATGTTGAAAGGGTGGAAGGTTGCTATAATCAATGGAATGACCCTTGAAGGGGTTGAATAGAAGATCCGAATTTTGCCCAAAACCTTTTCAATTGACCTCTTAACGCCGTAATTGGAACCAATTTTCTATTTTTTGGTTTCATTTTCTTTTCCATCTATTTTTTCATATTGCGCTGGCTATTTATTAAACTCGAGTTTTCTTGAAAGATTTCCAAAGCTGTATATAAAACAAAAATACTAAATGTGGGGTTAAGGTCTGTTAGTGTCATAGAGAGACCACGGGGAACTGTAACATTAAATATTTGTGAGTGGCTAATAATGGATTGCATAATGAAGTTGAAGGGCAGATTTGGAAAAAAGTAAGGATGTGTGCTCAGAGCCGATTGAGATACTTAAGAAGCAGTTCGAATAAGAGCGAAGGCTACAAGTCAAAACAGACACTGCTCCACACATCTTCACCACCTGTCTTCAATGACACTTCAATGCTTTAAAGCTGCAAGAGTAATGTAACTGTGTGAACTATAGTAAAAACCCCAGTTAAAAAAAAAACGTTTAGTATTATTTTACTTTTTAAGTTTTCTTTATGCCAAGAAATTACAGTAATGTATTGAACTAATATAATCTGCAACTATTTCCTGAACTTTTTATAGCTGAATCATATACACCAGTGAAAATGGTGCTTGACCCAAATCAAAGCAAGAAAATAAAACGAAGTTCGTGAATCTATTACACAGAGCAGAAAAGGATAAATGACGTATGCCAATTGAGTTATGTAAATACTCAACACACAACCTTGGTGAAAGGCATGCCTCGTTCCATCAGTTCGGTTCTTGTTTCGGAATGAAAGTCAATTATTGTGCACTCAAGCGGCGCAAATCAAGTTGATTTCTGAAATGGCTGAGCCCCCCTTCAAGCGGCAGAAACGTTTTACTCATGGCTGACTCTTTGCAGGTTTGACTCCAAATCCACAAAGAAAAAATAGTCACTTTCTTTCAAGAAAGATGGCAGAAGTCTGCGAACGAGCGTGTGCGTAAATGGCGATTTATAAAATTGCTGCTTCACTTGCCCCACTTAACCTCCGGCACAACTTAGCCATTGCAGTCAGCAGCATCGCATGTCAAGCAACAAATACAATCACATACACGCCACGCCATGCCACGCCATGCCACGTCGGCTGAGCGGGCGGAGGTGAGCTCGCATGCGATTCGTATGTAAAAATCGCAAATTCTCAAATTCGTTTGTTTGTTTGCCTGTTTGCCAACAGCAAAGAGCAAGTCGGGATGTAATCAAAAACAAAAGCGTATGGAAAGCGAAAATCGAAAAGCGAAAAGATATTGCGAAGGCATGAGTGGAGAATCCATTTATTTACATGTGAGAGCCATGAAAATCTACTTGAACCTAGCGCCTTGGCATATGCAATGATTTTCGTTTTCCCATTTCTTTTTGCCGTTGCCATTCACACAGCAACTGCTGTGAAATCATTCGTGAACAATAACGATCAGCAAACAAAATAATAAGCAAAAAGTAGCTTAAAGATTGGCATTAATAACTAGAAACGAAGAACAAGGTACAAAAAAGCGCTTCGCTTTGAAGTGCTCGTCAGCAGGGAATGGCGGCGCTGTAGCCGCTTATGCTTTGTGAGGCAAGTATTACAGCGGTGAGCAGTGAGCAGTGAGCAGCAATGCAGCAACAAAGTACTTAAAAATGCCTAAGCGCATAATACCTAATCCCCTGAAATGTAATTGAACCGCTTTGTTCTTCGGTTATTTCTCACGGTTTCCTTTGAAAGTGAAAGAAATGAAACCTATGTACGAGCATGTCAGCCTAATTTAATTAACAACCAAATGCTTGAGAAATTAAAGATGTTCTTTTCAGTTGAAAACATATTTCTACCTTCCCTCGAAGCTTTTTTCTTAGAAAGTTGTTTAATAATCGCAGAAGTAAAAATCGTTCAAAGAACAGAAAGTACAAAAATCAAAATCGGATTGAAGAACAGTGCACTTAGGTCGGGTGAAGTTTTTTAGATAGCAACGGTAACTCATGTGCCTTTTGTAGCTCCAAAAAAAGTTAGCCAAGAAGAAGAATTAGTGCGAAAAATGGGAATTTGCTCGCAAAAAGGATTAAAGAATGAGAAACTATCAGAACATCTCATTAATAATTTGAAAACGAATTAACGCTCTTATTTTGATTTGAGGTCTATCTATCTTTAATGCCGAAAATATCAAAAATGTAGAAACGAATGAAATTTAAGCAAATGACTTTATACCAGGTTGTTCAATAAGTTTTGTCGCTCGATAAGAGAGGGCATTGTCATTCTTTGTTTACAATCCATTTAGTGTCGCCGTGTGACAATATTTTTTTACATCGAAAAAATTTAATATCGTACAGTGATAAAATTCTTATTTTTGGTAAGCGTAGCACCAAGAGAAATTCACGAGCGAATGATAAAAGTGTACAATTATAGTTCATCTACAATTAGAACAGAAAGATGGGTTGCTGAATTTAAACGTGGACGTACAAACCTTGAAGACGATCCACGTGAAGGACGTCCAAAGAGCGCATCAACACCAGAAATCATAGCAAAAACACAGGATATGGTTTTGGAAGATTGTCAATTAACTGAGAGAGATTTAGTAGGGGCTCTTACACATCTCATTAGATAGTGTGTGCCATATTTTAAGTGAAATTTTTGGTTTTAGAAAGTGTGTGCACAATGGGTGCCGCATTCGCTAACCATGGAACAAAAACACATTCACGACCTTCAGCAACATTTGGAGTATTTTAAAAACGATAAAATAGAGTTTGTGCATTGATTCATCACTATGGATGAGACTTGAGACTATCACCATGATCCTGAATCAAAACAAGAGGCTAAAGATTGGTGCAAACCGGATGTTTCCGCTTCGACACGAGTTCGTATCTGGCCAAGAAGGTTACAGCATCCGTTTTTTGGGATGTCAGAGGAATTTTGTTTGTGGACTAATTGCAAACTGGTAAAACAAATATTTTGAATACTATTGCAACCTTTTGGACCAGTTGAAGGAAAAAATTCGGCAAAAAAGTTCCGGTTTGCAGACGAAAAAATCCTCTTTAATCAGAACAATGCACCGTGTCACAAGAGCATTTTGACAGTGGCTGAAATCCATGAATTAAAGTTCGAATTGTTGAAGCATTCGCCGTTTTTCACCAGATTTGGCCCCCAGCGACGCCCGTTTGTTTCCAGAACTCAAAAAATGTTTCGTGGCAAGCGTTTTTCATCAAATAAAGAGGTCAGAAAGGGTATTGAAGTGAATTTCGCAGAACTTCCGGGTTCTCACTTTAGGGATGAGATCCACAGATTGGAGAATTGTTTGAGCCAGTATATAAATGTTCAGGGAGATTATGCTGAATAATAAAGTGTATTTTGACTCACAAAAATTTTGAACAACCTGGTATTTTAAAGTTCAATGTTGCTTGTTAATTTGACAGCAGCTGATTAAACTGATTTGTTAGATGCTAGCGGCTCTCCTTATTTTTTATGTGCTTGAGATCCGATCTCTTTTCATTCTAACATTCATTCATAAGAAACAAGTTTTAAAACATAATGGTCATCCAGCTAATTTAATAATTATATATTTTCAATCCCTTTCTACAAAATTCCCTTAATTGAGCACCTTCGAGCTCAAAGATTTCTCAAAACTAAGAGCAATTTTTCCAGCTCTTCTTAAACAAAATTAACTTGAATCTTTTTTAATGAATTTCTTTCTCTCACTGAAAGACAAACAAAAAATCCAATATGGCTTCCACCTAAATTTAATTTAATTTTCAAAAGTGTTGGTGTTATCAGTAAAGCAATTGCAACAAAATTCCACTTTGTCACTTCGAAAAGGAAAGGAGAGCCATTGACAAGTTGCTTTTAACCATAATCAGAGAGTGATCAGCTGTGATGGCTATCACTTCAAAGTCCAACATGTGGCATTCATATGACTTCTATTGCAGGATTTATGCAAATTGAAGGAAGAATTCCTAGAAAATTTATAAAATTCTTTTTGCACGTTTTTGATGTTGCAGCAGTCGAACATGGCACAGAAGCCTCACTTACCCACACATACATATGCACATATGCACAACAGCGGCCAAAACATACTGCGTTATACGCTTGAGTAGCGCATGTGATAATTGTGTATGCAACATAGAGCAGTGCTGCATTCATATTTGACGTCAACTTTTACCGTAATCACACAATGTACATATACGTTCGGCTGCAATTGTTGCTGCTCTTCTTCCTTTAACCCCTCTGTTGTGCCGCTGTGTGGTAAGTCCTTTTGTTGCTTCGAAAAATTTCAACAAATTTACTCCCGAAGAATTGTTCTATTTGTGGCTGTTGCATGCAACATGCTCTGATGGCCCGTTTTATTGCAATTGTTGCATACTCTTTTGGCTTTCTCCCTCTCATATCCGTCTTTGCCAATGTCATTTTCATTTTCGCCTTTGTTGATTTTGATACTTTCGATGTTGTTTCTGGTTGCATTGCTCGCCTGGTTAGGTGATATTGTTCACCGAAGAATGTCGCTTGTTGGCGTGCATCATGCATATTCAAGGGCCATCATTGACCACCACCACCCAATTGGTCAATCTATCAGTCAATCAAACTGGCAGACATTCAAGGCATCGGACAGTTCTTTGCTCCGCCAGTTGGTGCACTGACTGGCCTTCAATTTGACAATCTGGCAACTGACGCCCCCATAAGCAAGAGGGTATGCCACCATATACTCTTTCATGCGATGTCTGTGTGTGTACAGTCGTACATAAGTACGTGAAACGGTAAAAACTCAAACATTTTTGTAGCTTCAGCACACAGAACTGCTCGCCGATATCTTGGTAATGAATTTCCAGTGGAGTTTGCGAGTTCGCCTGGAGCGAAAGCGAAGAGATGGCGACGATGTCGGTGGCGGGCTGGTGTAAGAACTTCGACGTCAGCGCTCACGCCCCCTAAGGTGCACACAGTGACGGCTGCAGAATTATCCGACTGCACTTTGATTGCGGTGGACGGTGGTTGAGTGTGAGCGAACACCTGCAGTGAAGTCTACCTTCCGAAGCTGCAGCGCGCACACACACACATACACACGCCACACAACGTGATCAATGAATAATGGAAGTACGATTGCATATAAAATTACAATATCTGCAGCAATCATCACTTCGACATTTCACTTTCGCATTTCACTCCGCTTTTGTGTATTTTATAAGTTTTCATATCATCAGATATTCGTGCTATTGCTGTAAGCAGATTACACGAGCCTTTGCCGGCGATTGGCGATTGACGATTGTAGTTTTAAGAAAATTGAATCGGGTCATAAGGATATTTGGATTAAAGATTTATTATTATTTATTTTCCATTGGAAGAAATCTTAAAAGAGCCGAAGATAAATAAATGCCTTGAAATAAAGTTCAGTTGCAACGCTTCGCTGATATCCGGCGGGAGAAAAGTGAGTTAATAAATTGTTCAAGAGTTCAAGTGGTCAGCGGCTCAGGCACGAAATGAGTAAATGAAGAATTAAGAAAGGACAAAACTTTATATTAAATAATATTTTTCGCAAAAGGAACTGGTGTCTATATATTCGGTATCTGGGAGCTTGAATAGTTGTACTCCTAGTGACAATTGTTGGTCATTAGGTGGCACATCTTAAAGGCTCTATTAGTACAAAATTTTATATCGATGCATTCATTGGTGCTTGATTTGTGCACTGGACAGAGAAAGAGTCAGGAGGAATTTAAAATTTGCATATATGGAAAGTAGACGTGATTGTTATCCGATTTGTCCCATTTTCGCACTGTGCCATAGGAAAATCAAAGTAATGTTTTGTACCAAATTTGATGGAAATTGTGGAAATTGGTAGAGCAGGTCACGAGATATATGTTTTCACCCAATAAGGACTCGTATAAAGCTTGTTTATAATTGTATGTTCATCATAACCGTTATATGGTAAAGATTTTCAACCATTAGTTGCTCCTGACCATTGCTATCTCTAATCTTAATTTGGAGCTTAGATATGGCACTTTTCGGGATGTCGATTAATGGCCTTTTGCGGGTGAGGCCATGGTTCAATACTGTCCATCTGCATTACTTACCCTTCTTGAGTGCCAAGGAACATACATATGTTGCATACAAGTTTCATCAATTACTCAGTTTTTACTCAAGGTACAGAGTGCACGGATGGACAGAAAGACAAATGGTGGACAGTCACTCGGTTTTCAACTCATCTCGTCATCGTGATCATGTATACTTATTATATCCATATATCTATATCAATCAGCTTTAGGTGATACAAACAACCGTTATGTGAAACAAACTATTATTATCTGTAGCAACATGTTGCTAGTGTATAATTCACAATAAAAAAAAGTATAACTTTTTTTTGAGATTTGAACACACAACTTATTGATGGGTAGGCACGCACCTCATTACAATCAGACTTACATATGTACATATGTATGTTGCAAAGATAGAAATAAATAAAGTTAAATTATTATCCCTCCCCCATTTATAAAATTCAAAGAGTAAACTACCCTCTATGGCTGAGGTACTCTTATACGCCTTGTGAGAGCCAAGTTGAGCAACAACGCGACTTCGCTTTCCATTCAGCAACTACAAAGAGCATAGTGGGATATTACGACCTTAATTCAAATCGGCAAACGAGTAAGGTAAGCAAATAACTGACCTAGATGTGTTCGTCTCGAGTGAGTACCGTTAGAATGTAGGATACAGGATGAGGTATACATTGGAGAACTGTAATGACCCAACGAAGGTGTTGCAAGTATAAGGGAGCAAAGAGAGTTGGTTTATGTAACCAAGTACTAAGAGAGAATGTCCTCATTTGGTAACAAAGTAAAGCAACGGAGTAGGGAAAATCAGAGCCGAAGCTATGCAATGTAGTTTCAGATGCGTAATTGTTGATGTTTGTGTACACAAATTATTACTACTGATATGCTTCTCCTCGCATGAATGTGTTCAAACTATTCTGCCAAATACCATTAGTATTATAAAAAAGCTGATAAAGTCCCGCTTTGAACAAAGTTAGAAATGATTGGAGTTTAAACTAGCAGGAAATTCTGATAGAAACTGTCTTGAAGTTATAATATTTCTATGTCACTTATTTTATGTTAGTTCTGACTTTCTGATATTTCAATCGCTGAACAAAATAAGAAAAAAACTGAAAACTATATTTAAAGAAATTCAGGCTTTTATCTGGGCTACATGTTTTTTCCAGATATTCCTTGAAGATGAAAACTTTTTTTCGATTTATGAGAGATTTATTTCTTTAGAAATTAGCTGGAGTGAAGCAAGGAGCTCGATGTAGTATTTTCTTGCAATTCCTTTCAGACGCCTATTTGTTGATATCGACTCTTATTTCAATTACTTCAATTACTTTCATTATATCCAAAACAACTTTAACTTTAGTTTTAATAGATTAAGGAAAAGGATATACGTAGGATTTCTCTTCTGCGACCAATCGAATAAAACGGGTCGATGTTTGATACAAATGAAGCTCGGAATTCTGTCTATGTTCTGCTTATGTTGATGAACTAGGTGCTTCGATCGTATTTTCATCCAATTGACTTAGAGTTCAGGCTCGTTGAGCAATCGGAATGCATAAAGACGCGCATGGAGCGTTGTCGAGTCGAAAAGGATGAAACGCGTTTGATCGCTGGCGCATTGAAAGAGGTGTAAGCAAATGTGTTGAAACTGCTGGTCATCTTTTATGTTAAATGGTAATGAGGGGTAGCATCGTATGTCTGGTGATATTTTGTGTGGTATGGTGAGTAGTAGTAAGGTCGTTTTTTATCGGGTAAAGTGGTGAGGTAAGACGAGACTTAGCTCATTTAAACAATATAATTTTTATTAGTTCAACTGTGTTAAGTTCAATAATGGGTTGGTTTCACAGATAACATTTTCATTTAAAGATGTTTTCGTTATACTACTACGACTTTGAAATAACTGCTTGAAACCGCTTTGCAGTGCAAACAAACCCTTTGGCAAGCCATTAGAGCCTAAACGGGTGACTTGGGTCACTAAAAGTGATGAAAACTTATTGAATGGGATGGTCGTAAAACAATATAATTTTAATTTATCTGTAAGTCAAACACAGTGCTTGTTTACTGCAAAATCCGTAACTAGAAAAAAGTTGTGGTGGGTGCCCTTTACATTATCCGGCAAACCTACGCAGTGCATTCATATTTATTGGTTCGTGCAAATTTTCTTCAATTACTGTTCATCAAAGTGTGCGAATGCATTTGAACTCAATGCTGCAAAGAAGAGCAACAAAAATGCATTGTGAGGACGAAAAAATAACTGCCAGATTCGGTTTGCAGGTTAAAGCCGATGCGATGATGATGAATTCGGGAAAGAATCACATGATGCCACTTGTATTCACTCAAAACAACTTGCAAGCGCATAAAGAAGGCCTGTCATTTGAATGATACAATGCAGCCTGTGTGATTGCAAGCGCGTGTGTGTGAGTGTGTTGGTGTGCGTTCATAGGTGGGGGCTGATGCACAAGAAATTGATGCAGAAAATGCCAAAAACCAATTAGAAAGTTTGCGGCACACACACCGAACCATGAGCAATTGCCTGACGCACGTATAGTATAGCGTTATATGCCGTTATGTGTAAACACATGTATTGAAGAAGGAGCGCAGCGAAGTTGTTTGTGTGTGTGTGTGTGTGCATATTGTCATTCAAGTTGTTCAGTCATGTGCGCAATTGCAACAGCATACGTGGGCGCGGTGCATGCCAGGGTTGCAAGCAATTAACGGAATTTCTGGCTGAGTTGGAAGCAGCATGCTGCACTGTGCTCCTGAATAGCAGCGCTATCAATAAAACATTTTGGCAACGCCATTGCACATAACGGTAGGATGAATATAAGTGATTATCTCTGCGGGAAGAAGGCGACGACAGCAGTGAAGCAGGTGACGGAGAGGTGAGTGTGTCAACACCTCAAAAATGGATTTATGTTCAGGCAGGTGCAGTTCTGCTAAGGTGGGATCACAAATGTAGCATCACTTCCAGGTATTTTCTTGAAAGGTAGCTATTGTATCTAGAGTTAAGAAAGGATACAGGAAGGTGAACGCGAAGTTTATAATTTGTAAACTAAAATGTTGTTGTTTCTTCCTAAGCTTTTAAGAAATATGAGCATATTTATACATAAACTAGTTTGTTGTATTTGTAGAAACTTTAATTTGTAGCTTGCACCAGGTATAATCATGCTGAAGTAAAATTGTAACTTAAACATAGCCGAACGTAAACTAAAGTACATTCCGTTCATTAACAGTTACTTAAAATCGAACATCATCTCAAGAAGAAGAGCTTTGCAAGCAATTTTTAGTGCCCGATGCAAACAAAGAAAGCGCTGGCTTGAGCTATGACACGCCTACTTCATTACATCATTACAAGGAATTACGAAAATAGAGAACATGGCTGTGAAGGGGAGATAATAACAGAAGAAAATAATAATCAGTCAGAAAATGTACACGGACATGGCAAAGGTATCGTCACTCATCCATGGTGATAATCATCAATCACGACGCTTCTGATTAACTGCTCTGCAAGCGCTCGCCTCTCCGTGAGCATTTTCTTGGCTTATGCCAGTGCTGCCAGTGCTTCAGTCTCACAAAGCTAGTGCGCTATTGGCCATTGATGTTGGATCTAACAATGACGATGACTCGGCATGTGACAATGATGAAGCCGTCCGTAATAATAGATAGATGAGTATGTATATACATCATAGACTGAATACCACACACATACATACACATATATAATATGTATATATCTTCGGCTTGGCACTTAAAAAGCCATTCGCTTGATGCTGTCAAATTAATAACAACAATCAGCACGTCGCCGTTAGTACATTGGTCAGGTCACAATACAAACCAGTACAAGGGCTAGTGGAAAGTAATGTGGCTCGGAGGCAGGCTTTCGAGCGTTCTTTTTGTGCTCACGATGGCTGAAGCGGAAATGTAGTAAGTGGTATGAATGCCAAAGTGCAAATAGTACGTATATTATTTTTGTGTGTGTGTGCATGAACGGAGGATTTTCCCTGTCGATTTCTATTTCTGTGCAATGTTGTGACATTAGTGCGTCATCATTGCCACACAACCGCAATTATCGACTGGCAACAGCGAATGAAGAAGGCGGTAAATATGTTACTTTTGGTTCATTCACAGTTATTTTCGATTTTACTGTCTTGAGGTAGTTAACATGGAAAGAGCGTCAACACGAAAATTATAATAATGTTCAAAATCAAATCAAACGTTTCTTTAAGCGGTTATATCCCCTTGTGAGTTTCAAAAAATTTATTTTTATTTTCCGAAAATTTGATTCCGAAAATAGTTTTGAAAATATGAGTGTATTTTTATGCGTCTTTGGCTTAGCGTTATTGGCTGCTTTTAACGCTAATAACTTTAAATGCAATTTCCTTCCAAACTCTATTTTCAGAGTCGGTGAGAAAAATTCCTCTAAAGTAGCTATATTGATCGACTTGCAAGTTTCTCACGACATTTTCAGATACATATGTCAGGTAATTTTCGGAGTAATGAGATTTTGACAGTCATTTCAAACTTTTAAGCCACACTGAATTCAAATTTTTTCGCGAAATGTACCTTGTTTGAAGGCCGCTTTTTTGTCAAATCTCGAATTATACTACTAAAATCTGGAATAATTTGCGACTGATATGCTAAGAGGTCTGTGGAGGATTTTCCGTACTGCTATTTTTGTCGTTTTAGTAGATTGGTGTGGTTTGACCCTTACAACCCGACCTTGAACTTTTTTTACTATCATTTTCATTTTTAGCAATACAAAATTAGCAAGAAACAGTCTCAAACATCGCAGGCGCAATAATTAACTGGCGTTATTAAAGTATACCAAACTCATATTTTCTGACTTGTTAGTTCACATAACCCCTTAGGGGACCAACATAGCCAGCTAACATTAACATTACGTCAATTTCGCGATTATTTTAAAATACCGCAGGCTATATAAAGTAATTGGCATACTTTATTCTATGGAATAAAAAAACACAGAATGGGGAACATTATTTGATTTAAATGTAAAAAGTTCGAATGAAGCTGAACAACTGCACCCGAAATATTTTAGGCAGGAGATCGGAACTTTGATTTAAAAGCGAAATATGTAAAAACGAAAGATTTGCACACACTTACACTTTGACATCCTACCATGGGCCGATATACAAGATATGAAAAAGAAGAGAGACAAACATTTTTATACTCTGAACAGGGTACATTAAGGACACATTGCTTGTAATAGCCAAACGGAAACGTCAGAGATTTGATAGGATTTCAAAGCGTCGTTTCGGCCATTTTGAACATGTCCTGATCTGTAATTTTTTTATTTTATTCAGTAATGTGAACAATTTCATCATGAAAAGAAAAGCCATTTAAAATTAATGGCACCGTTACTGTCAATGGAGAGCGGTATAGATCGATGATAACCAACTTTTTACAATGAGCGACATCGGAAGAACTTTATTTTGATAACTTTGGTTCCAATAAGACGTTGCTATGAACCACACAGCACGTGCAACAACCAAATTATTCCAAGAAAATTTGAGATTTAGTGGAAAAGATAATCGAAAATTGGGTTCATCGAATTCGTTCCTGCGAAAGAAGTAGTGGAGACCGTTAGAATGATGGCATATTCAGAACATATTGGGTTGTCAAAAAAGTCTTTGCGGTATTTTTATTGAATCAATTCGTGTGGCACCCATACATCGAGCTTCTTAGTGACTCCAAGCTTCTTCAAATGGTTTATAACGGTTTGATGATTCAGCTATTTTATCGCAATTTTCGACGACAGGCCTTCCGGAGCATCTTCGACCACCTCTACACCAGAACGAAAACGTTGAAACCATCGTTGTGCGGTGGAAATGGAAACTGAATCGGGTCCATAAACTGCACAAATTTTATTGGCGGCTTGAGATGCATTTTTGCCTTTATCGTAGTAGTACTGTAAAATATGCCGTATTATCTCTTTATTTTGCTCCATGTTTGCGACGCTATAACTCACGAACGACTTGAAAGAAACGATAATCAATAAAATGAGCTTTCCAAAAAGGTATAGCATGACCCGATGCGTCGAATAAAACTAGAACTACGCGCTTTCAGCGCCAACTAGCGAAAGTACCGCAAGACTTTTTTGACAACCCAATAATTGCATCGATTGTACTTCACTTTAAATAAAAAATATTTAAATTTCCTTAACAATTAGAGTTGTTTTTGTTATTTTGAAGATTACTATCTGAAATTTTGTACAAGAAGCTACTCATTTATTGCAGCAGTCTGCCATACAAACTGAACGATCGGAATGCAGTGCTTGCATGGAAAACTTTTTCGTTCAACGAGATATCTTCATGAAATTTGGAATGGGTTATTTCTAGAGAAATTTTACATTCTTTGAAGAAATTGTTCTAACGGAAATACTGTAACTGCCATACCTCGGCGGATGGTTTCGGTGTAACCGAATCTAACGTCTTTTTTTATTTTTTATTATGTACCGCTTCAGTTTTGTACGATCAGGGCTTGACTGTGGCCATATTCGATCATCTGTATTTTTCTTTTTTTGTTCTGTTATATAATCTTATGTCCAATTTGATTATTTTAATGAGTTACAAACAAGGGCAAGGAGCCAGTACAGTTTCGTGCAACATGTTGCGAGAGCACAATTATAATATACATACATATGTACACACTAACATGACAGTTTCCCAGCTGCTCCGCATTCGTGATGGGTTTCTGTTTCTATAAGCAGCTTGTCCATGTCACATTTAATTTTTTCTGTTCATGCTAAAGCTCACAAGCTGTTCTGCGAGCGGCGACACACAATGCCGAAGCAGAACTAATTTCTTTACAATTGTATTGTTTTGGTCGCAGCGAGGAAGGCAGAAAGCCACGTGGGGTGCGTAGGTATGCGAGGGTTTGTGGCATGTTTGTGCACCTGCCACACACACGTGTGCGAGCCCTCTATGCATTTGCGTATAACAGTGCACATGAAAGCAGCGATAGAAGCTGCACAATGCAGCCATGGGGCGGTGTTGCACACACATCCCAATACATGCCGCACACACACTTGTACATTTTCGTGTGGAACGACATTTCTGTGTTGCTTTTATTATTACATTTTTTGTTCAATATTGATAACCGGAAGCCATTAAAGTGCGGAACAATAAACTTGATCACATTTACGAGCGCCACAGCAGTTAGTTGGGAGGGGGGCGGGGAGGAGTACGGACGAAGGGCTGGTGTTGCCTCAACAGCTACTGTGCAGCTTCCGATAGACTTTGTTGCGCTGCTTGCGTTGTGTTGCAACTGTTTTCATTGGGAAAAATCACAATGCATTGTGTGTAAGCGCAAAGCGTATTATTGCTGTTATTATTATCCTTTATTGGGGCATGCCAACGACGTTCGATATGCAGTGAATGGCGCGCTGTAGCTTGTAGAAATAGCGCTGCACATTAGTGAGGCGCCCGCCCAAGCGGCTGAAGAGAAAGAGAAGAGTGGACTATATGTTCGGTACTGTGTAACTAATATTTTGGAATTTGCTTTGGTTTTCGTATCAAAATGATAATTAAGACACATTTTGCTCAGGTGGTCACAGTGCTTGTGTGACGTTGAAGTGGAAAAGTTGATAAAGTATATTGATTGGATATAGATTTTAGAAAAATACATGCATAGTTTTTAATTACGACTGCTTTCTGGATACCATACTAATGGTTGCGCGCCTATATATAGGCAAATATCTGCAAGCGTATGTCAGGGCATGCATTGGCTTTTGTGCGGCACGCAGCCGCGCGGAAACTCTAAGCTGCTTTGGTGCGCTGATCTGCGCGTCGTCACAGTATTTCAATTTCTCTAATGTTTTTGCAGCAACTTACAACCGCTGCAGGCTGCCTGAAAGCGGCGTCTGAAACACCCGTTACACCTGTACCAAAGCGCCACACACACGCATCCTCCAAGCAACCGTACACATGTATAGCGGTGTGATTATGACTTCTTTCAACTCTGCTCAAGAATAGCTGTTTACGCAATATTCGTGATGCGAAAGGAATTCTAAAGAAAACGCTGCTCATGAATAGCGCATTTTCATTTGCAAGGCGGCATAAGAAGACAGCAGCCGAGTTAGCTTCTCGCGGCTTTGATCTGTCATTGGTTTCCTCCAGTGCTTCCGAAGTTTGTTTATGTTTCCGCATTAGAGCTCATATCTTATGCCGACAAGCGCCGTTGCGTGTGATTACATGTAGAATTCACTATAAGTCTACACATCACTAGGAATAATAGTTTTTAAATAATCGAAAAGTGTACCATTATTTAGTCGTATATCTCCAGTCCTATAAATCACATTGTGTCATACTAAATATGGTAGTGTTAGAAAGATGAGATTTTAAGCTGTCTTCAACCAAAAAAAATTAAATTAGAGGAAATTGAAAAAAGTTATAGCTGTTCAATAATGAGTGAAAACAATGAAGAAATTCGATTTGAAATTTTTGTTTAAATAGGGGAGGAATGTCATGCAAGCCACCAATGAAATTTGTGAAGTTTATGGATACGATGTTGTATCAGTTCGTGCAGCACAACAATGGTTCGGTCGCTTCCGTTGTGGAAGCTTTCGAAGTGAAAGATGCACCTCGCTCGCTCTGGTTAAACTATGGTTAAAAAAGTCGATGAAATTATGGAAAAGATTCACCGGGACCGTCACGTAAACAGCCATGACATCGCTAAGGAACTTAACATTCATCGTCAAATGGTTTTGAACCTACAAAATGAAGCTCGACGTTTGAGTATCACATGATTTGTCTGTGAAAAGTTGAATGGACCGAATAAACATCTGGGATTCTTTGATAAAACGAAATGAAATCGAACTGTTTCTGAAGCAAGTGGTAACAGGAGACGAAAAGTGGATCAAATATGACAATAATGTGTGAAAAAGATCAAGATCCAAGCATGGTGAAGCTCAGCAAGTGGTCGCAAAGCCAGGATTGACGCCTAGATAGATTATGCTGAGTGTTTGGTGGGATTGAAAAGGAATCATCCACTTTGAGCTACTCTACCTGGTCGAACAGACCACACACTCGGCAAAAACTGGAATAGCTTGGCTGGGAAGTTTTGATGAAGTATAAATACAAAAAAACTAAGTTGAAGTTTGATTAGAAGTAGGAAAAAACTTTTTCGACTACCATATATTTTCGAATATTCGGAAATTTGGAATAACAATTGGTAGAGCAAATAATTATAAATATGAAACATTTTCCAAAGCTTTCAAAGCTTCTACTTCTACTTTCACTGCGATTTCTTATTAATATTTGCTTAATCACATTAAAACTTTGCGTAGACCTGTAAGTACCTGTATTTGCATGGGCAGGTGCCTGGAACAGTTATAAATACTCGTGTCCGTATCAATAAAAAACACAAATTCACTAATTCACTTGTTTGCATTCGCCAAGGAAGGAAAGGAAGCTTTCCCATTTTGTAGTGATTAATCCAATTAAAATGAAAAGCAAAGCACTCCAAAGCATCAGTAGCATAATGAATGGCCTACAAAAACACAATAAACGTCAAAATAATCCTTCAAACGAAATGCTAACGAAACCAGAGGGACTTACGGTACAATTGCAAAAACATGATCCTAAGGGCGGCGGCGAGTGCAAGGAGGGGACGTGCACATATTTTTAGGCATGAGTTGATTTTGCCAAGTTTGTATAATTAAATTTCTTAGGTATGAAATTATGCGCACTTGAAACAAGTGGAATTACGACAAAGGCGATGTAGAGTCAAGCCTGATTGCTGCGCTCGAAACAAAAGCAAAAAGCGTTATTAATAAAACACTTCGTCACTACAATAAAATAGAAGCATTTCGATGGTGGATGCCGTCCACTTGAAACGACCGAACAATAGTTGCTGGCATCGCCAGATGACAGGCGTACGAGCGACAGGAATCCAAGGCGGCGAGGCAGGGGGGCGCAAATCACTCAACCGCTTCATAATTCACCTTGAATCAAATAATCTGCAGTTGGCGTTGGCAGCGCATCCTCTGTCATAACTAATAATCGTCTTGGCGTAAGTGTCTCCATGCCTACACTACTCCACGTGCAAATAGCGATAGACCCGGCCGACCTATGATTCCGCGAGCGCTTGTAGTGCTCTTTATCTCAGTGCCTGCTGTCAAGCGATATTCCGCGCCGCCCGGGCTCTTGCTTTTCATCCACTTGACAGTTGACATAGGGCGATAGCGAAAGCAGGAGATACAGAGAGAGAGAGAGAGTGCGAGTTTGAGTGATTACAAGGCGTTTACGATGTTGACTTTTAATTATTATTGATGAATGCTCGGCATTTTCCTGTTGTTTGCATTCACCGTCTCAACGTGTACGCGTATAATTTTATTTATTCGGTGTTATTTACGTCTTGTAATTTACGCTGCCGCAAATCACCATAAAAGCGGCGTAAAAAATAGATGAGTTTCAGAAGTTCAATGCAAATTAGCACAGTCCTCAAAGGATTGGGGCAATCCTTTTGTATGAGCTATATGCTCCCGAAAGTGAGTGTATAAGCAATAGAGTGTCGGTTATTTCTCAATTTGACTTTTTTTTATAAACACCTGCGGAAGTTAAATACTATCTAATACATAACGACATAAGAATACTCTTAAATTTGAAATTTGAATCATGTCTAAATTATTGCACTTTTTCCAATTATTTAACATGGGAGTTTTGATCTTTGACACAAAATCTTTTTTCTTCAAAACAAATAAACCTAAAATTAAAAAAAAATCCTAATATAAAATTTTCTGCTTCAAAAAAATTAAACCAACCACAAGATAATATTATGTATTGTTATACTGCAAAGATGACAACAGAGTCTTTTTTCAATAGTTTTTTACTGACAGATCACATCTGAGTGGTGTTAAGCAGTCCTGATTTTTGTCCAATTGTTCTGTAAGAACGTGTTTCGCTTGCTTCTCTCAACTTATGGTCAACATAATCGGCCTACTGAGCGTGTTATCCATAACACCATCACTCATCTTGAGAACCAGCATTGTTGTCATTATTGGTTTATATTCGAAAGAATAGACCACGTCCAGTCGCAGTGAAGAGAGCTTAAATTGAAAGCGTACTTTTGTACAGCTTGTCCGAGAACTGAAGTCCCCAACCCTCCCAAGCGACATCGCTTCGATATACTTGTATGAGCTCTTGAAAAGTTCTGAGAAGATAAATTCAAAAGCAAATTGCCCCAATTGGGACAAAGAGCAACCTGAAGAAATTCAAGAGTTGCCATTTCATCTAGAAAACAACGGTTTGGTTTGGTTTTGTAGGCCGGTGCAATCATCGCTTCATATTTCTTCAAAAATGATGCCGGTGAGAATGTAACCGTCAATGACGACCTGAAATTTAAGACCGTGATCTGGGCGACATTTGGTTTCAACAAGACACTTTGGTGAGCAGATAAATTCACCTTTTGTGCCGATTGATATCATACCGTTAGACTCGGTATATGTAAAGTCTAAAGTCTATGCGGACAATCTCGTTTCGAATCAGACCTTGTAGCAAAACATCTCGCGTGTCATTTGCAGGTTACCAGTCGAAATGCTCGAACGAGTCAATGAAAATTGGACTCAACAGATGGACCATCTGAGGCGTAATCGGGACCAATATTTGAAATAGATAATCTTTAAATCTGAAAGAGAATAAATGCCAAAGAAAAAAGTAGGGAACCTGGAAATGGATCACCTTTACTACTGTGTCGGAAGGCTCTACTAGGAACTCTTAGACATACAATGTAAAACTTTCTTTTTGTTTAGATGTTTACCAGTAATATTTTTCTATTATTGTGTTCTACACAAATAATCGGCACGATTTTAACAACTTTCGATAAAAGTGTACCAAAAAGAAACAAACAATAAATCTTTGCCCCCATCGTTAAGCTGGATTCCTGCGCGTGGACGTGAGAGTTTGGCAGAAAGTTCTTCGATTGACCGCCAAATACTCTCTAAGCTTCAGCTTACAACTATGAAATTTTACTAATATTAATTTCAATAGAAACGCGGACACGAGTTCGTGCTCACACTTATTGCACGAAGACTTTTTATTAATTTATATTTATTGAGGTGAATGGGAAGGTCTGTGCTAAATCCCGTATTTTAATCATGTTATTAATATGAATTTCGTGCAAATGTGGAATGTATTTATATTTGTGCATTTGTTTGTATTAAATGTGTGTGTGAGTGTGTGCGCGAGAATCGTCAGCATGAGCTTAGACTAATCATACGCATAATCGCATAACACAACAGCGAACAAATGTGCTTAGAGCACATATGCACACGGCCAAGAATATACAAGAGTGCGTGTGTACATTAAGGTGGTCCTTAACGCTAAACTATAGTTTGAAATATTATGCATGGAAATGGTTCCTGGTTATAGAGGGTTATGGCATGTCGCGATACGGCAAAAGTTCAGATTACCTTTGCTGCTTTGGATTGCGAGTGAAATACAAGTACATACTTATGTAAGTGACATCTCAGACCATAGAACTATCGATATGGTCCAAATTTTGCTTGGGATCTGTTAAGAAAACGTCAGGTCAAATCAAAGAGAAATTAGTTACTATATATAACGGGCCCAATCAGTTGTTTCCCAATTTTAAACATATATAGCATACAATGTTTCTATGAATAACGGTATTTTTGGTCATTAAATCGACTTTTCACAACGGTAAGTTACCGTAACAACGGGAAACTCACAGCAACATCGTCAGCCAATGTCGCAGTACAGAACCCCCTACAATAAAGCAGCCAACTCCCGCCTCTCTTATCACACATTCTTGGCGCCCATTTACCATTGTATTCAAAATAAACAATAGCGAAAATGTCAAACATAACAATGGCAAGCCGAGTACTATAACGCACAATAGTTGAATAGCGAAAAGGACGAATTCTTTGCGACCATTGTTTGAGCAGCTCGCCTCCCCCACGTCTTACCTTGATGTTTCACTTCTTAGCGCGTCGCCTACAATGACGATGACGAATGCCTGTAAGGCGATGAAGGTGGAAAAGTCGCTTTGTTGTTAGGTGGACGAACGTTCGGTGGGTTTGTGGGGACACTGTTGACGATGACGGTGACGGTGACTGCGTGAATTTATGGCCCTCAATGCAAAGCACAAAACCGAAAGCAGTTTCACATACTATGCGCATAGCAGCGCAGCGCCCCCCACCGTACGGCAATCAACGACAATCGCACAACAGTGAAGCCATCGCCCGTCAACTATGGCATGAATAAGCTGATCTATACGCTAGCCAAGCTTTGAGCGCTGGCGGAGATGTCGGGCAGAATTGTGCATGAATTGCCACAGAAATTCTCATATGCCGCATAGCACAGGTGAAGGCAAATTACTCGCCGCCTGCTTACTCACAAAGGTGGCACGTGTGTGTGTCAGTGGGAGAATGATAAGCCAAATGGCTCAGAAATGTAGGTAACAGTATGCAACATAGGTCTGTGAAAATATTAGTGCTTTAGTAAAGGCCTTAGAAGTATAACCTACGAACACTACGAAGTTTGTAATATTCAGAAGGAAACCCTGTAAAATGTATATGTACAAATTATCAGCTTGACGATTAAGTGGAGTCCGTCAATTTTCGAGATATCGGTCAGAAATTTCGCTCACGTCCTTTTCTCTTCAAGAAGCTGCTCATTCGACGGAACCGTCAACTTTTATATCAGAAGAGAACATTATGCCATATCAGCCGACCAATCAAAATGTATGGACATTTTTTTATTTAAGAAGGGAGTTCTAACTTCTGATAGTATCTCTATTATGATAATCATAAATTATAAAATTATTGAACTCACTCTCATATTATATTTTGAGATATAATGATCATTTTTACTATACTTCCAGAATTTGTACTTATGCTCACTTAGTTAGTGAGACAGTAGAGCCTGAGCTCACATCCACTTGAGCTCCCATTTCTCTTTAATAACATTCCCTTCCATTTTAGATAACCGTTACTTTCGCCAAGTAACTGTAAAATATTTACGCGCATTTTATTGTGTAGAACGGTGTAGAGCCGCACATATTCAAATGACTAGACATTACAGCAGATCGGCCGTTTGGTTGAATTTGTTCTATTGCCATCATCACTGTCGGCGGCGTGTGGCATGCAATATTACTTGAGCGCACTGAGGTATGCTTTATTATAAATACGAAACATATTTTCTAACAAATGACTTCTGAAAGTCTTATTTAGCTCAGGTACGAAGAACAAAAACTATGAAAGCAAGAAGCTCAGCTCTTTCGGCGAGTTTATTGCTCAGGATGCACGTCGGTCTATTTGTATGCGCCCTGGCATGCTCTGTCATCATAGTCATTAGAGTTGCCAGCTTGCCAAAAAAAAGTGACATGTTACTATGAAGTATATTTTTTCGCCATTGTTGTTATTGTTCAGCTCAGTGATGTTGTTATTAGCCTTTGTCAGCTTTATATTCAACACACTTTTGTGTTGCGCCTTTTTCCAGCGACAGCTCGACATCTCGACGTGTACTGTCATGGGCAGCGTTAATAGTTTTTGCCGGCACTTTTGTTGTTGCGATTTCTGCTCATTTCGCCACAATACTCCACTCAATGTTGTTTCGTTTTATATGCCTCGGCATTATTGGCGGTTGTTTTCTTGCTTTGTTGCACTAATTTCAGTCAATATTTCTTAATGGTTATGTTTTGACATTTCACTAACCCCCAATTTCATATTCCCAAAAAAAAAAAAAACAGAAAAGAAAAGAAAAATTAATAACAATAGCATTAGCATAGCTTCGGTTATTTTATTTCTTGCTCAAATAATATTTATTGTTGATTTTCGTTGTAGTTTTACTCAAGAATTTTCCACTCGCCCGCATTTGACGACTTCGACACACACGCGCACGTGTGTCAGCTCCAACTAGGATTATAAGCACACACTAATGCATGTTGGTGGCACTCATTCGTGTGCGTGTGTGTTGGCATTTTCATAATCATGTATTTTGAAGCACATACAAATATTCTTCATATATTTGCCGTACGTGCTTCATGCCAAGAAACATGCCCAACCGAACACTTATATTTAAGAGGCACTTAGAGGCACCAATGCCCATAGGAATCGGTCAACTACAATTATTAGTTTCTTCAAGCAGTTCTTTCCCAAACGTTTGATTAATTTGTGTCGAAAGTGAAATTTCAACAGTTCTCGCTCACCAATCTGCATTTATTAAGTTCATTATCATTTACAGCGCACAATCTTTCGTCTCGGTTCTCATGAGTTTCAGTTCTCGTGAGTTTAATACATATTTCGAATAGTTCAGGGCTTTTTCATTCCTTGCTGTGGGTGGTTATGAAAATCGATTGCATTGTTTCTTTGTCCAATCGTTGATCATTAGTGTGGTCTTTCAACTGCTGGTCAACTATGTTCCAAAAGTTCAGATGCGTTATTGTCCAGGTGCCTGCAGGGCATATTTCGGTGCGCGCATGTGTTGTGCTAAGCCAACTGAGGCAATCATAAACACAATACACCTGAGATTATGGCTTTGAACCATTTTCTTTTACTACGTAAAGCACATTTTTATATGAGTTGGCTATGAATTTATGGCTAACACAAGAGTGGCACTAATAAATAACTATACAACACACTTTTACTTCCAAAATAATATACTCGTAAAAGTTTATTTGTAAATATCATTTGAGTGTGAGGAGACGGTCGACATTAAGGTGGATATATGAAAATCAAATTAAAAAAAAACAAAAAGCTTTTAATATTCATTCCAGATAATAAGTTCTAAAGTTATTTCTATTTCTTCTTATATAAAGAAGTTTTCATTAACTCGAACACAAAAAATTGATGCTATTGAAAGAGGTATGCCTCGAAAATTAAGTTAGAAATAAAAGAACGTTATATTTCAGCGCAAAGAAATACACATAACCTCCAATATGACTGCTAAAATGAAGATAACTAAAGTGTTGATTAGTAAATAGACACAACCATCGATAACGAGATCCATATTAACTATCTCCAGCCGAGTGAAAATACTGAAATAACTTGTTCAAAAAGAAGCCATTTAATGCTACTCGTAATTTGGTAAAGGTTTTAATTTCTATAAGTTTGTGAAAGAATGAAAACCACAAAGTAAGTTCTTGAGCCACTCCAGAAACGAGACGCCCTTCACCTTGACTCTGTCAAGTACAATCCCGCCAATGTAATGACCGCCAAGGTGTTTTCCAGTTTTATTTCTTCCTTGAAAGAGCCTTCCTTGGAAAATATTAAATACATTAAAAACAAATGATTGAGTGTTAGTTGCAGCGATTCATTATAATTTCTCGATATTTATAAGATTTAAAGGTGTTTAATATACTTCATGACACTACAAATACACTCCAAATTCTTCTTCTTCTTTATTGGTGCGGTCATAGCCGAGTTTAAAACCCTTGAAGAAGATTGTTTCTTCTCTGTTCAGTTCTGCTGCACGAATTATTTTCTTCAGCAGGAGATTGAAAAAGTCGCAAGATAGAGAGTCGCCTGAAACCTTGTTAGGTATCGAGCGGCTCGTAAATGTCTTCTACAATCCTGCAGTCTGCTTTTTTCACTGCGACACGGCTCTCTTCAAGTAGGTCTTTTGCCTTTTCCGAAAACCAATGATTTCGTTTGATGTTTAGACCGAGTTCCTGATAAGTGCTGTGTGATTGCAGCTTCTCGACGTCAAACCTTGATTGGATTTGTTGAAGTGCGTTTTTTGCTGCCGCGCGGTATTATATGAACACTGTAGTAAATGCCATAAGAACCTACTCGTCTCAGTCCTTCGCACTTCTTTGATGGGAGTAATTTTACCCTTTACTCTTACGAGGACTTCAAGAGCTGAGCAGCGCCGCCTTCCCAACTAAGGGTCCGGATATTTCAGGTGTATGCCGTTAAATCCTAATGTTTAATACGTTTGCAGTGGTTGTCATTCGATGCTGTTGTGTCCTTTTAATTTGGTGAGCTTTTGTACATGGCGGGTCTTAAACCTAGCGCGCAACCCTTGGGATAGATTATTCGCCTTCAAACGGATGTTCTTTGGCTACGCAGAAAATATTTGATCTAAGACCGGCAGTCGGGAGCTGCTTGAGCCATATTTAAAAGAATCGTTTTTGGCCGCTCTCAAGTGAATGACGTTCAGTGAACTCTCCTCACTTTCATGAATTTCTACATATGGCTCCATCGTCTAAATTATATAGTTGAATAAAGCACTATATTCATAATATAAAAGGTTTCTACAGATATCAATAATATTTACTTCCAATAAGCAAGAAATATATAAAGTCAACAAAAAGAACTACATTTTTGGCATCAAACCTCTGTATAGCAAGTTCAACATTCTTATCAAGCTATTGGAAACAGAATTTCAATGACCCATCATGTTTCACCCATTTCATTCATTTTTTATGAACTATACAAAGTTAAATAAGACGTAAACTCTCTATTTTACTTCAATGTCTTAAAAATCGTCTGATGCAGTACAAAGGCAACCGAAAGGACGGAAGAATGCCAATTCCTCCAAACTAAACATTTTTTATATTCAACAGATGTCCAACAAAGTGAGTTAAACATTTAGTTTTCTGATGATTTCATTCAATTCTTAATGAAGACTGGCAGAACGCCACTATTAATTGCATTCAAGCATAAGTAACGGTACTTAAAAGGGTGCCAGCCATGGCAACTTTCTAACGGCAAAATCGTATTTGAATCTTTTTAAATTATTCTCAAACAATTTCTGCGAGTTTCAACTGTGTCACATGAAAGTGGCAGATCTAATCCTTTGCTGTATTCATATTTCAACATAACAAACCCCTTCGAGGCGAGCAAAATAGCAAAGTTCTGTTAGCTCACCTCAGCTGTCACATTAAATTCCTGAACATTTTAGAATCGCTAATATCCTTCGGAGTATTTACAAAACAAAAGCAAAAAAGCGCTTAGAGACAACATCACAACTCCATCATCACCTGGTGACCGAGCGGTATTCTCACGTCGTTCCCATGCCAACCTGCCGCCCTTCACTGGCGTGCTGTGCCAGCTCGGTTGTCAACTAATTTATAACTGCATATCTGTCACATCAACCTTAGAAGTTGTAAATTCTGCCACGCCGCCGGGCTTGTGGCACATCGCCGCGTTGGACGAGCACATTGCATTGTCGCGGATTACTTTAAAATATACATAAGAATTTGAATAAGAAATAGAGCGCAAATAGCAAATTGTGGTGCGCACGCAGAATGCAAAGAAGGGCACGGGGCGGCGGCTGAGGCGGTGCTTCTAGCGAGAACCTCTTCGGCCACATTTTAGCTGTTGCCCAGCTTGTCAGTGCCGTTACTTTGTCGTTGTTGTCTTCCGAATCCAGCGTTGCGTTCCGCGTTTCTTTATTTTTCGTTTATTCCATTTCATTGTTTTCCTCATTTGTCTGCCGCTACATTATCTATGCCGTGCAGATGTTGTTATTTGTTGTTGTTCTTGTTGCTGTTGGTGTTTGTCCACCAAGTTGGCGCTAATTTATTTCGTCTTGAGGTTGATTTGCGTGCGGCACTCGGCCTGGGCTGGGCGCGACCAAGATAGCACTGCCACTGTCACTTCGAGGAAGCCGCACGGACGAGTTGTCGGACGGGGGGACGGCTGATGGAAACGGGAAATTGTTTGTGCGAACGCGACAAATTCAAATGGCGGTAAATGTTGCTTAACAAATTCCAAATTGCAACAACGCTTCGGGGCAACGGGGCGCGCGGAGGCGCTCGCCTTTAAAGCTCCGCGAAATGCAACTGTCGAGTCCCGTTTAAATAATAAAGGTGCTTCGGTGAGCAGATGCAGTGGGCGAATAAAATTTGGCTCGTCGCTGAGTGGCGTGCGCTGGCTGAGGAGGCAGCAGATTTTGTTGGCAGCAAGTGCTTTTATAAACTGTCAATCTGCTGTTGCAAATAAATATAAATAAATTTGATTTCCACAATCTCATTGTGCTCGGAGTGTATCACGGCTACAGAATGTTTCGTTTGATTGGACTTCATTGTTCACGCACACAGCGGCACATTCGCACGCACACACACACACACACAACACATAACGGCTCATGTGCACTTGTTTGCATTGATTACTCCTGTGCTGTTGTTGTTGTGTGCAACATATGTTGCCACTTCGGGCGGAATGTCAGCCAACAGACAACAACAAGCGGCCTCGCCCAGGCGCGATTGTGTGTGTGTGTGTGCGTGAGTGTGCCTTGTCAGCTTCTGTTTGACAAATAACTGTAGTCAATTGAATTGCTTATAAAAGTATTTACGGATGTACTTGTGCGTCGGCAGTGATGCTTCGGGGTGTTCGATGCGCCGGAAATCAGGTGCTGCTTTTACTACATTTCCACCTAAGTATCGCATACACACACATATGTATATAGAATGTAACGAGAAGAGAGCGGAAACTGGAAAAAATTGATAACGGCAAATGTCAGCGTAGCGGATATCGGAGCAATTTTAAATTTAATTTAAACGAGTTCACTTCCGACTGACTTGTAGTAAGTCAAGCTGGCGTCTTTCTTTCCAAAACTGGTTTTTATATCTTGCGAAGGAAAAAGTTGTGGTTTTGACATTTCATCGTCATTAAGGAAGTTTGAACATTTTTTGCATCTAGTCATACACTAGTACTCCCACTACCAATAACATACACTTCTTTCTTGATTCTTTCTTTACCTGTCTTACTTATACTCCCATATCTCTTTTTCCCATTTCATAATTTCCATACTCTCTTATCGATCTTTCCTCACACTAAATTCACTCTTTCTCTTAAATAATAATTGCAACAACAATAAACATTTGCGCTCAGTATTTTTAAGCTTTAGAGTTACTTTAAAGTGAAATTCGAAAAGAGCGGACTTGTTTTTATATGTCTATGGCGTCTTCTTAACGACCTTGTACTGAAACCTATGCCTTGATGAGCGAAGGGAGGAATAGTCGTTATATCTAGTAGTAAAACAAAAACGGGATTACCACCCAAAGACTTTTGATTGCCAAAACCCCCGTCCTGAGAACAATTAACTTATTTTATCTTATTATTATTTCATTATTCTGTCTTAGAGGCCTTTGCCTCTTTTTTTGATCATATTTGCTGCAAGTGAAGTTCACCTGTTTAAATATACTAGAAATAAATAAATAAATAAAGCGAGTGGCTCTGGTGAAATTGTGTTGTGTGATAAATTGTTCTCTTGAGGTCATCTCTTGCCACAGCGGAATCGCGAGAAACTGTAAAGCTGATGAGCTAGCTAGAAAGGACATTCAGAACCGCTATAGGTAGAATGGAAGCGGGTCGGTGCTACCGTATTATCTTGTATTCTACTACGCAAAGCTTGGCCAGCACTGGGCCACAATGTGCTGTCGCAAAATCTTTTTGGGCTAATATCGATCAAAAGAGATTTAGTGATCTTTTTGCCCTCAGTAAGGCTAGTCTCTCCCTAGTTTTGGAGCTTTTAACAGACCACTACCCTATTTGCGTCCACGCAGTAAAGTTGAAAATCTTACCAGACGCCATCTGCAGAAGCTAACGGGTGATTTTTTTGAGGTTAGGATTTTCATGCATTAGTATTTGACAGATCACGTGGGATTTCAGACATGGTGTCAAAGAGAAAGATGCTCAGTATGCTTTGACATTTCATCATGAATAGACTTACTAACGAGCAACGCTTGCAAATCATTGAATTTTATTACCAAAATCAGTGTTTGGACCCGTAAGTTGGCCACCAAGATCATGCGATTTAACGCCTTTAGACTATTTTTTGTGGGGCTACGTCAAGTCTAAAGTCTACAGAAATAAAGCAACTATTCCAGCTTCTTTATATGAAAGAAGGTGAGTTGAAAACAACTCATCACTTCTTTCTTGACTGTTCCACGTTTGGGAGGTCAAGACTTAAACACATAGGAGCGCATACCTTCAGACATCTGGAGCTGGCGGCAATGGAAATTAAACGCCTGTTCAAATTTGTATTGACTACTAAGCGTTTTGCTTTAGAATTTCGTTAGAATTTCGAACGCAGGAGTTCTTCTTTTCTATGATCTCACAAAGGACTACATATAGTTGAACCAATTAGTACTAACAATTTCTTACCTGAATATGCTTCAAATGATAATTTCATACGTTAATGATATTGTACGATAGAAATCTGTAAACGTAAGGAATTTTTAGCAACATTATTTAGTGAAACCATAGGTATCCTAAGTTATAGAAGCTGCAGTATATTTACATTTAGGTCTTTCCTTTCAATTTCGTACACTTTCTTCCAAAGTTGATGACAGCAAATGAATTGCTTCTGTTATGGTAAGTTCGAGTTTGCTTCAAAATCAGTATCCAGTGTAATTTGATGACAGATGACTTAACAATTTTATCAAGTTTCCATCTCACCAGCTTCAGAGAGCTTGTCTGTGAGGAAACGTGCTCAACTGGTGACATTAAAAAATAAAGCACATGTAATTTTCGAATGCCTGAAACTCACCTAGAGTACTAAATATACATCCACTTTTAAATAACTCTGCAGTAAGGCCTGAACTTTTGTCTCTTCCTGTTTTCCCCTAACAATTTCAAATAGTTTCAGTATTAACCAACTGAGAATCATCATAATTATTATAAATAAAATGCAGTATCCTCATTTTCTTCCGGGAAATCCATTAGGAATCTGCTCTTTAGATCTCATTTCTAAAAACGCCTTTCTCTTGTTAATTAGGCAGCGAACAAGGTATATATGTCCAAAAAAGAGCTAGAACGGCTGTGGAGTGGAGATGTGAGGGGTATGCTACGTGGGATTTAATGAACTCTTTACGAATTTAAGCTGCAGCGGAGATTGTTCCAACTCACATGTTTGTATGCAAACTTTTTTGTGTGTGCTTTGCCGTTAAATGCGCGTTTATATTCTTTAATTAAATTCTCTAGGTGACAGGGTGTATCAGATTGTACTTGTTGCTTTTTACTTCGCTTCCAGAGCGTTGTGATTTATGAATTTTTTAATGAAAATGCAATATTTATGGCGCACTCTTGTTAGTGGAAGCAATCATATGCTGCTTCACACATGTAAACACAACATAATATACAAACAAATGCATATATATTTAGATTTGCATTCAAATATTATCTGCAATGGATGATTTTTAATAGTGGAAACTAATAAATTTTATATAAACTCAAATTAACCAAGTTACATTAAAATAAAGCGAGTATGTGTGAGATATAATTGCATTGCTGTAGACTTAATTACCGTTAAGTCTGAATAATTTATATGCAAATAGGACATCAGTGATATATACGGACTTTTTATTGCATAGAAACGGCAGGCGGAAAAAACGCGTAGTCAATTAGTATTGAATTAATTGGCGTAAATGCACTTCAAAACAGGACAAAAAGCAAAATAAAAAACACAAAAATCAAAAAAGTTAATCTAAAACATTTTTTTCACAATTAGAAGTAAGTAATGATTGTGAAGTGACGTCTATGCGTTTAGCTAACGGGACTAAGTTAATTACATCACACTTAAAAAGTCTATAAATTAACGTAACTGCCGGTTATAGTTACATAATCCATTAGTTTATGCATATATATGAATGCCGTTATAATTTGTGGCATGATAATGATTCCTACCATATTTTCGGACTTCTTCGTACCTTTCGTTGTAGGTGTTGAGGCGCAGACACGTGAGTGAACTGTGGCGTTGGGTTGAAGTTTGTGTTTCCGGTTTCGCCTAACACTTTCGTAACGGTAAAAAGCGATTATGCTCAAATCGAAAAAATAAAAATATTAGTCACACCGTCCAGGCTCGATTATGAAAACATGTAATGTTTAAATATTTAATGTTGTAATCAAATGCGCACGCACACACCGGCAGCGCTGCCGCGCGTGCAATTGAATTACTTATGGCGCACACTGCGCATTCATACATTTAACAGTGCATTAAATATTTTTGCTGAATAATTAAATGCCCACACAAACACAAACACTCGCACACTCACTGCGGGTACATAGCGCGCACAGCTGCCGAGCGAAATAATGAATGGAGGCCGATAAAAACTATAAAAGAGCAAACAGCAAAAAGCAATAATAATAATAATAATAAACATTTAAATTAAACACTCAAATGAGCGAAATTCCTGCGAACCAATATCCATTGAAACTCACTTGCAAACGGACAGAAACAAAAACAAAAACAAAACATGTTGCACATAAAATTATAGCAAGGTGGTAAAAACATTACGCTGCATTTGCCATATTGCCATATGCTTTATGCTCTCGCCGTCGCCATCGCCGTCGTCCAGGCCGTCGCTGTCGCAGTCGCCGCTTCGTGGTGGTAGTCGTAAAAAGTGGCGGCAATGACTAGCGCTCGACACGATACGGAAGTTGATGTGAAAGCGGAAGTCGCCATCATATCATTTATTAAGTGCGCAGCCGACACACTCGCACATACACACACACACACAGCTCACATCGGTGCTGGAATGCAATGTCTGCTTATATTCACGTCGGTGGGTTAGTTCTTTTATGTAATTAAGCATAAAAACGCCTGCGAATACAGTTAAAATTACACACATACATCACATACACATACACACATGCACACAAGCACATACTGTGGGCGTGTGTTGCGCCGAGCGCTTGCTATCCTCTGCTATTTGAAACATTTTAAAGCGCTTCGAAGCAATCCGTTACATATGAAGAGTATTGTTTTGTGGCATTTTGGTATTTCAACTTAAACTTTGCGCAGACACAACAACAGCAACAGGCAGATGCAATACTTGAATGACGTGAGTTAAAGCAACAGCTTAAAACAGTTATGTAACGGCTTTAAAAACGCAAATTTTCGCAGATTCATATGCAAGTATTTTTCTTTAATAACTGACAGTTCTGAATCATTAAACTGACATTTTTTTTCAGTGCTGTAGTTTCAGAAAAGGATAAAAAATAAATCAGCAATGAAACCATAAACCATTTTTCTATACCCTTAGCAGGGTATACTAAGTTTGTCATGAAGTTTGTAATACCCAAATAGAAACGTAGAGGACTCTACAAAGTATATATATAGGGTCGAAAGTTTTTGAAAACCTATTTACGTATTTCTAATCAAGCTTATTTTTTTAGATTAATAATGAACTTTAATAAACCAAAAAGGTACCACTTTGGTGGCCCACTTTTTGTCATTTTTCCGCTAGAGACATTATTCAATCAGTGTAAAACTTTTCTGGTTTCTCGGCGAAAAACTGCGACAAGTAATTATCACAGGCTTCTCTTGAAGCCAACTTTACTCCATTAAGGGAATCCTACATTGATCGAAACAAATGGCAGTCCGATGGTGCAAGGTCAGGACTATATGATGGATGCATCAAAACTTCCCAGCCAAGCCCAGTTTTTGCCGAGTCATCAAAGAGTGTGGTCTAGTGTTGTCCTGATAGAAGACGAGGTCAGTCAGTTCTGACCGTTTTTTTTTTATTGCTTGCCTCAAACTAAACAGTTGTTGACAGTAAACTGTAGAATCATTCGTTCGACCAGGCTAAAACAGTTCACAGTGGATGATTCCTTACTAATCCCACCAAACCAAACCACACAACACAACAAAAGCCACACTTTCCTCTAACAAAAGATTCTGTCAATATATCTATTTGTTTCTTACCTCGATATCATTTTTAGCAGAGATATGTATTTCAACGACAAAGAACACCCGTCAAAGGCATATCCTATCATTTAAAAAAATTGTGATTTTAAGGTTGTGTATCATATGCAAGTCAATCAAGCTTCACTAGCCTTTAAACTTCTGTTCTTGAAGCTATTGAAAATATATCGCATTAAGAAGAAACTCCATAAAACGAAAATATTTAAGGATTAATTATTTATATTATGGATATATACTCGTAACATAAAATGACGTTTAATCAATTAAAAATATTTAAAAAACATTCAATGTAAAGCTAAGAGGACATGTGTTTACTCAAGTGAAAGTTCGTTTCAGCATTTGCTTTGTGTTAATTTTTTATTTCTGCAGACACTGAGCTAAGATTTTTTTGGTTATATGGAATATATACATATATGTATAATATATATAAATGTACCCCATGAACATATAGTTATGTAACGTCCGCTTGCTGAAGGGAACGTTTTCAGAGTGAGACAAAACTTTAAACGACTGGCACATGAAAAACTCATTAAAAAAGCGAGCTCAAAAGGGTCGGCCAAACTATTAAAATGTCCGAGAAAAAGCCAGCGGAGACAAGCAGAGCGACTGGCGATTTTAATTTGGCACTTTTTAATTTCGCCTATTAATCCTGAGGAACCGCAAATTTGTTTGAATTTAAGGTAATTTGTTATAGACAACGAGATGTGCAAGGGGGGAGGGGGTGTGCGAGATTTTTAATTGTAATAAACAGGGGTTCCTAAATCACTCAAACAACAATTATAATAAAATGTGGCGGAAAAATAAGGGCTCACGGGCCGTGCAAGTGAGGGCTGCCGAAAAAGGGCCAACACATTTGAATCAATTAAATGCAAATTATACATCGTTAGGAAGTGCCACTCATTAAACGAGACAGCTGCGGCAAAAGACGCACTTCCACACACATTTAAGTGTTGGAAAGCGTATTTTTATAATTGCCGGCAGCAATAACAAATATGCCTACATAAATTTGTGCCAAAAGCATGAATGTGGAAAGTTGCGTCAATTGAAATAAGAGGCTCACCCGCGATGCCAATAACCTTCGCAGAAACTTAATAAAAATATCATTAATTTTTTCTTGAAAATTTTCGTAATTTTGCGTTTTTTATTATTTCAAATATTTTATAAGTTTTTATTCATACATCACTCGCTCCTGCGAGAATGTGACTCTCTAAACGACTGTCATTTTAATTGAACCGCATTCTGCTACTTTGCCTCCTTTTATCCTCTTACTTTGCGTTTTAATGCGCTTGGCAGCCACCGGGGCGTATACGTACGCTGGATAAATATTACACGCACATTAATATCTCCTTGGCCGGTCAACACCCAGCGTGATGAAGATATTCGCAATTCGCACTGTCGTCGCCATCGTCCGCCTTAGCTTAGTTGCGTACAAGAAAAGTTCTAGCCAAAGCGAAAACAAACACCATCAACAACAACAACGCTGGGCGAGATTAAGCAAGCAGAAGTGACAGAAATTAGTTGTTGCGTCACAGCTCCGACTTCGGGCGCAAACACTGCGGCAAAGACGCTACCTACACACATGCACGCCAATAAGTGTGTGTGTGTGTACGTCGACTTTGTCGTTGCTGCCACTGCTTCTGCTCCTGCTGCCTGGCTGTCACTGTCATTTGACGAAAGAATTAGCAAAGCTGTTGATAATTACCGAAGCGAAAAAGAGAAAAACCCAGGCGTCAGCAAAATCTAACGCTGTTCTGCGTGTCTGGGCGTAAAGCAGCAACAACATGCGGTAACAACGACGAGACAAGCGCTCCTCTTGACTGGAATGCAAAATAACGGTATTCACATGTAAATATCCCAATAGTAAACGCTAAAACAAGAATGTGGCGTCTAGTAAAGTTTGGCTGAAGCGAGTTCCTACGAGTGGTGCAAAGCATTTAAAGACGGTCAGGAGATCGTTGAAGACATGCCTCGTTCTGACGAGCTTAAGTGACGTAACTTTTAACAAGTGAATGATATGGTGCTTGAAAATCATCAGGCAAGTGTTAGGGAGATGACAACAGAGCTCGACATCTCTCGTGAGTTCGTTCGACTGATTTTAGTGGATATTTTGGGTATGAAATGGGTTCTTGTTCTACTCGTCTCGATAAAGCTGATTTTTTTCAGAAAGAGTACCGTAAAAAGGTCTCTTTGGACATGCCTGAACAAGCGAATTCTTTTCCCACGACTGCTGATGAGACATAGGTTTATGAGTTTTACATGCAAACAAGTCAACAATCATCGGAATGGAGGGAAAAGCGAGCCGAAATAAAAAAAACTACCCCAAAGCCGCTCAAAAATCAAAAGGATGCTCGTTTTTTTTTTTTTTGATATTCGTGGTTTGCTGAATCATGAATTTGTTCCGCAGAGACAGACCGTCAATAAGGAATTCTATTTGACCATATTGAGGCATTTCCGTGAGAACATCCATCGGCATTGTGAAAGTGCGATAAAGATAAAACAGAATTCGCTGAAGGAGCCAAAAAGTGCTTATGAAAAGTGTTTTGAGGACTGGAAAAAATCGTTGGCATAAGTGTACTTGTACCTTGAAGGCGACAAAATAATTATTAGTGATTAATTAAATATTATTTTGCGTTTTGTTTACCATTTCCAAGGCCTCTTTTTATCACAATGTATAAATATAAACCAATCTGTATGAATGGATGTACTCTACATCTCTGTTGAATGCATAGTAAATAAATAATTATTTTGTATGCTTGGTTAATTCAAAAATAGATAAGTAATTGAAACAATTGTATAAATATACAGTTTTTATGTATCCATATATGCGTCTGTGCAAATTCCAACGAGGGTGCCAAGTAACCAAACTAGTATTGGGGAATCTCCAATGACATTGTCTGTAAATGATGGCGAAGTTAACGCCTCTGACCGAAGTCAGCAACTACGCCAAAGTCCAAAAAGCAAAAGCAATCCTCAACATTTGTCTGCGGTTGACTGAAAACAAACACTGCACACCTCACACCCCAAGCACATACCTACCTAC
The DNA here is from genome assembly GCF_023373825.1 of Bactrocera dorsalis. NCBI lineage: Eukaryota > Metazoa > Arthropoda > Insecta > Diptera > Tephritidae > Bactrocera > Bactrocera dorsalis. The sequence continues at coordinate 1,152,513 of NC_064304.1, forward strand.
AAACCAACATACCATATATGTATAAATCTAGCATGAGAGATGTATGTACATGCATATGGAATAACAAAAACAAAAACTATTTATAAAGTTTACTAATTTATTTATTAGCAGAAACAGAAAAGACGAACAAATGCACAAACAACAAACAAATACGCACACACACACATGTACATGCAGCGCGACAGACCACATGTGCTGGAGTACAAGCAAAAGCTGGCAGAAGTACACACACAGCGCAACTCCTGCTTGCGGAAAAAGGTCAGAAAACGCCAACGTGAAAGCACAAATTAACTGCGAAAATCAACAATCCGACAATCCGGCAATCCGACAATGCAACAAGCAAACAAACTCACAGACGAAACAAATAAATATGAGCTAGTAAATTGCCAAGCTGCTGCTGGATGAGTGAGCTACACATATACACACGCAGCCTTGAGTAACGGTAAATAGCAGTATGTACGCCCTCACAGCTGAACTGAAAAGCTGATGCTGTGGTGTCGGATATATCGATGGTTTGGGAATTCGACTCGTTAACGGTTTGGCTGCCTCCGTAGATGCGATAACCCAACATCGGTGGGTCGCGCTCCGTTCCAACCTCCGCCGCTAAGTTGCGGTTGGCGCTGAGACTTCGCCGTTGCTGGTGGCGTGTTTGCTGTTGTTGCTGCTGCTGATGTGGTAATCGTTTGTTTGTCATTTGACTTTCAGTTATAAATCCCTGTTTGCCACGCTGATTATTTCCGATCACGCTTAAGCGCATACAAACGTGTATACAAACGTGCAAACACAACGCGACATACTCCGGAGTGGGTGTGGGTCTTTGCTGAGTCTCGCAGCGAAACTTTCCCCTACTTCGATTCGTATGACTTTGGCGCAATAACGATTAGTTATAAAGACCTTTGGTGGAAGAAGTCTTACGAAAATAGACAAATAATGGCTATTGAAGCTGCACCGCCCTAAATTCATTTGAATGACTGGCAAAGTTAATAAATCAGACCGCACTATATTGTCATGTTTATAGTTTACGACTTCTTCCAGTCAATCTTATGTACTACATTTGGGAAAAAATAAACTTATTCACTAATTTATTATTTTACAGCCACTATATCTCATATAAGGCTATTGTCTTCTTTAAATTGGGGGCGTTTTTTTACTTGGTGGGTCCCAAACCCAGCCCAACTCTGGGGAGGGATTGTTTGTCTTCTCACTTAAACTCGCCTTCAAACGGATGCTCTTTGGCTACCCAGCGGATACTTGGTCTGAGACCGGCAGTCGTGAGCTACTTGAATCATATGTAAAAGAATCGTCTCTGGCCACTCCCAAGTAAATGGCGCTCTGAGCACTTTCCTCCATCCGCCATAACGACTGGCGCACTGCTGTAAACTCCGTATAACCGTTCAAGTAACGCCAATCAAGTCTACGCCAATACAGAAGAAGATATCTCTTATAATAATCTTTTGAACGTCGATGGACATTTTGCAATACTCAAGAAACGGAGATTCACGGTGATATTCGCAAGCATAAAAAGTTGATTAGACAATTGCCACTCAGAAAATCTTAAAAAGCACACCTTGAGTCACATTTTGAGCGACTTTTAGGAGTTAAAAATTTTTTGATGAATAGTTAGAGCAGTATTGTATGTATATACATATTTTGAAAATAATTCACGCTAAGTGTGCCCCATAAATACTATAGATATGTATATATATAATATAGTTGCATATTTCATAACACACTTCATAAGCTTCATGCATGCACACATGTTTTACAGAGGATTAAGTTACGTCAGTAGTCGCGGCAGAGCCGAATAGTCTCTGTTTATGTAAGCAAGGCAACAAGCGGCTGGAGCATTATCGTTCCCCCGTAGATTCAAAATGCCCACAAATAAATATGTATCAATATAATTCACACATCATTTTATATTGATCAAGTATTGTTTGCTGGATTAACCCCCAATTTGATCCCATAGACAAACAATTATTTAATGCCATTAAGATTACGTATTTCTACCCTCACACCCTTACCTATTGATTAGTTACTTCAAGGCGCGGGCAGATTGCATAATTCCCTTTAATTATGGCTGCATTCAAATTTATGCAACGTTGGCCTTCTCCGATATTTGCATTGTGTACTCGTAAGTTGAGAGCTCGACTTCGGCGTTATTCAACGCTGCTCACGCTATTTTGTCTTATTTGATCTTAAAGATTAGTGCGGAAAATTATGAGGCTTTGTTTGAAGCGAATTCGCCGTAATTATGTTAAAATATCCCGCTTAGAGTATAATTCATATTTTTTTTAGAGTAAAGTAGAAAGTTCTATCATCTTGTTCGGGAATACTGTGTTTTTATACTTTTGCTTGTTGCTACAGATTATAATAGTTTCGTTCACCTAAAACTTTATCTTGCCACACTTCAAATGGGAGAATAATAAATTAATCGTTATATGGTTGCGAATTTTATATAAATAGACAATCAGTGTGTGTCGACTTCCCCTTATTGCACATATGTACTAATGGGTAGGAGATTGGCGCTAATAACACCAACACAACGACAGTGACGCTAAATAGTCGTCAATATTTCATCGTCAAAGCGATTTATTTTACTTGGCAACGGTGTATTCGAGCTTAACTTGTTACTTACGGAAAATGTTCCACGACTAACGGCAATACCAACCGAGAGCCAACCACAGTGGGACAATAGTTGCACAAATTTAGAGCCCTGTTATGAACAATGAAGAGAAGTTCCTGCAACGTATCATGCAGCCTGACCCTTAAGAAAAATATACTGGCTTAAAATTTGCTCATGAAGTGAGGTGTGCGAGGTTTGAAGATGTTCAAAAAGTGGGTGTTGCGTAGTAGCGCACAAACAATTGAAAGCTATGGACGTCCTTAACTCCTCAATCCAACTCAGTGGAAAGATTAGAAGTAGCCATCCGTTAATATAGTGCGCAAATGGAGAAAATTGAGACCAATAAATGATAGAGGAGGCTCACGAGTTGGACAGCTCAAAATTTGGATTACAGACATGTGCGAGGGACCATTTAATTTCGAAATTTTATTTGCAATATCGTTATCAGGGAACATCTGTTGATTGAGTTTGAAAGAGAGAGAATCAATACAGAATCACTATTTTTTCTAATCCGCTTTTTTGAAAACTAAATACTTTAGATTCTACACAAAATATCGCCTTTACGGCTATCTCAAACTCTTCCGATTTAAGTAAATTTTCCTACTTCTGAGCTATAAACATAGAATGTCACAACAGCCCGATTCTTTTCCGGTAGGGTGCTTACTCCACCCGCTAGCCTTACAAATCACCGTTCAGCCTTCATTGGTTGTGTCGCTCGTTAACCTCTCCCGTCACGATCGGCAATGTAACTGGCATTTGTAGCTTTCACTCGGTAACTCCTTCGTGTCAGTGTGTCTTAACGCAAGTAAACAATAAACTATCAAATCCTTTTAAATCGCTTCGACGAAGGCGGTGCGTGACTATATGTGATGAACGCACAAACGAAGGAGGGGGAAGTGAACTCTTTAACATGTTCGACATCGGATTTATGTAGCTGCGACAGAGCTGTAAGCGGGGAGCGCTGCCATGCCAACGGCGTGCTAAATGAATACTGACAGTAAGGCAAAGAAGCATGAAGAAATTACCGTTAATGCGCAAGACACACACGCTTTTACCTGGAAATACTAACGGTGAATTCACGATATATATAAAGAGTAACACATATGGATGTGTGTGTGCATATTTCTTAGACATTTCATTGCAACTCTGCGCTATTAAGTATGTGGGGCATGTTTTAAATGCCAACAAATAATCAAAAGTAATCTGTGTGAACATATTCCACGAATTACAGTAATGGCATTAATGCATGCAGTAATTAAATCTGCTCGAAAATAACATATGTCAGCTGAATATTTCTCCGAAATGGCTCAGTTTTTGGAAAAAAAAAAATCATGCGGCACAAATGTGTTAAGGCCATCCGGCATATGGATATGTGCCACGAGTGAGCAAGCAATTGTTATTAGCGTGGATGGAGCATACAAAAAACGGCATATTTACTGCACTTTAATTGTTGATTGGAAATTTAAAAGGCAAAAACCAGATTTTTCACTGAAAAAAAGGTCTGCGCATACGCAGGGTTGCACGCTTACAAATGTGCAGCATTATTTTTATAAAAAACTCAAAATGATAATGAAAGCACTTGTTGACCAATAAAAATGATAAAAAACACAATATTTAATATGTCGTGCGCCTGAATTGTTTTCGCATGAAATTGTAAGTGCTTAAGGTTTTAAGCCCTAATTTTACTACCGCCTGTTCTCATGAAAACACCCAACTTGCTAAATTTGGTTAGAGTGTCTGAATAAAAAAAAATGTATGCCATCCAGGCTTGATTTAGATTTAAATTCGTCCGAAGTTCATCAGTCGAACGCTTGCTGGTTGGTATTGACCATAACTTGACGTAGCCCCACAGGAAATAGTCTAACGGCGTCAAAACCGAGCGGCCAATTCACTGCACCATTTTGTGAAATAACACGTTCACCAAACGAGGTTTTTAATAAATTGATTTTGACATTCGCTGTGTGGCTTGTGACACCGTCCTGTTGGAAGCAAATAATGCTCAAGTCCATAACATTCAATTCGGACCAAAAATATTCGGTTATTCATGGAGCGGTAGCGATTCTCATTCACAGTAACGTGCCAGTCTTGATCATCACAGAAGAAGTACGGCCCAATGACGCCGCTGGTCCATAAACCGCATCAAACTGTATTTTTTTCGGGATGCCATGGTGACTCATAAAGCTCGTGGGGATTGCTGCCTGACCAATAATAAATATTTTGCTTAGCCTCCTCGCTGAAGATGATTTTTCGATGAAAATCCGGACCATTTCGAAGTTTTTACTCAACTCAATTCACGAACAGACGACGATTCTTGTGGTCAAGCGGCATCAGTTCTTGCGTCAATTTGATCTCGTAAGGATGTGGGCCAAGATCTGTTAGCAAAGTTCGCCACATCGACGTCACAGAGATGTCCAACGCTTGCGAACGATGTGTGAGAGACTGCTGGATTTGGGTCTTCCTCAATTGTTGCGCTAGCGACAGCAATATTCTCGACACTACGGGCACTTCTTTGTCTCACAGGCGCGAAAATATTTTTTACTGTTCTTATGGATTCAAATTCGTGGATCGTATATCTTTCCACAATGAAATGGCAAACCTTAATTAAAAGAAATGTCATATGACGTCCTTCGCAGTCCCCGTCTGTCTACGTTTGTAGCGTCCCTATTGAAAAATCGTTATATCAGCTCTATCACCATAGCTGGTTGACATGGTTCAACTTTCCAAAGAGACTTGTAACTCTAATCATTTAATGTCTCATAAGCAATTGCCAATTAGTCATTTATTTCTATGAATTGATCCTCAAAACTCTGTTCTAATGATAAAAAAATATGACCCTTTGGTCTTAATTCTTATTTGCAAAAATAAGAACAAAGCATTAAAAGTATACGCCAAGAACTCAAGGCGACCGTTGTACGCATTTATGTGTACCGTTCTCTTTGCGGTTCAGGAATAACCGCGCTTACTAATTGATGTTTGAGAATTGAATTCCAATTGATCTGTAAGTACTAACCACCAAACATACATACACACATATGAATAATATGGCATTTGGTATTTGAAAGTTTCGGGCTTAGCGGTTCTCAGTCACAATTCCACTAAACGAATGTCGAAGCTGCATATTTGGGCTGCCTATCTGTCTGTCCAAACAGTTTTTAGCGCCGTGAATTTATTGCACGAATCAATTGGCAGAAAAGCGCAATTTGTCTGCAGACACTTTTACGCCGCATAAAAAATATGCGACTATCTATTAGAACGGCGCGGGGAGAAACAGGCGCAAGTGCAGCAGCCAGCCGTGGAAGATATGCTTTATTTGTGTCTGCTTATGGCAGACATAACGGTGGATACCCTGCTATTGCTAACGCCATCATTTCCTTGATTGCTTCGGCTGCTGGGACCGCCATACAGAGTTCAGAGGCCCCAGTTTTTCACAAGCTGCGCAGAGTGAATTGACAGCGCATCAGTGACCTGAGGAAATATTCAATTGCAAGTAATTGAGATATGCAGCTGTGCGTGTGTGAGTGTCATGAATGTGGAACTTCATGTATTGACTGTGTCTATTCATATAACTGAACATTCCGTACACACACACATGCCAATTGGTCTACCAGCAAGCTGTAAGAATATGTGAACGGCGACGCCACACAAATTGCTGGCAGTAAAAGAGGCGTCAAATTAGGCTGCGCCGCAATCATGCGACGAAGAAAAAATAAAAACGCCCGTTCCCCTTAATCATTCACATATTTTTTGGATGTCTTCAATTTATTTTTTCATCTATCAACTGCCACTAAGCGGCGCTGCCACCGACCGCACCCGTGTGTGTTGTCAGGGTCGCGCGCGGCAAACTCATAGTTAATGTGCAACTTCTGCTGTTGTTGTTGGCGCTTGCCGCCGTCGAAGTTGCTTCCTGGCTCAGGCATGTTTACATCATCATTTTATTAACTGCCAAGCTGCCTGTGTAACGAAGCGTGCCGACGCAAGAGCGGAAGTGCGGGGTCACCTGCTAGCTATGCCTAGGGGTTCGCTCCTTCTGCTGTTGCTGTAGTAACTGGAGAGGCGTGAGACAAGGCCGCCGCCTTTGTAGTTGCATCTAGCCTGAAGACTCCAGAAGACAAATCATCCAAATGCCTGTGAATATACTGCATATTTCCACACAAACGAGTATACTGTACTCAAACATGGCAATGAGTGATTGGCCGCCAACTGCTTTTGCTTGTTTATAATCACTTTGTCAGCGACTGATTTGCTGATAAATGTCGATTTGATTGTCAACTAATAACGTGTTTGTTGCTGTCCCTGCACCTTTTGAATCCTTTGAAGAACCAGTTAATTGCAGCTTCAAGCTTCGAGAATATGTGTTTCAATTGCTGATATTATATTTTCCCCAAAGCCCAACGGATTTGATTATTTTTTAGTGGCACAGACATCACTTTCGCGGTTATATATAAGTATATATATATTTTCACGTATAGGTCTTTTCAACGGAGACATCTTTCTCTGCTTCCCGCGGCGAGTACTGCGTTGAATACTTTCAGAGTTGAAGGGTTTTCATCCATTCGGACGACATTGCCTAGCCGACGTGGCCGCTGTATCTTCAGTCGTGAATGTCGTCGTATATCTCGTACGGCTCATCGTTCCATCGACTGCGGTATTCGACGTTGCCAATGGGCAAAATAGCATAAATCGTAAGCAGATCTTTCGTAAACTCGTTATGCCGAATCATCAGATGTTTTCATCGTCCATGCCTCTTCACCATATAGCAGGACGGGAATGCTGAGGGACTTGTGGAGTTTGGTCTTTGTTCGACGAGAGAAGACTTTACTTCTCATTTGCCTACTCAGTCCGAAGTAGCGCCTGAAGGAAAGAGTTATTCTGCGTTGGATTTCGAGACTGAAGTTGTTGTTGGTGTAAATTCTGGTTCCAAGATAGACGAAATTTTCTACGACTTCGAAATTAAGACTGTCAGCAGTGACTTGGGAGCCAAGTTTCGAGTGCGACGACTATTTGTTTGATGATAAGAGGTATTTCGTCTTGCCCTCGTTCACTACCAGACTCATTTGTTTGGCTTCCTAGTCAATTCAAGCATTCATCAAGATGCTTCCAATTACATTTCCGCAGCGTCTAGCGAGTCACTATCGATTTGTTCGCGTTGACACAATTTCTTTCCTAAAAACCAAAGCTGGCCGATTCTGAGCGATTGCTTCTTTGAAACGGTCCGTTTGTGGACAATAATCCCGATTCTCTATCGAAATATGAATTCCAATTCATTCTGGCTTAGTCGCATATGTTATTCCATATTTGCCACGACGTTCTCTGACTTCCTTGAAAACACGCAAGTCACTTGCAATATAAATACATTGTCATCCAATTGCCATTAACTGTCAAAAGTTTTAAAGCTCGTTTAATGGTGCTAACACAATAAAGCTGTCAAATGCATGTACGCATATCCACCCACACTCACCCACGCCCACACACACACTCAAGTGCATATTGCCACTGCACGCAAGCGAAGCGAACGTCTTCGCCCAACAAGCGCACACTCGAAAGAAAGCAGAAAAAGACGAAGGCGAGCTCGAAGATTTGCTAGCCCTCGCTCACTGCGTTGCTTTGCTTCCCGTCCAATTTAGGCAGAAATCTGTTGTCAGGAAAAACAACAAACACACACACACAAGTGTATTTATGTTTGTGTGAGTGCCGCTTATTGTTTCTACGTCTTACAATTCGCAAGCGAACCCTTTTCACACAAGGATACCGTTACAGGCGCACATACATGCATACATTTGACAGTGTTTTAGTGCAAAGCCTCACCCCTCGGCGCTTTTACGTCATTCCGGAAATTTCAACTTGAGTTGTTATGACACTTTTAATAACTTTATTATTGCATTTACATAAGACGGCGCTTTCTTACTATCCAACCAACCAACCAACCGGAGAACCACGCAGGTACACAGCCAGCGCCGAGCAGCGAGTCACTCAGCTAGTCAGTCAGTCACTCAGGCACTAGGTGTGTCAGCCGCACGGACCGTCAAGCGCTTAGTGAGTGAAGCACTCAAACTGTTATAAAATTAAGCAGCTCCCTCTTTAATTCATATGACTATGTGTGCGCGTGTGTGTGTGTGTGCCTCCATGTGTTTCGTAAATTTGCGAATGAGTTTCTCGGCGAACAATTAATAGCCGGGCGCCGGTGGCGTATGATGAACGAAATAACTACATTTCGCACCAACATGAGGGGGGAACGGGGTCTCGGGCAGTTGGCAGTTAGCAGTAAACTTCAAAGCAACTCTTTTTGGACAAAACACTCCAACTTCGCTCTCTTTGCCCCCTAGGGCTACCACACATGCATACATACGAAGGGAGAAGGGACAATGTGGGGGACACCTTCACACAAGTGCAGCTCCAGAAGCACGCATCTGTACCAGTGTGTGAGCTTATAACTTTGGGTAAAAAGTGTGCGTAAGCAATTAAAAGTTTAATATTATTAAATGATTTTATGGCTGCAAAAGAGCCGTGTGCACAAACCGAAAACACACGCACACACACCTATGCACATGCAGGAGTTAATAAGAACAAAACAACACAAAGCTTCAACAAATTGATGCTGAGTGGCAATCCGCAGGGAAGAGCTGAAAAATAAAAACCGACAGCAGCGAGAAAAATAAAAGCGCCAGTTACACCGCCCCGCCAGCCCCGCACCGCCGCCTGGACTTTTTACGACAAAAAGCCAGATGTTGGAGTTCTGCTGAAAGCTGCCTGCACAGCGGCATAATTAACAAACACTCATGCAAACTTGCACTCTGTGTGTGTGTACGCGCATACGTATGTATGTATGTGCCTACATAAGTGCTTGTGCAGAGACAAATTTATGACGCCATTATTCATATTCATATGCATAAATTTTTATTACTATTTACTACTCTGACGCGTTTGCTGCCGAGCGAGTAAGTCTTGCTTAAGCATACTTTCCGACTTTCGCAGTCGATCCCAGCGGCACAGACGCGTATGCATGTGTGTGTGTGTGTTTGCACTCACTTGGCAAGCGCATTTCTGGCATAAAGTTTTAGTGCTTAAAGTATTTGATGCAACAAGAAATGCAGTGGGGGTGTGCGTGAACTTGCGGTTTCTTCAGCTTCCACAGTTTCTGGGAACAAACGCATAGGTTTGTAGAGTTTTCAGCATTGAAAGATAATTATACTTTATGAAATTCGCGTCAGCGGCTAGTGCGTAAAAATCATTTTTAAACTATTACTAGGTACAAATAAGTAAGCAAAGTAGTGAATATAGCTGTAAATACAGTTACAAATGCTCATTTGGAGAAAATTGAATGAACATTATCGAAAATGTGTGATATGTCTAATTATTCAAATATATCTTCAGACAATGACTGCTACCATAATGGAATGGTTCTTCGATCAAATACTTAAACTTCGGCGTGATAAAATAATTGCCCTTTACAAGTATGGAAGATGCTTTATATTTTACGGTATAAACAGATAATAATGTCAAAACAGTGGCCTACGATCGAAAAATGAATAAAAAATAAACAGGAAATATTTGAGTGTTAGTTGGCTGGCCGAAATTCAATTGAAGATCAGTTAAAAATACGGTTGTGATTGTAAGATTCATTTCTAGGTTCCCTGCTTTTTTAAAACAAAACACAGAAATTTTAAATTTTATAGAGAATTTTTATTATTATTCAAAGAACATTCTTTGTATTTTTTTTAAGATTATCTGTTTCCAAAGTTAGTCGCGGCAACGCCTTAGATGATCCATCTATGAATTCAACTTTCGATAAGTTACCTGAATCGAAGCAGTATTGTCCTCATAAACTTTAGACTTTACATATTCCCACAGAAAAAAGTCTAAGTCTATAATATCACATGATCTTGGTGACCAATCGACCAGCCCAAAACGTGAAACGCGATGTATGGGAAGTGATACTGTCTTGTTAAAACCAAATGTCGCAGAGATCCCGAGCTTCAATTTCAAGCCTCAAGTAGTCGGCTTGGTAACTGTCGTCATTGACGCTTACGTTCTCCCCGGCATCACTTTTTCAGAAATATGGACCGATGATCCCATAAGCTCACAAACAACACTCACCCGTTATGATTAAATAGATCTGACTGAATTGAGCACCTCCACTTAGAATTTTAGTATATCAATTTTCACATCAGGTATGAGCCTTAAAATCTTGTTCATATAACATGCATGAGGTAGAGACTAATTTTCAATTATTGAACAGAATTGTGTCCACTTTTTGACACTTGTCATATTAGTTAAAAAAGTTCGGTATAATTAGCAGGTTAGTACGCCTCACAATAAGTATTTGGAGGAACTACGTAGGTTGCCTTTCATATTTCGGAATTTGGCAGCACTACTGATGCAATCTGGAAACTCGCAATTTTATCTCAAAATCCGAAATATAAAAGCCAAACTACGTATGTAAGTTGAGGTCCAATACCAGTTAAAGGGTTCCAGAAAGGGTAAGCCATAAATAAGCACACTGCATGTTTCACTTTTCTTGTTGTCTCATGTAAATAAAGATAATTTTGTATTTTGATTTTTAATGTTAAATACTGCAACTGAATATTTCATTAGACAAAAGTGGCGCGAGCTTAAATTATATTCTTCACAATATAAATCTCGGAACGCCATTCACATTCGCAATTGATATGGACGTTCATGATGTGGAAAATACAAAAACACGAACATATGCACACACATATACACAAATACAAATATGGCATGTGTGATGAAGCTGAATGTGGCCGTTGCGCTGACTGAATGGATGAATGGATTGGATTGAAAATGTTTGACAATTTCACGGAATAATTGCGCACATTAATCATAAATGATGTGAAACACTCACGACACTGTACACATATACACATGTACATGTGTAGGTATGTTTGTATATGCGGCTGCATAAACGTACGGTGGCCATAATTGTGCTAAGAGCGGTCGTAATTTGGACTGATTGTTTTTGCTTCCTCCACACACTCGTTTGTGTCATTTCTCCATCATATTTTATCACAATTATTTTATGACTAACAGGAGAGAAGAGAATGCTGCTTCTTTACTGATTATTGTACTTTCCTCTTTTCACTCGACATTGGATCAAAATTATTCGACATGGTCTTGGAAAGAGTTCGCCGCCTTCCCGAGTGAAAAGTTATAAGTAAAGCAGATTCATCAGGAGTAAATGAGTTTTTAATGAGCGCTTAGAATTCTCCTTGTCCAGCTTATTAAAAACCCAAAGTAAACTTGAATGTTGAAATGTTGAGGAGGCTAACTTGTATCTCAAAAACATAGGTTGTTGTCGTTGCTTTATAAGATTCATCAATATTTCAGTTTAAAATCTCAAAATTTTTCCAAAAACTCATTCGTTTTTTAGAGACCCCGCTGTAGCAAACGAGGAGACGTCAATATGCAGAAGAAATCTAAAACACTAACACACCTTACTACATAATGCGGCCAAGTAGAGTAAAAGCTCTCGGGTAAGTCAAAGCTTTAATTGCTCATAGCGCTTCCCGTGTGCCATTTTTTATGAATTTCACTTTTGTTCACATTTAGCAGGCTCCGTTTTCAAGGCCGTATATTTTTATTACCTTTCTGGCTTTATTGCGCGCCACGCAGCAGCACACTCCGCGTCGGGTTCGCATTTCAGCACTTTGACATTTTAGCAGCTAATTCACGCGGCACTAGCCGACGGCTGTCATAACTGTTGCTGCTTCCTGCTGTCATGCCCCACACCACTCGCCTCCCATCCTGAGCCGCGGGTAAGTTGAGGCGCCGAGCTTGTTGCGCCCCCCATTTGCCGGCCACCAGCGAGGCCAAGCATTTAAACTGCAACTTAAGCCGTAGTCATAATAATGAATGTATCAAATTTTAATGTTATCTCCGGCGCTCGCGCTTGCTCGTAATATTCGTGTCCGTTATGTGCTTTTTTCCCGTTTTACTCTTAGTCACTGTTATGCCCGCAAAACCGTAAAGCGTAAATTGTGCGTCGTTTAATCTGAGGATCCGCTGCGTGCCACGGCAACTTACATTAAATGTGTGATTTTAAATTCAGGCAGCTGTGGGTAGGGCTGCCGTAGGAAGGAATTGGGGTGCATTTGACGCCATGGCATTCTACTACTATTTTTCCGGACAAAGACGGCCAAGGCAAGTCGGAGAAACGAAACCGAATTAAAGTTTCGCAATTAAGCCTTTAAGTTTATGGCTTTACAAGTTGTAAACACAAAATGTCGTTGTTTTTGTTGTTATTTTTATGCATGTAATTTGATGTTGTTGCTGGCTATATACGACTGTTTGTTGGTTAAGAAATTCTTACTTTGCAACTTGTCGGAAGATTTTGTTGCGGGTGTTAAACGCAATGATACACTTGTACTCGCTGCTCCGCTTCTACATATTTGCCACACTTGCAAAGTTCCCCCGCAACATGCACATATGTACGCACACAGGCACACAGCCACATTCGACATTCGCGTGAACGTGTATTTGTCAGCACGCACGGGCAGGGTAATAAGTAGAAAAACTTTATTCGCAGACGTCAGAAAAGCACTGAGCGTCACACTCGCAGGCTGAGATTTCCCCCAGCACTCGCTCTCTCTCTCTCTCTGATTCAGCGTGAGAAATGCTTTCCTTTAATTTCATTGCGGGAAAATGCTATATTCGGTATTTTGAAGAATATTTTCCCCAAATTATCACTTTTTTGGCGGAGGGTAATATTGGCATATGTGTCATTGGAAAATAAACGATATATTATTGATCCTTATTGAATCAGTTGAGCTGCTTTCTAAAATCCCTTATAATTATTTTCGTTAAAGTCAAAATTTTTTATTCATTTGTGAAAGAACATTCGATTATATTATGTATGGAACTCGATTTCTTTTCCATGGCACGCCTTCAGAAGTCCAGACGCCGCTCAACCCAATTCTCTACGGGTTTCAAGCATATATTGGCCGACACTGCTGCAATTTCACGTTTGTTATTCGCACGAAGTTCGTCAATCATCGCTGGCTTGTTGGCATAAACCATAGACTCGGAAATAGTCAGAGGAAATTTTCTAACGGTGTCAAATCGTACGAGCGAGGCGACAAATTGATTGGGTAATTCCGTGAGATAACACGTGTGTCATTCGCTGTGTGGCTTGTGTCGCCGTCTTGTTGAAACATAAATCGCACTAAACCATATTTTTTTGGGATGTACTGGAGTTCGTGCGGATTGCTGACTGTCAAATAACGCATATTCTGCTAATTGACGAAGCCATTCATCCAGGAATAATCCTCATTGCTGCAGACGAATTTTCGATGAAAACCCGGATCATTTTCAAATTTTTGTAAGAACGACGTGAGAGAGACTGATTGGGATCTTCCTCGATTGATGCGCTAGCGACAGCATTGTTCTCGATATTTCGGGCACTTCTTTGTCTCACTGGCAGGAGAACATTTCGTACTGTGCCTGCAGATTAAATATTTCCACTAGATTGTTGATCTGACAGGACGATTATGATGACAATAAATTGAATGTAGCGCTCTGTCTCCGATTTCGGTAGTAAATTTTAATAATTTTGATTCGTTGTTGGATCATATATCTTTCCATGATAAAATAGCAAACCTTACTGAAGGGAAATGCCCTTATCGGTCCACTTTTGTAGCGTTCCTATTGAAAAGCCCGTTATTGAATACCTAAAACTGAAGTGAGATTATGTGTTAAGAAAGTGTAATATTGATTCGATTTTATAAGGTTTCACGTCGGAGGAAGAGGTGCTTATGTTCAACGCCGTCATATAACATAATGACTTCAGAAGAGCCGATTTGAATTCGGTTCTTTACTTTCCTAAGAATATAAAGAACATATTACATTATATAAGTCCGTAATCAACACCTTGGAAAGTACAATTCTTTTATCATATTCTTTGGACCTCAAGCGCTTTATTTATAATGCTTCAGCAAATCTCCTTTTATAGACAAAAAGAGATGGATGGGGCGAAAGACTTCATAGTCAATACTTATCGGTTCTTTATTAGTTTTCATGAGTGTATGTGTTTGCACAGCTTTGCATTGATTACTGCGGGGTTGCAGCTTTAGTGGGTGTTGGAAAAAATTCCAATTTAATTAATTACAGTTTCCATTAATTTAGAGAAAGAGCGCGCATTCAGCCAACCCTGACAACATTTACCGTAAGCAAAATACACAGAAGGGTGTGTATGTGTCTGTTCACTTTAGAAAATGGTGAAGCACTTGGTTGAATTGAATTCTGATCCACCAACGTTTTTTATACCAAATTTTTCGGCGAATCTATTTAAAAAAAGCTCAGAGAAAGGATACAAGTGTGAGCGACTTCACGCCACCACTCACCAGCCACCACCAGCGCTTGGTAGCTTTATTAATTCGTATGAGTGCGGCTCCATATGTGCACGTTGCGCCGCATGTGTGCGCACAGGATGCGATAATGCATGCCGCACCGCTGCGCTGCCGCACGACATGTTGTCAAAAACACATCATTCATTTATTTTCTATTATAATCATAAGTGATGATAGTAATGGCAACGTGGCACGGAGCGCTGCTACCGCCGCTGCAGGGGGGAGTAGGGCGGCGCGCGGCAACGGATGAAGACATTTGTGAACACGTACGTTGTTGCGTTGGCTTCGCTTACGTGGAAGATGGGACATTGGCATCGGTGCCGATGATGTGGCATTGTTCTTGTTATTTGTGTTGTTGATGTTGATGTTGATGTCAATGCTGTTGCTGCTGCTGACGGTCGCGGCGCTGCGTGGCAATGGCAGCGGTGTCAGTGGTTCCTTTCATCAGTTGCACGTTAATGTCATTTATCATCGATGCGCACACACACACATGCGCACACGTATTCGCTAGATTTCATTCAGCGCTCTTCTTTACAACATCACACACTCATACACACACATCCACGCAAAAACAAGTTATTTGCGCACTTGTATGTGACTGCTTTACATTAGTAAGAAGTAAGACGTTGGCTGTCATTTGAAATGCGGCGCGACGCGGCGCAGCGCGATCCGAGTACAATGAACCGGAAAATATAAAGAGATATTCCACCGCTCATGTCAACGAGCGAGTGAGTGTACAAATAAAAAATTACACACACACACATCCACATTCGCGTGTTGTTTGTTTACATCGCCGTTTGCACCAATTTTCATAATTTTCCAAGAATTTTTCTGCGCATTGAAAATTGCAAAGTCATTAGCACACGCGGATCATTTCACCATGGTTGACTCTTTGAATGCTGCACGCTCGGCGACACTCGTCTGCACTGCCTTCAGCTCCTCCGCTCTTAGCGAGACCTCCGTGCAGTTAAGATTCTTTTGGCCAGCAACTAAAAACTACGCAAAAACTATAAAGACGCAAGTACACTTGTGAGCAGAATTGAATAGTTTCTTTTTTGCCCGGCGCTCACTTACCTCGAAAGCTGTTGAAGCCATATATCAGCAAAACACTCAACAAACCTCTCGTTCTGTGCATAAATACGCAGCGAGTTACTACCATCCAAATATATCTGGGTAGAACACGCTAGGCAGGGTATAATAGTTTAGTTCAGCTAACGCTGACTCCTATACTAAAGTTAGTCTAACAACGAGGCATAAAGAAAGGATACGTTTTGTGTCAAAGGCGTGGCATCGTTTAATATTCTTAAGAACTGCTGTTACTAAAAATTTCGCCTTTCTCATGTGCAATAATGTTGGACAAAATCTTCGCAACCAAACTTCACATATGTATATATGTATAAGAGCTTTCAACAGCGTCGCGAAACAAAGTTTGAAAATCACTTACAATTTTAAATACATATTATTACTATTCAAATTGTTATAATAATTTTTCTTACACCGTTAATCTGCTGCCTGAAAATTGGTTCCGCTCGCAGTTCGTTCTGCCTTTTCAGTTTTTGTGGCAACTTTTCATCGCAGCTTTCATTACTTGTCGCTGTTGTGTTGACGAAGTGTCACTTTTTGTTGCTATTAACAACATTCTGATTATGTTTCCATGAATATTCAACTCACGCTTCCTATTCTTTATACGAGTATGTATGCGAGGCATGTAGATTTCCAGCGGCTGTTTTTCATGTTGTTTCATTTTTTATTTGCAGTAGACAGTAAATTGTTTCTCTTGAACTTTGATAACAGTAAAAAGGTTATTTCGAGCTGATGGATTTGGTTTCAAAACGATTTCAAAACAAGTAAGGAAGAGCTAAGTTTGGGTATAACCGAATATTTCAGATGCTTGCAACTTGAAAGGATTAAGCCCAGGTATATAAGGCCTGTTAGTTATATGGGATCTAGGGCTAGTTTTCACCAAATTTTATTCATTTTAACCACAAACATTCACCGTTTTAAGAAAACCACACTCTCAAAATTGTATTTAGATAACTCAATTATGGATCGATATATCCAGTATAAAGTCACCTGGAACTCATTTGTAATATACTACTATCAGGAAAGGATAAATGTGACACATTGAACATATTGAACATATACTCGGTACCTAAAGGCTTGAACTGTTTCGTTTGGTTTTGGACAATTTTTGGCCATACAGTGGTATACTCTAGGTAAAATTTTATCATTCGACATCACACATTTTCATACTGCCGGTAGGAGTTCTTACAATATTTGCGTCAGGTGAATTTCTTTGTTGTATCTTAAGTGGTGTAAGAAATATATACATTAAACTCATTAGAGAGCGGGGCCACGCCCACTTTTTTTTAAATTTAGGTATACAAAACAATTTTTTTCTGTAGCAACATGCTGCAAGAGTAGAATAATTGAAATAAAAGCCCACATTTGTAAAGTGAAAGTGGTTGCAGCCCCTGCATAGGAGGTAGGGTCGATTCCAGTTTCTGATCATTGGAAAAGTTTTTCAAACATCGGTTCTCCTCTCAAGGTAATGACAAACTTTCTTGCAAGAAAAGTGACAGAAAGTAGACCAAATTAAAGTTCAGGTAAAAAGTTCACGATTTTGTTTCCAAATTTTTAATCGGAATCACACAAAAGCTAAGTGGAATGTTTTCTCAACATTGCTAATCACCAAAACACTTTCAGAAAGAATTTAACTTCGTTTTAGTCCCTCTGAATGCTGATAAGAACCTCTTTAGAGATTGCACAATTGTGTGAAGTATTTACAAATACATTCGCACATTAAATACCGAAACCGTTATGTAATCCGCTAACTATTTGCCTTAAAAAACTCAGCGTAAGCACTAAATCCGTCTCGAGCTGTAAGCAGCACGTACAAAGTTATTCAACCATGCTGCATTGTTTATTCAAAGCCCTGCAAATTAAACAAATAGATCCCCATCATTCCCGTCACCCACCCAGCAACACGCTCATAAATAAGTTGCACACATTCTACTAAATAGCAATAATTATTATGAGCGAAATAATCTTTTTCGCCGACGCTTGGCGTTAACTGCGAATTCTAAGCACATTTCCAAAACATATGCTGGCAATTATTGTATTTCCGTCGCCGCACACACACACACACACACCCGAATGCTCACGCACACATTGCAAAAACGCTCACTCACACTTGTGTGGCTTTGCCAATACAATGTGCTGGTGGCTGCTGGCTGGTGCAAGCAAAAATGACGCGTCACTTCCGGAGCGGCTGCTTCTGCCGCAGAGGGCGCTGCTGCAGCGAAACTTTTGCGACTAATTTGCTAATCCTCAAAGACAACCGACAGCGCAGCAACAATAACAAATACAACGTTACATGTTAATATCAACATTTGTTGCAAAAGCAACAATTTTTCAACATCCACAAGTAGCACACATGTTCATGTGCACATATGTGTGTGAGTGCATATACCTACATATATACATATGTCAGTTGAAAGGGGCTTTCTTCGCTTTCCTCGAGCTCCGTAGCACACACACATTTCACAAAATGCCTCTTCATCTCGCCTAATTAATCTTAAAAATCATCAGTCGTAGAGGCATTAATCTTTGTTAGCAAATGCTTAAATACTCACACATATACACGTGCACACATACACACGTGCAAGTGTTCCATTGCTCAACCCAGTAAACCAACACGAAGTAGTCGCAAAATTCTCAGGATGTTGTGGTTAAAGAGATCTGCTATGGATTAGAAGACTGATACAGGTCTACCTAGAACTAACGAAACTCATAATTTTACTTCAAAAGGCTTGTAATTATCGCTTTCTAAGGGGTGGGTTGATTATATTTTGTATGCAAGAAACTCTGAAGAGAGTTATTGAAGTAGAAAGACCAGAAGATTTACGTGTTACTGACTGATACTGAAATACTTGCACCCTAAAAGACACCAGTTATCGACCTATCATATTTGCCAGCTCACAGACGATCAACTAATTTAGAAACAACTTTATATCACAGCAAGGAGGCTTCAAAAATAACATATGTGTCTTTTAGAATATTTCCGACTCTCAATTAAATCTAAAAAAAAAAGAAAACAAACTATTGATAAGTTTTACTCAGATTCTTAACTCAGAAATCAGCTCTTTTGAGTGTCAATATTATATATTATTTTTTTAATGACGGCTAACCTACAAACTGCAAAACTTTAAACCTCATCGCAGCGTCATTTGTTTGTTGGGTATAACGGCATTACGCTCACGCTTATAATATTTCACTCCGTTTTGTGATAAAGGTTGCCAAATATTAAAGCTTAAATACTTAACTGTTAAAAAATGTTCGAAAAACGTCTGACCGGTGGTCTCTTCAAATAGCAGACTCTTGTTCAATGGTTAATGGATGTCTGTCTGAGAGTCATTTTTCATTGTTAACCATTTTGGCTTCGCATTTTTCATTTTCGTAATTTAAATGAATTCGAACATTTTGCCAAAAGTGAGCAAAACTCAGACAAGCAAATCTAAATTTTCTCAAAGTATTAAAGTTAGTGAGTTTTAAATTGAAATCGATATCATAAATAAGCGTAATAATTTTTGCGACCGTTATCCAATGATGCGAATATTTCTGGATGATGAGTGGGAGCTCTGCGATAACGAAAACTAAGCACTCCCGCACATTGTAGGAAGAAGAAAAAGAATATATTGAGTAATATTTGCTATCTGGAAAATTCGGTGTCAAACTCTTTTCTGTACTGGAAATTTACAAAAAGATAACTTATCTCTAATCCACTTTAAAGTTAGAATATATTAGACATGATCACTAAAATATAATACCATTTTTCATTGGGTTTAGATATCAAGTCATAGTGTTTCACGCATTAACTGATATAGATAGAGTATAAAGTCGACCGTGAGGTTAGACACCTTTTGCCGAAAATTAAAATAAGAGAATGGATACCTGTGGAAGCCTCTTTAACTAATAGTTACAATCCTTACCCCAGTTTATATATAGAATTTGCTTCTAGTTTAAGTAGGACTGCTGAAAAAAATTTATCCGTTCTGTAATATATGGAGCTCACTTATTTTTCCTAATATCAGATTCAAGATTCAACATTCCAAGTTCCAACAAGTTTAGAAACGAACAACATGAGCCAGTACTGACAATGGTACAATTAATTAATAAAACGATATTTTTATAAATATATAAAAAGAGTCTTCCGCAGTTTGCAGGCATTAGCTGGAGGAACCCTTTCCACCCAATAAAATATATTTAACCCAAGTTTACCACATTCCTTTTTTCCTCACGAAAATGTCGAGTTGCAAGCATCTCGCTGACACTACATTAGCGAATGTGTTAAGTCGGCGGAAAATAGGCGAAGCTGCATTTACATTGCCACGCACTTTTCCGAGCCGGTGGAGCGTCATTTGGATCGTCCACTTCGTATTTAATGTGGTGGCCACCGAACGTTGTAAATGCAAATGCAAACGCAAACCTTTTTGCAACAATCAAAACTAAAAGTTCAGCATTTTAACAAACGAGTGCAACCCTCTTCCCCTCCCCGCCAAAAACGGCAAGCGCCGAGCGTATAAACTAGTCAAAAAGAAAATCAAGCCGTTAAAAAGCCAAATGTAATTCGCGCTAAATGTACTCGGCCACCAACAACCAAAGCAGTGTGGCATGGTGTTGACCGGTGGCAGGTGTGCGTTGCAGCCATAAAGCATAAAATGCAAAGTGGCATTGCAAAGTGCTGCACGGCCGGCAGATAAAAAGACAGACAGACGAATTAATACACACGCCGAATGAAGACTCCACGACTGCCTGCCATGGGACCCACGCCACGACGGCTTTTGGGACTCCACAAGCTGCTGCGTCTTGCCAACGGTCAGTTTAGCGTTGCGCCGCAATTTATGTGTGTATGTGACATCGCGCGGTTGCAATGTTAATTTTGTGTGTTGTCGAGCTTTTAATTGCAAATGTTAAGGGTGACACATTCCAGCGTCGCCGACGAGCGAGAAATGGAGGAGTAGAGTTGCACGGGCCAACTGTAAATGCAGAAAGAGGGAGTAGAGCTTTAAGTGAGTTCAACTCCTTGCGGACATTCAACAGCTACGACAGCAGCAAGTTCACAGTAAGTGGAAGGTACCACGTGATGAAGAGCTTGAAAGTAATTAATGGAATGAATAAGCGGAGCGATTAACCAGGTTGTAGGAACAGCTCAATACTTGGAATCGAAAGAAACAGTACAAAAGCTATGGTTTGGGTTTTTTTAAGGGATCTACTTTAGCTGCATATTTTTGGTTAAATAAAGTAATTAGTAAATGAACACTTTTAAAGACTTTCACTGATCCATATTGGCCGAATATTTTAATGAGAAAATAAATGTATCTTCAGGCCTTTAACTTGTGTCCAAATTCTTAGTTTACATTATCTCGGAAATTACCCTCACAAGTGCGGTTATATGTACACTCTAAACATTTATACGGATGCTTCGAAAATGGAGATGGAGTTGGTGAGAGGATATACTGTCCAGATTTAGGCTTAAGACAGCGTTTTAAGTAGACATGCCACTGCAGTATATTTCAAGCTGAGGTCTTTGCTATTGCGAAAGCCGCGGAGCTGGCCTCTAATGCACCTGCAGGCAATTCCAGAGTCAACGTCTACGTAGGCAGCGAAGCAGCAATCAATGAAGCAACCTCTTGTCGCATATCGGCCAAAAGTGTCTTGGGAAGCAGGGCAACAGTGGAAAATGTTGCTGGAAGCAAGCAGCTTCAACTCTACAGGGTGCCAGGCCACAAAGGCATCGAGGGTAACGAAATAGTGAACGAGATTGCCAAGAATGGTGTACGGGCAACACTTGAAAACGTGATCCACATTGGGAAAACTTTTACTGACACTCGATAGAAGGGACTACAAGAACATGATCGGAATACTAACTGTAGACAGTGGCAACACACGTCCGAAGAATGGGGCTGACAGATCGAGAAAACTGCAGGAAATGCCTAGAACAAGGCACCAGGGAAACAAACTTATTCCGCATTGACAAGACTACGCTGTAAACATCTGGGTTCCTACGGCATGATACACTGCAGGAGGTATCGATAGTGATGCCGTAAAGTCTGTTAAAATTCGCGTCAAGCACAGACATCCTAAAATATGACTACTTCTCATGGACCTAGAAGCCGAAGTCCATCTGGTACCGCAAAGAACCAAAACTGGTCTTTGTATGGCTCTTTGGTCTACCAGATTAATTTTTCCTAACCTAACCTAAGGTAATTTAAACAAACCTATCTGCAAACCGCGCAAATAACTTCTTCAATATTTTGAAATTTAAAAAACTGAAACAAGCTAAAGTTTCTTCCAGTTTAAAGTCGAATTTTCAATTGAACATTTATTCAGGTTTAGGTTGAAAACAAGTGAGCGATTTCCGATATGTTGGTGGTAGTAGCGTGTGTCATTCTTCCGTCAAACTGTGGAATTATCTACAATTATATGCACATCTTCTGAAATTTTTTTCAAAGTAGTCTTTGAAGAAACCTAAATGGGAAACCGCATGGTCCCCTATATTTTTATATATGGAAAACTTTATTCTTTATTCACTACAGGTTGCTAAATAAATAGGTAGGAATATGAATTGCAACTTTTCCTGTACTTTTTGATATCTTTATGCACACCAAGCATCCCAAATGCAAAAGAGAGCAGTTCACATCATGAATACATACTTAATGAGGTTGGCGACGAATTTTACTATTGGGACTGTTTGCTATGGCTTAAGCTCTACAGCGCAGCTGGAGTACACAAGCAAATATGCACTTGCAGCTGCAAAATGACACCTAAATATGAAAGTAATTCCGCAAGGGACAAAAGCATGCTGAAAGCGCTGAATTGGGGATTTTAATTAAGGTTAATAACATTCGTCACTGCGAAAATGCAGAATATTTTTCTCCTCTGGTCCGTGGAAATTCTTGCAGATCTCCAGCACTGAAAGATGTATAAGATTCGAATCTAACTCCGTCAGAAAGTGAACATAAATGAAATAAAATACTACAAAATGCCCTGAGAGATTTAAAAGTTGTAAAAAAACAAAAAAAAAAAAAAAAAATTGAAAAATATTCTATGCGAAAATGTGAATTATCCTTAACAATGAGCTACATCTTCCCGGCGTGTTTGAGGAATATCTGTAACATCTGTTAAAATTTACGCTGAACATACATTAATTAAAAGATAATTAATATTAACTGATTAAACCCTTTAACTGTCTTTGATTTCTTACTATTTTGTATTTTCATTTTTATTAAGGAAACAGCTGCAAGGACTCCACAACTTCGCTGGACTATGTCAATATCGTCATATATCTCATACAGCCCATCATCGTCCATGCCTCTCCACCATTTAGCAGGACAGGAATAGTGAGTGACTTATGAGTTTTGTTTCTTTTCGTGGAGAGAGGACTTTACTTTCTCAATTGCCTACTCAGTCCGAAGTAGCACCTATTGGCCGACGGCGTTGTTGATAGATGAAATTATTCACGATTTCGAAGTTATGATTGCCAAAAACGTGAGAGCCAAGTCGCGATTGCGACGACTGTTTGCTTGATCACAGGAGATATTTCGGCTTGTCCCCGTACACAATTATACTCATTCTTCGCTTCACTATCTTAATCTTTCTGGAAAAAGCTGAATTCATGGCGCGGTTGTTGAGGCCAATGATATCGATATAGACACTCGGCGAATGAGAAAATGCATTTGTGAAAGTGCATACAGGTTATTAGCCGAATAATTATGACTCCTCTTTCTCCTCAACTGGTTCCTTCCCTGAGGCAGATTTCGCTTCCTTGACAATCGCTTGAAAGGAAACTCACAAATGCCGTACTTACTTAGTAACCACATAATCACATAAATTTATTTTTAATTTAATAAGGGGCTCATGCAAATATTTCGTGCTCTCGGCTGCATTAGCCATAACCGACATTTCGGTTACAAATAGCGATTGGAATAAGCCTGCAATTTACTTTTGTTTATTGATTTAAATTGCAATTCAATTAGATGTGGCAAACGTTGGGTATTGCAACGGTAATATACGGTGGGTGCATGTGTCAGCTTCCAGGCTGCAGAGCGTCTACCTGTGTCGGTGCAAATATATACCGTTGTCGGGTGAACATACTCGCTCACACTCGCTTATTTAATCGTTTGCATTTGGCAAAATTGGAAATTTTCAATTACTTTTAGGCTCAATGCCAACTCGGCTGCAGATACATATGCAAATGTTATGTAATTAATTGCTTAAGGTTCGCCAAAGCAAATGCATTTAACATCCCGAACTTGTGAGCGAACATAGGAAAGTGAAAATCCATGGAATGCGAAATCGCTGTAACAGAGTGCTAGAATACAAGGAAATGAAGAAGAAGGAAAAAAGAAGAGTAACGAATGACAAATCGTCGATTATAACGGTGCAATGGTAGTGGAGACATGACACCGCTCTGGTTACTTTCAGATACACAGTGTTTACATTTTCGCTTAAGCTCTAAGACCATCAAGGGGGAATATTTGAAAACCAGTTAATACTTACAGAGGTGCCGTGTGTGCCAAGATATTCGGTAGTTGATTAATTTAAAATGTAAATAAAGTCTAAGGTGTCTTTGAGCGTAAGTATAACTGGTTTCTCTTTTCTTTGCATAACCAAATAATAACGTTCTTGCTTTAGAGAACAAAATAACATAATAAAAAAATAAACTTTTTGATATCGGAAATATCAAATTGTGCTACAGTTTATAAGTCTTTTTATACCCTGAAGAATGTGCCTTAAGTTTGCCATGACGTTTTTAACACCCAAAAGGACGTCGAAGACTCCAAAAAATGATGAGCCGAGTCGATTTAGCCATGTCTGTCTGTCTATCTAAACTTGTCCCCCAGTTTTTGAGATATCGACCTGAAATTTTGCACACGACCTTTTCTCTCCAATAAGGTGCTCGTTTGTCGGAACGATATAGATTAAAAATTTCTTTAAGAAAGAGTTCTTCTTTAACTAAGAAAAGATATGGTTACTTTATATTTTGTTCCTAAAGATCCTGTCCCGGATTGGGATTATCCAACACACTCTAATGATTATGACAGTTTGGATGTTTGATGTACTGAATAGTTTAGAAGGCTATGTAGAAATAATTAAGTCACCACCATATCGATGGCGGATTATCTGTATCAATAATGGATGCTTTTGGGGAGAATAATTTAATAAAAATCTATATGTAGAGATTTCCAGATTGCTTCAACCAAAGGACTAGAGCCTAGTGAATAATACGGAATGCCAGCATAGTACTGAATGAAGCATTACTTAGAGTGGAGCCAAGTTGCGCGAGAAGGTCATGTAAAATTTCAAAAGTTTAAGTGCATTCCTGCCAACATGAACACCGTCTGAGTAATATAGGCGCTATAACTGATGTAGTTAACATACTTTTATAATGGGATAAAAACTATTTTGACTTTTAAACATTTTTTTATTGTTTTTCGAAACCGTTTTGATTGCATTTCCCATTACTTACATCATTGTCTCAGCTATGCGTTCAACAATTAACAAATGGAACTGAAAGACATTTTTGAAAAACTTCAAACAGTTGCAAAATACTTTGGCAACAATAAGTGAATAATTGCCGCCAACAACGGCAACAATGTGTGTGCGTCCCAAACGAGTGCATATGACACATACGCCCGCAGCCGTTTTTAGTAATTAAGTCGCTGAAATCGCATTCCGAAATGCAACCATTAGTCAGAGTAAAACAGCGCGTCGTAAAAAGTTAGACACCGTTCGGTTGCGAGTGCGGCCGCGGACGCTTCATTTACTCATTTACTACATACGTACAGCATGCCGCGCACCGCGAGCGGGGATTACGCTCTGTGTGTTGCCCGTGTTGGCTGTGTGTGCGTGAGCATGAGCACTGCTTTTTAATTAGTTACGTGATCTAATCACAAAAAAACACCTCTAATTTCCAAAAATTATAAAAGCAACAAACTAGCACATAGGAGACAATAGGTAGTCAACAGAAAGCTTTTTGTTGTTGCAGTCATTTTGCAATGAAAAGCGAAAGAGCACGTGAATAGCTGCACACCTTGAAAAGCTATCAAAAAGTTTCTACAATTTCCAACAGTTTCCACGAAAGCGCATTAAAACAACGAGGACGAGCCATAGAAACAGTTATTTGTTGGAAGCGTTTGGAGCGCTCACGGGCTGCAGTTTCCCCCCGCCACCCCAACTAGTTGGTGGCACTAAACCAAGAACGCTTAGGGCGCGAACAATACTTCATTGTTTTAATGCACAAAGTTGAGGGCATTCGCGAATGTTCGGCGGATTTTTAGATTGACACTGCCATTATCTTTCCAACACTTTGCGCTAAATTTGATGCCTTTTTCTGTTTTAAGTGCTGACAAATGAGTAGGCTATTAGAAAAGAACCTAACTATTTCCATGAAAGTAATCACATTTGTTGCGATGTTGTTTAAAAATATTTCAAATTATTTTATAGCTAGAATATGAGTCCTTGACTTGCTTTGTATTGATACTCGCTTTAAATAATTTCAATTTTCTAACGAATCAATGAGTTCTATACCTACCAATCGTAATAGTCTTTGTAGGCTTGTAAATGGAGTCTTCTGATATGAAGCTCAAACTCTTTCCGACATGAAAACTTATTTTCATCAATGTTGTTGTTGTTATCAATGCAGTAGTGTAGAACACTTTATAATTGTTGCTAAGGAAAATAATAAATACTGCTCTGCTGTGTTCCTTGATGTCCGCCAAGCATTTGACAAAGTCTGGCATCTAGACCTATTATTCAAATTAAACGAAATCTACCATTGCCTTATTGCTTGGTGCTAAAGTCTTAGTTGCCCAATCGGTTGTTCTACGTTAGATACGGAAATTATGAGTCGGATTTGATACCTGTTCGTGCTGGCGTGCTCTATATTCCTTATACCTTCTAGTGATCAACTTTGACTTCACAATGACTATGCTGATGATACTGTACTGCTAGCATCAAGCGGCAATCCTAATACTGCTTCCAGAAATCTGCAGATGTAATTAAATGCTCCAGAATAGTGGCCCACCAAATGGAACACTGATTTCAACACCGTGAATCTCCACAAAAGAGCAGATAAGAGTAAACTTCAAGGGCTAGCACCAGTTTAAAGTGTCTCGTAAGATCTTGTAGCCTCTGCTACTATCAGTGTCGCTTGAACTACAAATGTCTTTTCATTAGAAGGAAACTCATTCAAAGTCTATAATATCAATTCAAGTATTGTAGCACTATTTCTTACATAGACATTTTAATACATGCCCAAAATTCAGACACAGTGCATATGGATTTTAGACGCCTTTTACGACAGACATGCCTTACCGCGGGCAAAGTCTACCGGAATCAACATCGAACAGTCCGTAGAAGTGTTTTATATCCTCAAGTACAAAAAATTGCCCTGAAGTGGCGTTATTTGGTCAGTTGTTACCAAATATCTGTAAGGGGGACAATTTCACATGAGGGGGAGTGCGAAAACTGCTTACCCAATAAACTCTAAAGGAAACATGAGAACAGATGAGAAAGAAATTATACTTGTATGAATCTCATTCGCCTGCTTGAAGGCCACTAACCAATTTGTTCCCATCTCTACACCAGAGCTAATCTATAAACTAAAAACTCGCTTAATGAAATGAGTTTGTTTACACTTACCTAAAATGAAGTGGCTAAAAAAAACTCGTCGCATTTCAGGGCTTATTTTTTCTCGATCACGAGGTAGGACCGATGAACTACTTACAAACTCACTTTTAACGCATTACCGAAAGTGTTTTTAAATATGCTCATTTTTTAAGCAAATTGCTTGTGCTCGCGTGCTTATAGCGGCATTTGCCAGTGAGTGTATGAGCGTGTGCACTGCCGTCAAATGCATACTTGCAGTGAGCGCACACGAAAGAGGTATCTGGCACTTATGCGCGCCCATTAAGGAGATCCAGCAGTTGAAAAGGCCAAAATTACGTGGAGCACTTGCGCTGCGCGTAAAAACAAGCGAACATGAATAAATATAAAACAACTAACTATAAAGCGCACCGATTCGGCAGCGACGGCAGGGGGAAGCGCCGGCGAATGCACATAAAACAAAACGAGCTTAAGCACGTATGCGGCGCTCGCACTCGCGTCGCCCTCGGCGCTTTCTTGTTAATAGTTTTTACTATTTTTACTATTTTTGCTGTTTTGCTTTTTACAACGCGCTGTGTGCCCGCGCAAGAGCAAGTGTTTATTTTCACTACATTAACTAAATGGGTTAATTTTTTTGAAAATCACAACTTGCAACTAATTTCGCCTGAAAGTGCGAGCGCCATAAAAAGAGGCAAGCGCGAAACAAAGCGCGCCACAAAGACAAGGCGCACAAGCAAAACACACAAAACATCAACAAAACATACAAAACGAAAACAAGAACAAAAACAAAGCAAATGCCAAAGTGAGTGGAAAGTGTGCGCCAAAGACGTTTTCCAGCTGCTTAAGTGCAATTATAGAACACGCTGCATGCTGCATGCGGGCAACACAGCCAACAATGCACCGCCAGCACACACACATACGCTGCGTAATGCATCTGTACGCAAGTACGTGTGAACTTGGGCGAAGGGTGCCGGACGCGGGGCGCTTTCGTTCGCGCTATGAATGAGGCTGTGCAAAAGGACGCACACAACTCGAAACAAGCAGAAATTGAAAGTTCCTCCGCGCAGCAAAATAAATAACCAAAAGCGTACTGTGCAACAACAAAAAAACATAGGAATAGCTGGTCCTCGTATGTCGCGTCGTTAAAATGCTGTTTTCATTCAAACACCTTTACACATTGAAGCCCTGCGAAACAAAAGCAAAAAGCTTAATGCCGTGCATTCGCAGCTGTCATGCTCCATAAATATTATTCCAAGTGACGCTCAAAGCCTTTGCAATACAATAATTTGGTTGTTCCGAGGCTCATGTCGCGGTAATTACTCGTAATAATGTGTGAAGAATTTGGACGCTTGCCAAGCTTGAATATGAGCTCACTCGATATAGCGCATTGTATTTCCACTTCGTTGAAGCTTGAACGCTGAAAACTCGTGAGGAAATACCTGGCACCTGGCGTCGACACATCTATTGATCCCACTTTCCATTCAATCTAAAGAATGTTAGGCGATATTATCAAACCAACATAGCTTCCGTTTATGATTTACGAAGAAGAAAAATGAACAGAGCCCTGAGAGAACCCTACTAAATTCTATATTTGCTTTTTATACATGTTTTTAGGTCCTCCATTGAGAATAACTATAGTTTATTAAAACATTTTTTCTCTTCTTCCCATAAATTTGTGAAAAATTGTATAAAATTTACTAGACGACAGAGTCCATTTAAGCTCTGGCTTCGAAAACCTCTTAAATGTAAACGGAGATATGAAAGCATATTTTGGAAGGGCAGTGTGTAAGAACCAGAATTTCAGAGAATTCTTTCTCTCAAATCGGATCTATTGGTCCTCCTTGAAATTCAAACAAGTTTCTAAATTATTCTTCTTCTTCCCGTCGGTGTTTGCGGCATTCTGTCTCCTGAGTATGATGGGGTGAGCGTGATTAGAAATGGCTGACAGGCTAATGTCGCAACTGCCTCCATCCCGTTAAAACTCTGGTTGGCGTCAGAGTACGTTCCCCTCCGTTGACTTTAAGTTGGCGTGGTAGGTGTAAGTTGAGACGACTCCTTCTTTGCGCTGGTCGGCTTTGAACGCATAGCCTCATAAGGACGTGCGTCAACCCTCGCCTTGGCTTCGTTACTGAGACAACCTGGGACCACTAACGGCGACTACCTTTCAGGGGGGTAGATAGCGGCTCTCAGTGGGGCCTCTTTCTACATGAACACTGAAAAACAAACAACACTGACGGAAAGGTGACGAGGGGAAGTGAAGGGACGTCGAAACCGACACGCAGATCTGTCCCAGGAGAGAGTGCTGCTCCTGACCCCTCGTGGCATATACTCGAAGGCTAGATGGCCAAAATCTATTGAACATCTGATGTGACATCAAATACTACCACTTTGCTCAAAACTTATGAGGACCAATATATACAACTTAATGAAGCTTTGCCTTAAAACCTTCAACTCACAACATTTCGGATAAGACTTCACTATTATCTGCACCAAAGAAAAACTCTGGAGAATTCTACGTATGGGCGTAAGTACTACAGTGATTTCTAATTCCAATCGAATGACAGTCGATTGGTTTCTCTTATTGTCAAGTTTATCCGAGCATCAAAGCAAAAATCATTTCCTTACAATGGTCCCATTAACTGGTGTTTTATTAAATCTTACACTCACCTCCGCTCAATTGACGGAGCACTTTATGCCGCATTCAAATGCGAATCCAGTGAGCAACTCAACTGCACTTAACGTATCAATGTGTCCATTCAATGACACGGAGACAACAATGCCCGATAATGGAAATGTGCCATTAAGGTGTGTGCAACGCGCAGGGGGACAATGCGTGCTCATACATTTAGTCGGCGCAAGTGCGGACCGCTTTGCACACAGTTATGCATCACGCTTGAGTGAGAAAATGAACAGATTTACAGAAGTAATGCGCCGAGGCAAGGACCAAATGCATGGGGCAGCGAACGCAAAATGCTGTAAGTGGCAGCAGACATGTGGAGACACAAACATACACACTATATGTGCGAAGACACAAGAAAATGTAATGGAATAAACGTGCAACAGCAGCTGCGCTTTAATGTAACCTTTTTATTTTGTAAAATATTAGAAAGAAATATTTACATTTGTTGGAAAAACTATTTCTTTTGTTGCTGTTTTTTTAAATTTTCCTATTTTGCTCTGTCTAAAGTAAATACGCCGGCGTTCTGCTTGATTTTATGCATTTGTTGTCTCTTTTATTATCTGCCTCATATGCTGAGGGCACATTTGGTGTGTTGCATGGCTGTCAATTACGGTATTTTGTGTCGCATGCAACGCGTAATTGCTACACACACACACACTCACACACCCGCATGCAAGCCGAGAGTGAATAGGTGCTGCTAAACTTTCGGAGCAGACTGCGACGCTGTCACTGTGACACATTCTATGCCACCACATGCACGTGTGTGTGTGTGTGGGGCAAGGACATGTTGTAAACTATTTTGTGTGCAAAAAATCATTCTCCAAATATCTTTTATGTGCACACGTCTAAATAATGGAAAAATCGCAGCCTCAATGCACGTTCAAAATGCTCTGCTGTGGGATTGTAGGTGTGTGTGTATGTGTGTGTGGGGCACAAAAGAGTCACATATGCAACATGCACGCACTTTTGACCTCAACTGCTGCGCTGTTGTTGCAAACAATGATTATGCCTATATTGTGTGTATACAGCTCGTTACTACTCGTTACTGTTGTAACAGCTCCGCCATATTATATTTGCATGGCTTGACACGAAAATTTCTATTCAACATAAGAATTTTATTGCAACATGCCACCTGCACTCGCCTGTGTGTACACCCAGTTGGTAAATGGAGCGGCTACCCAGTAAGCATTGAATGGGCACCGCAATCCATGCAGAAACTCGTCGATGTAACGAGTCCATCCAGTGCGAGGTTTGTTATAATTTCTTAATTCACTTAAATTTGTTTTTTTCATAAAATTCCAAAGCTCTCGAATCTATTCAGATTCAATAGTTCAGAGGGCTGTATTGCTTATGAGATGGTAGGATATATAATTGAAAATACTGCATAACGAGGGCTGCCCTTTATATTTCGGCATTTGAGATTAAGAACAAATATTATTCATAGAAAATCGCTTTAATGTTTTTGAAAATACTTTTCATGAAGTTCTGTATACTTTTGTACGCGTTTGAACCAATTGTCGAAGCATTTTTGCCGCTTTTAATAAGGTACCTCCAAAACATGCCTTTTGAACGCATCAACCGCATCTTCAGCTGTTGAAAAATGTTGACCTATTGGTTTATTTATTACGAACGAGAATAAACAGAAGTCATACAGAAGTCAAGTCAGGACTATATGTAGGATGACTCATGATGTTTTGAGTATGCATTTGTTTCAGTCGACGATTGAGAGCTGGCATTATCGTAGTGAAGAGGGATCCGTCTTCGCGGTTGCTTTTCCTGATTTCTTGAAAGACAACTGCCTAAAAAATTATTGTGGAGTACTCTTCATTTACTGTACTGTCTTCTTCTAGAGGTATGGTTGTGATATATTCCGTTTAAAAAACAAAAACGGGGAACGGTTTACTTGGAAGTGCTTCATCCGCGAACACCTTTTGTTGGATTCGGCTCATCTTGAAACACCTATACAGTCGACTGCTGTTTACTTTCGGGCTCATATGCGTAAATCTATGATTCATCATCTGTCACGAAGCCATAGACGTGTTTCGAAGCACTGCTCTCGCATTTTTTTAAATAAAATATAATATATAATATTCCCAAAATAAAATATTCTGAGAATTATTTCATAAAGATGTTGATTTTCAACCGAAACCTCGCAGAAATCTGTAGACCACAAATTCCAAATACAAATCCCGGAAGTAGTCTTATGACAAGATGGTAAATTTTGCTTGCTGCTGGGTGTCTGTATGCCGGTATACGTAAATTAATGTGTATTTATGTACACGTGTGTGTTCGTGCATGCTTTTTGTGCGCTTTCATTGCTGCGAGTGGTTTTATGTCAGAAGATTTCGCAGTTGGCATTGCCATGTGGCGTAGGCGTTATTATGAATACAAATGCACCGACAGCCAGAAACAGCAACAATAACAAGTGTAGTCAAACGAAATAATATTCACTCTGCGGGCATATTCACCTGCCACATGCCACATGGCGCGAAATGCGCGTGTGTGCCACACACACACACAGCGCTGCACATTAACAGGTGAGCATTTTTGATAGTCTCGCTTACAACGCGCCAGCATTTCGTTCGCCAATTCAAAGCGCCAGCGCGCGGCTTTATTGCTTTACTTGCGAGCGCGTTTGTTTCTATTTTATTGCTTTCCTTTGTTTTATTTTTAATTTCAATTTTAATAAAACTTATTATTTCCCAGCGTGACATTTTTAATTGAGAGAATTTCCACGCAACTCTTGCCGCACCACACACTCGGCGCCACGGCGTTGCAAAGCGCATCACATTCGTGTGCAGCCAGCTGAGTGCCGCGCTGCTGCCACGCGACAGCTGTTTGCCACACCCGCTGACTGCCAGCGCACGGCGTTCGGCCGATGGTTGGCATAGCGAAAGCGCTGCACCGGAATCGCGCGCAACGTGAGCAGCAGCAGCGACGGCAACGCCACCAGTTGGAAGGATATGAATATAATTTTTGAGCGTTTTTTCCTGCGAACGCTTTTTTCAGCGCCATTATTGTTTTTGTGTGCAATTATGCAACTGTGACACCGTACGCGACGCGCTCACGACTACACTCGCGCTTTCCCGTTTTATGCGCGCAGTTTGAACTTTCGCATTTGAATGTCGTTTTTTTCGTCGCGTACAATCGAACTAAACGGAACTCTGCTCCACCAATCTGGCGAATTCATGTCGAATTTAATTTCAATGACTTTTAATGAGATTGCCAGCAGCTCGGGGCAGATTTTCCAACGACACCCATACTCACACACACGCACATACTAAGCACTTGAGTTTTTATTTGCACTTTTCCAGCGTTTTGTTGGTGTGTTTCAATAAAAACCACACATGAATAAGTTATGAAACTGTTTTGCTGCTGATGTGAGCTGCTTTAAAGTTCAATTATTCATTCATATTTCGTGAGTTTGAAGAGTGACTGAATGCATAAGAGTTTCGAGGACGAAGATATTAGCACAAAAACGGGACAAAACAGTAATGAACAGAAAACAAAACCCGCTTAGCTGGCTAATGGAACTCGTAGGAATTCGATAAAGTTTGAGTGGAAAATATTAATTTGATAACAGGGCGAGTTCACCGAATACTCCCAGAAGTATTTTAAAAGCAATTGCATAGATTTTTAATTAACTAAATGTGAAATTATTTTCTTTTGTGTGAAGTAGGCTCTGGTTCCTTATAATGTTTGCTTAAAGGAACTAGATAAAATTTTTCACCTAAGTAAATATTATGAAGAACAATCTTCTTTATTCGCTTACAGAGTTTGTCCGGAAAGTCAAAGGATTGATTTTCGTCCGCTGCGACTATACTTCGGAGTGTGGGCGCACCGACTGGATCCTAGCTAACGAACGAGCGGCTGGTTGTCTCCGAGAACCTGGAGAGTCAGGACAAGCCAAAGTGAAAACGATGCTTATTGTTTTTTTGACATCAAAGGGATCGTCTACCCGGAATTCGTTCCTCCTGGTCAAACCGTCAACGCCAAGTTTTACGTGGAAGTCTTAAAGAGACTCAAACGAAGGGCCAATCGGGTCCGACAAGAAATCGCAGCCGATTGGAAGTTGCCCCACGACAATGCCACGGCTCACACCGCCTTTCTTTTGAAGAGCTACCTAACCAAGGCCGGTATCACAATGCTATTATATTACTTTCCGGACAAACCCTGTATAATTTTAGCTGATTGGAAGCTTAATTCATATTAATTGATAATATTTGCTCGATTTTACTTAGTGGTCGTAGTGTCTCCGAACTTTTTCTCACGGTCTTCTTTTGAAGGACGGAAATGTATATTTTCCGAAGTTTATGTGCATTGTTATAATTTCTACTTGCAATATATGTAGTTAACCCTTAAGGATCTTCATTTCGTTTTTATTTTGAAATTTGCATTTAGATTTTCAAAATATTTATTTCATATTAATTTAATGAAAAATCTTAAGATCAACCTGCATTCCTTCTATTCTCAAATAAACCCGAATGGAGTTACAAAAATTTACTTGGGTATATAGTCCGAGGTTGTTCTAAAGATATCTATACCCAGCAGTCCAGCGTCAGAGCGCCACAGCCTCAGATCGTCGATATAAAGTCACACAGCCAAGAATATGACCACAGTTCTAAGACAACGCAGCGCCTGCAAGCCAACCTCAACTGGCATCTTCAGTTACTACATTGTCACGCCCAGCCATGTCGTCGCGGAGGTCGTCAAAGGTCGAGCCACAAGGAACATGAATATGAGGAGCATAGAGCAGCGATCAATTCAATTGCTTTTAAAGTGCTTTGCTATGCAGGATTTAATGTTCAAAATACACTCGAACACGCGCAATTGGGTTTCTCGGTGTTGTTGTTGCTGCGGTGTTTGTGTGCGTTCAACAACATCGACAGCGACAACATTTTAGGTAATCATTCTTCGCTAAAGAGGCGTAACGTAATCTAATGTAACGACACACAGTAATGTAATAATGCCTTTGAACTAGGCAGTGGGTTTGGGTGGAGGGCGGTCGGAACGGGTTCAACATGCATAAGCACGAAGGTACAACAACCTTCGCCGCCAACCAACCGAATGACAGCAAACAAACTTAACTGTATATCAAGATGGACAACAAAGACGTGCTGCTGCAATTTAACAAACACTGCCAATGCACGTCCGACGCTTCTTCCCCTCCTCTCCACTAACCAAGCATGGACGCTGGTTATTTGATATTTTCAGCAAAATAATGTTCCTCTCTGTTGTTGGTGGCACATAGACCGGCAGCATGGGCAGTGCTTGTTGTTGCTATTTTTGTTGTCATTTGGGCGTACATCAATTTGCATTGCTTAGGTTTAAATTATTATTATGAGCCCGGCCAACAAGCAGAGGCCTGGTCAAAACACAGGCAGGTGCAACAGCAACAGTTCACAACAAAGTGTCACTCGCTTTGGCTTGTTCCTTGGTTCGATGCATTTGCCGCCAGTCTCAGTTCCCCAATGTTGTTTTTGTTATTCTTATTAAGCTTACAACTATTGTTATTGTCGGTTGTTTACTATACTGTCAGGCTGTACGAACTGTTGATTTAATGTCGTTCTTCCAAGTCAGTCCATCTTGCCTAGGCCAAGTAAGTTGAGGTGGATTACAGAGGAGCTTCGCTCGAACAGCTCTCCGTGCTCGAAGAAGTGCTGCCAGCGGACGACAGAAT
This sequence comes from Bactrocera dorsalis, assembly GCF_023373825.1. Taxonomy (NCBI): domain Eukaryota; kingdom Metazoa; phylum Arthropoda; class Insecta; order Diptera; family Tephritidae; genus Bactrocera; species Bactrocera dorsalis. The sequence continues at coordinate 1,188,527 of NC_064304.1, forward strand.
CTGTTACACAGTGTAAACAGTGCGGATGTGTGTAAGTGTGTTTGGCATAGGAAATAAATAAACAAGGGGATGAAGATGGCTTAGTGACAATCCGTTGTACTGTAATTTATACTCGTAGGCAGTGGCAGTGGGCGGCTCTACGTTTATTTGGTCACCTGTTTACCTGAAATGTGAAACACGGCAATTTGGTAATTCAGCTGTTTGAAAGCATTTTCAATACTATAGTGGGGCTTGCTCGTTTTTATGTTGTCAAAAGAACGAGGGAATAAAAGCGCGTGCATTACTTAGCTTAATAGAATACCATATGATCAAAATTGACCCGGACTGCTTCATTTTAACAGAGCGCGTAAAATTTTTATGTCTTTGAGAAATATACTTTCCATATACATATATGTCAATTAGTCTGTGTTCGCTGGCTTTCTGTTTACGAATCAAAATGTTTGTCTGTTCTTTTAATACTGAAACAAAAAGTGAACAGCGAGTTGACTTGATATTTTTGTTTCCAATAATAATCACGGCCACGTAATCGTTGCAAATGCTGCAGAAATGTTAAATGTTATTTGTGTGGCATATCGCGTTGAGAGGAGTTCGAGCAGCTAGCAAAAACTTGGTTCATGCGAGTTGTCTATTCACCTGCCTTAATGACGATAACATCGAAGAACTTAAAGAAACAATCTTGAATCTTCCGTGAAAACCAACTTCTCTAGGTATTCTAGAAACGAGGCGAAACCGAAAAAACCAAAAATCGCTAAAAGCACTGAAGGCCATCGTAATTATATGAAAATTTCGGTTAATAAACCTATTTTAAAGGCGACCCAGTTTGGGTGAAATTATGGACGAATTCAAAACTGCTTTTGACAGCACGAAAAGGCAAGCAAAACTAATACGAAGGGTAAGTTAAATAATTGAAATTCAGAGAGAATCCTTTCCTGATAATAGTAGATTTATGTCCCTTCCCTTAACTCCCATATACCTTAATAAAATTGAGAGATCGTGTTTTTCTGATAACGGTTCATCTTTGTATTTAGAATTAATTAAATCGGATGAAAACTTGCCCTAGACCTCATATAACTAACAAGCCGTATGCACCTGAAGGTAAAGCCAAAAACTTTTCTGAAATACCTAAAGCAAAATCTTCCTCAACGTACCGTTTAATGTTAATTACCTCGAATCTCAATATTGAGCCTCGAAATGTCTCTGTTAAGATGAAAATAAAATTTAAGCACTGAAATCAGCATATTCGGTTTCCACCGATTGGCTAATCTAATCTTTCTCATTGCTGGCGTCACGGATAGAGCGAGTAAATCGTGTAAATCGACGAATGCGAACTGATACTAGAAATGCAGCTAAGAAGACAGGTGAGAGTAACTGACAAGCCGACGGTTTGACAGCCAGACAGACCGCGGGGCGAAAATTCAGCGTACAAACCGAAAGATTTGGATGTGCACATGTGTACTCGAAGCGAACGCCAACGAAGTTTCACGGCAAATCGGCATGTCAGCGAGGGGAACGGATCATATCGCAGCAAATGGACATGCTTCTGCTTTCTGCAGGTACTTGCCGGGAGACAAAGGCAACGATAGCAACCTGACAGGTGTTCAATCGTACAGCGATGCACCTAACGCGCAGCCAAGCGCTCCCCGCGACGCTCAAAGGAATCAAATACTGCCGATTGACTGCAAACACTCACGCTGTCATGAAGACTGCTTCAGAGCCACAGACAAGCGCCCTAATAACGTTAAAATGTGCAGTACGTAAGCGCCAACTATGCAACTGCATCAGTTAAGGGCTCGGTGAGCTTGCAACGTAGGCAGCAGAAGAGGCGAAAGATATTTGGAAGCAATGAAAGGGCTTCGCGGAGGATTCAGCGGCTATAGCTCAGACTGTTTAACAAATAGAAATAAGCATGAACAACTTTGGTAGTGGCAACATTAGCGGTTTAGGAATTTTTATATAAGTACATGCATACATGTGCACCCTCTCTCGCCTGGTAGCCGTTGTTTCCGAGCGCTAATGGCCGCAACGGGTCCTCCTATCTGCAGCATTTGCACACATTTATGCTAACGCGCAGCTGGGATTAGTGCTGGTGAGTTCGCCGAAAGCAGAAAAATCCACACACATACATATGTGTGCGCATAGGCGTGCACGAGCATAGACGGCTGCCATCGCATATGAATTTGCAAGAAAGTATCAATCGGAAGCCAGCTAAATGGCTGGGGAATTGCGACTACGACGGCCCCCCCTCCGCTCCGATACGCTGATACATGGTAATTTCATTTGTAAACGGCGCGCTATGGGATCGGATTCGGAATAGCGGGGAAGCCGGCAGCCAGGGAGTGGCAAGAAAAACAAAGTATTCTAAAATGCCACCGGAGAATAGGAAAATTATAGCAAGCCAGCATGTTGGAGTGCTAGTATGCAAATTGCTGGTAAATTGCTTTTGCATATTGATTTCAAATACATTTTGCACGCGGAAACGGTGGAGAGGGGTCCCAAGTATGGCAACTGCGCTTACCGCGGCTAAGGCTAAGGCGAAGGACGCTATCATTTGGGAAATTTACACATAATCACCGGCTCTTTTACACCCAGAAAGAGCATGCAAAATAGCAGTCATATGAGACCGACTTTCATCTTCAGTTTGGATGTGTGCGCCCGTTATTTCCTTATATTGTCTGCTGCAAACATTTTACATCTGCAGACTGGCGTTAAAAGAATTTCTTTTGAAGTACAAGTAGTTATTGGATATTCTGGAGCTGGAGCTGGAGCTGGAGTCGCTACAAATTTATCGAAATAATATAATAATAATAAACGCAATAATTGCCCTTCTCCCTTATAACATAGGCTCCTGTAAGATAAGAGAGTTTCTAGGGGTCGAAATATAAAACCCCTGATTACAGAAACCGAAAAAGAGTTTTTTGAGCATAGTTATTAGGATTAGGTAGTAGATGTCTACGATTCGTCAAGTGTTGGAGAGTAGCGAATCGAACACATTATACCAAACACTGAAACAGCACTTGTGAGCAACCCTGCCTTAGGATGCCTTCTACGCCGATGATATTGATATCATTGGTCTCAACAACCGCGCCGTTAGTTCTGCTTGACAACATCAGATGAGTTGGCGTACGAGTTTTCGAAAGAAAGGTTCTATGGAAGATTTATGGTCTTTTACGCATTGGCACCGCGAATCACCTGGCTAAGTCATGTCGTCCGATTGGATGACTGCAAACACACACTCCAGCTATGAGAATATTCGACGCATTACCCGCCAGAGGAAGATTTCTACTCCATTAGAAAGACCAGATGCAGAAGGACCTGGTGCTAAAAATCAAAAAGGAAGAACAACTGGCGCACTGTGGTAAACTTGGTTGTAACCGCGTAGCAAAGAAGAAGAAGAAGATTGAATGGAATATTTTATTACAGAAAATCGGGCCAAGATGACTTTTTAGAATACCTAAAGTATTTTTAGATGTTATTTGATATGCTTAACTACTGAGTTAAGAAGAAATCCATTAAGGAAGCATTGACATTGACCCATATTTATGAAAGCCAAATTCCATTAAATAAAACCCATAGCAGAAGTCGTTCCTAAAGGTGCTTAACTAGTCCACCTGTGGCATGAGCTCAATAATTACTACAGTTTTTCTTTCTGCTCGGACAGATTCGTACAAATGCAAGCGCTGAAATGTCTTAAAGTAGGAATTCGCATAATTCAGTTGCGGGTTAAATGGTCACGCCTACTTTAATTTGCATTGAAACTTCCTGAATTCCGAAAATATTCGCAAGTGCCTTGGTATTTAGCACAATTGAGCAAAATTATATGCGATTTCAGGCTTTACTGAAATAAAACTGAGAAAAAGAGATATTTTTGAGCTTTATTTCTGATGGACAGACAGAAAATTTTCATGGCAAATGTTAGCAGCGCAGATAACCGAAAATTTACTGTTAACACCATACGACTTTACATTGGTGAAACATTTGCATTAAACCTATTGCAGAGGAGTTGAAGGAGTTTGCAATAACAACTATTGCAAGTAGGGTTGGGTAACTAGAACGCTCTCAGTAGATTTTTAGCGGCTTTTCTAAACTCCATAAGTTCCACATGTACAGTTATTTGTTATGTGCTTGCCGGATTGCTTGCAGCTAAATGTGCTTTAGAAATACAACAACAAATAGAGCTTATGCTAAGACGCTAACAACAACTGCAGGCAAACTTCAAACGCGCGCTAGACGAGCGAGAGTGGGTGTGCGAGCGGAAGAAAAAACTTTTAACCTCTCAATTCCAAAGCAACTTTTCCACTTACTCGGTTCCATTGACAGCCATTCAACACAAACACACAGCACAGCCCAGGCCCCCTACGCAGACGGGCCATTTGGCGAAACTTTAGAAAACACTTTTATAGTTTTTGCCTTCGCTTGTACCGACTTTTTTCGAAGGCACAACACTTTTCCACTATTACTTCTAATATCCGTTTTATTGAGGCGGCAACCACAAGTCCTTAGCGCGTATAGCGTAACTTTGTGGCTTCTAAGCCTTTTGTAATCGGCGGTGAGCGGGCGCGGGAGGCGGCGTTAACGCCAGTGAGAGAGTTCGACAACTTGACGTTGTAAAATTTTATGAATATTTCGATAATGTGGAAGCTTCTAATGGGTTTCGGATAAAACGCGCGATTGCACAAAAATGTTGATACACAAAAGCGCACACCTTCTCACTCTACCGCATCGGCTGATAGTCAATTATACATACAGACACACACTGGTGCTCCTACTTCGGTCACTTGCACGAAATTGCTGCTGTGTTTTGTCTTAAATGGAGACTTTCAGCACCTAAGCACCGAAGTATGGTATAAATATCGTTTGCGAGACAAAATGGCACAGAAGCGTCCAATAAGTGAGGTACATACATATGTACATAGGCAAAGCACTAGAGAAGTTCTTGCAAATGATTCTATATGGACAAATTTATTTTTTCTTTCAACGGATCATTGTATGCAGATTTTTTATCCAGTAAAAACATTGTTTTTAATTTTTCATTATAGATGGCTGTAATTTTTCTAAATTAAGGTCTGATTGTGGATCGATTACTCTGTGGAAATTTGCCATCTTTGATCACTTTCGATTGTTGTTTATGTATTTGAATAATGGCGTTTTGTTGCAGATTTGAATCGATCATACCAACAGATACATATACAGTCTTAGATAATTTTAAAGGTGAACAGATCAAGCATGCTCCGCTGGATTTTTTTAAAGAAAATTTGCGTTCTTAGGAATGTGCTTTCAGATGTTGCACTAATGTGAAATATACAAACAGAGTGCTTTCAAAACTACACATACATACATAAAAGCTCTGGGCAAAAAATAGTAAGACTTTTTAATTTTAATTTTTCACAAAATTTCTTTCATCGACATATTTTTTTTTCCTTGTTGGGATTTTTTCGATGACAGAATATATTCAACAAAGAAATTCCATACATTTTTGTTTGCGGAATCAAATTTCTGGTGCCGAGACGTTCACATTCATGACGGCCATCAACATCAACTCACGATCAACAAGTCAATAAAATATAGGAAAGGTGATTGAATCGACAATTAACAGTCAGAGATATTACTGGAATCATTGGAATATCAGAAAGATAAGTGAAACCCATTTTGAAGAATCAAGGTCTGTGAAACAATATTTTTCGACTACAGGATGTCATGAAACGTATTATTATTGACGATGAATCCTGGATCAATGCTTATGGTCCCGAAATAGTCGATCAATCGGCCGAATATCGCGGCAAAGGTGAAGCTGGTCAAAAAATAAGATAATGTTAACAATTTCCTTCGATTATTGAATTGTGATGCACTCAACGTTACGAGTTTTCGAGAGAAAAGTTCTGCGAAAAATGTATGGTTCTTTGCCCATTGGTTATGGCGATTATCGTATTCGATGCAACGATAAGCTGTATGCGATATTCGACGGAATAGACATAGTTCAGCGAATTAAGAGACAGTCTCTACTCTGGCTATATTATGTCGACCGTATGAATAAAAACACTCTAGCTCTGAGAGTATTCGACGTAGTCCCCGCCGGGGGAGGCCAGGTGGAGAAGGAACTGGCTTCGTTTGGAATCTCCAATTGGCGCGACCTTGCGAAAAGAAGAAACGACTGGCGCGCTGCTGTTAACTCGGCTATAATCGTGTAAACGGTGTCACAGCCAGACTTTGAAAGAGAATACATAGATTTTAAAGAATAAATTAAGAATTCTATAATTATGATCAAAGTCTTACTATTTTTTGCTCATAGTAGTAGGTTTACTAACTTTGAACCCACTAACGGATAAAGTATGTTACTATGTTTACGAAATTCCGATTCCTCAATCGGTTTCCCAAATGTGTGACACCAGAATCTCCATGAATGTCTGAACTTAAAAACTTACCTAACGGACTTCCTTTACCTCCTTTTTAAAAGTAATTTGGATAGAACAATTTTCTGCAATATTCATACCAAGAACAAAAATGATTTATAAGGAATGAATACGTAAATTCATATGCATTGGTTATGTTATTGACCTTCTTGATTTTCAACCAATAGAGATAACAAAATAAAATCTATGAAATTTTCTAAGACAAAACTGATTTCATACTCTCCAATTACTTTGTCCCTACGCAACTATAACTCTTTGTTGTCAAAATTACTATTTATTACTATTCAAACATTTATATGCGGTGTAATCTATAGACTGTAACAAAACTTAACTTTAACTTTATCAACCATTAATTTAATTCAAGAAAGGGCAGGACCCGTGAGAAAGCATTACAAATTTCGCGGGTAACGAAACTTTGACTTATAGAGAAGTGGGTGCCTGACATCGTAATGTGGAAAGCACTAAACATATTTTATACGACGCGCGAACACATTATCTTACATGAACAGGAACGCTGGAAAACTCCGGCCGCGTGTGCGAAGCAAAGGCCTCAGGGACTCCAGTACAATTAAGAGCAAAGGTGTTTGCGTGTTTGGACAATTGTGGGCGTTGTACAAACAAGTCGGTACTTGCACGGCTGAGTAACCCCAATGGACACTTTATTTTCTTGAAAATTTACTGCCGTCCACAGTTGATTGTATGGCGGAAGTGCTGCGTGAAAGCATAATTCTCGAACGTAAGTTATGAGCGGCCAAATCAAAGTTTTTTGTAAGTTTTTCCGGCTAATAAAAAATGACTGAATGAGGAACCGAACAGCCGCCAACTGAAAACTGGAGGCAAGTAGCTCACAGCCTATCGACAAGAGGCGTATTGCAGCCATTCTCCCTCTAGCTGCTACCTTTGGGTAAGTTAACTGCGGCTTTTTGCGCAAACTAACCGCAAAGTAGCTTTGCTGTGTAATGTTCGTTCAGCAACTTTTGTGACTTCGAAATAAAGACCACTCTGCGGTGCGCTACAAGATGCAATTTGCAGCAATGCGTGCGAAATGCGTAACGGGTTCCCGGGAAAGTCTTACTACCATCTATTGAAGATCCATGCTTCGTTTCAAGGTGGAAATAATTAATGAATTTTCCTTCGCAAACTTCTGCGAAGATTTCGCTCATTGATCTTGCTCCGATTACCTGGGACCGCTCACCATAATTTAAAGTAATGTTCGTTTTCAACATTGAGGGATGTTCTCAGCGTTTTTTCTTGATACCATAAAAAATTCTGAATAAACCAAAGGAATTTTTAACAATGCCTTAACTTAGAGAACCGCTGACCGAAGATCACTGCACCACACAAAACTGTCATACGCCTTCTTGGCAAACTGCAAAGCGGCTCAAAGGCGTGCTTTGTTTGCACAATCTATGACAAAGTAACTTTTCGTGGTTGCCTTTGTCGTTGTTGTTGATTTTTTAGTTCTGCGCTGGAAAGTCACAATCTCTGCACTTGCATCTGCGGCGTTTTAAGTTGCGGTTAAGTTCAACACTGCCGTACTCATGCACGAAACAAAAACAAACACGCCACTTTATCACTTTAACGAATAGTTGATAGTTGCCATAACCAAAGTTGGAGTAGGCGTGCAAATATTGCCAAAGGAATGTTTTTCCCACCACCGACGCCACAAAACGTGCCTCAGGGCGGCGCTGTTCACAGAACTTAAAAACTACATGAAAGTCATGAAGGCGTTGAGCTGCAGCATAGTACGGCACCACAGCCGGAAGCATTCATGCGATGCTAAAAATTAAATGCTCTCGGCCGCAGGGGCTGCGAAATGCGGACGAGTGTACAGAACGCCCAAAAGTAGTTTAAAATTTACACTCTTTTTATTTCGTAAACATTCGCAATATTAACCAGAGGGGAAGCTGAAAACTATGAACAAAATCTGCTGGCAATTTGTAGCGACCAAGAGGGGGCGGCAGAGCCATTCATTGCCGCGCCTTTAATGTGGGCTCTTTAAAGTAATGACTGCTCCAACTGCAGCAGCCAGCGACCGCTCACCGGCACAAAGCGATTTAATAAAATATTTCCATTCGTTTACTTTTTTCCTGGAATTGAATAATGTACTCGGGGGATGCAATAAAATGTAATGAGTTTAACAAAACACACACACATACATAAGCATACTTTATATGCCTATATATGCATATCTGAATTCCTAGATATTTCCAAAACAACAACGACTGCAACGTATTAGCTGGAGAGTAGGGCTAAAGGGAATTTCGGAAAAGTACAAAAGACGAAAGAGAACAAAGGCTGAGCGAAGAAGAGGCGATTACAAAGCAAATATAAATTGGGAGATAATAAATTTGAGTAGATACGTCGTTGGAAAAAATCTTCATTTGAAATGCTGTTATCTGTAATACATATGTGATTGAGAGCTCGCACTTTCTATTAATACTGATTCTCTCTAGTTTTCTCTAACACTACACGGTTCATCTACTGAGCGTTATGCCTCGAGACTTTAAGGCTAGATTAACGTATTTTAGGATATTAGCTGAAGATATTAGAACAGAGACGGTTTGGGACTGATCTTTTCAAATTTTAGATTACGAAAGGAAAGTTCATATATATATAGAGTAGTCGAAAAAATCTTGTCGTACATATTTCCAATTAAACTTCACCTTTTGTATATATTTATAATGAACTATAGTGAACTATAATGAACCATTTTGGTCTATCACTTTTAACCATTTTTCCGCTAGAGACATCACTGCATAAGTGTAAAATTTTTCTGGTTTCTTGGCGAAAAACTGCGACAAATAATTCTCAAAGACTTCTCTTGAAGCCAACTTTGCTCCATAAAGGGAATTCTGCATTGACCAAAACAAATTGTAGTCCGATGGTGCAAGGTCAAGGTAATATGGTAGACGCATCAAAACTTCCCAGCCAAGCTCTGCCAGTTTTTTCCGAGACACAAATATGCGTGTGGTCCAGCGTTGTCCTGATGGAAGACGAAGCCTTTTCTGTTGGTCAGTTCTGGCCGTTTTTTGATTACTTGCTTCAATCCCGTCAGTTGTTTTCAGTGAAATGTAGAATCAATCGTTCGACCAGGCTAGACCAGCTCATAGTTGACGAGTCCTTTCCAATCTCACCGAACACTCAGCATAACCTTTCGAGGCGTCAATCCTGGCTTTGCGAATATTTTTTGAGCTCCTCCACGCTCGGACGTGATCCACTTTTCGTCTCCTGTTACCATTCGCTTTAAAAATGGTTCGATTTCATTTCAGCAAAGAATCGCAGATGTTAATTGGGTCCATTAAAGTTTTCGCAGTTAATTCATGTGGTACACAAACATTGACTTTTTGTAGACAGCCGTTTTTAAATGCTCCAAAACCGTTTGATGATGAACGTTAAGTTCCTTAGCGATGCCTTGGCCGCTTATGTGACGGTCCTGGTCAATCTTTTCCATAGTCTCATCGACTTTTTCAACCATATGTCGACCAATCCGAAAAAAGGTACCCAGAAATGTCAAATAGAGTACGGTGACACCTGTCATTCTGAGACAAGTTTTCCGTAGTCTCCAAAAAGCTGATAATTCTTAGGTTGTTATCTTCATTTCACACCCTTTATTAATTCTAGAATATATTGAACCGTTGTACACAATACGTTCTGAATACGATTATGAAAGGCTTCCAACAGAATTTTTTTTCAGCTTTTGAGATGAAAATTTTCTATACTTTGTTTAAATTTTACACAAAATTATTTATACAAAACTACCATTAATATTATTTTAATATTTCCACATTTTTCATATAATTAGTTCAAAGTTGACTTAACATTAACAGGAAGTTGAAATATTCACCATTCCGCCGTGAAACGATACAATATGATGAAAATTTCAAGCGACTGCAGGTCATCTGCTTTGTTATTGCAGTGAAATGTGGGAAATTATTTTCCTCGGCAGCAGCGGCAACCCGCAAAGCAGAACTAACAAAATAACTGTAGAAATGCCGAGTTGCTTAAATAAATTTGGAGCCCAGCACCAGCATTACGGGCGAAACGGCAATCGCACGCAAGCTAACGGTGCACTACAGGACCGAACCGTTTGCGTGGTCATGATGAATTTTTCTGGCGAATTGGTGCGTGAGTGTGCTCGTGAATCGCCGCTTTTGTTGGTGCTTGAGTAATAGTGTTTCGTGCTTTGCGAAGTAGCAGCTGTCGCCACTTTCGTAATAATGATGATGACGGCGCTATCAGGGCAAATAGCAGACGTACGAGCACATGCTGCAACAGGTAAGCTCTTTAGAGTACGCACGAGTATGGTGTGGATGTTACGTATACGACCAGTTGTACCTTAAATTACTCTAAAATATTTATCATTACAAATTGCAAAGGGAAAATGATTCCACATAACACGACTATGAGAGTCGAGTTACAAATTGAGTTGGAAACTTATTAATTATTTTTTTGTAGTTTATTATTAATTCATTTCGTTGGTATTAAAATCTTTGAAAATTCTTCGAAAAACGGTTAAGAGACATTTTAAAGACCTTCCCGGATATTATCAATTTGTATTATATAATGAGCTCAGACTCAAACTTAGTTTGAGTTTTTAAAATTTTTCAATATTTAATCAACTCCAACTGCTACTTATAGAAATTCCACATCTTTGGATAAATTCTAGTAGCTTAAAAAGATAAAATCGAGGAAAGAGAAGTCTCTACGGCCCCAAAAAGCGCCAAGTTTAAACTGTTATATTGGATGAGTTCCTTAATCTTCGCAATATTATTTTCATTATTTTTCTAATTTTGAATAGACATTTTCGATATTAATCCTCCTTTTAAACTGTGCGTACAGTATACAACAGAAATAAATACGAATTTACTATATTCCAGTAATTCCATTTTAAAACCGAAAAGCAGAAGGACACCAAATATTCCAATGAAATTCGAACAGAAAGAGAAAAATTGAAGGACAACATGAAATATTTATTGTGCTTGCATGTAGAAATCCATGTGAGCAGAGCAAGAACTGAAAGTGAATATTTGAAAACATGCAAAATAGTAGTGGAAATGCCTTTTGGCAATGACTCAAGCGATTGACTGATATTGAATGAATTTTGTAATATTATTTGTCAACAAAGTTGCTGATGCGCATTACTATTCATATGTCCCTGCACAACTGTGTGTGCATACGTGTGTGTATGTGTGTGCGAGTGCATATGTTTGATCTTCGTGGGTTGATAAATATTGATAATATCTATGAGCGAATAGTTCAAATATTGCTCTAGCCGAAGGGAACAATTCGGATGTGCTAATAGTGCAAAAGAAATAAAAACAAATGCCAAATGCAAACTCATCTGTGCATGTATGTGTGTGTGTGTGAGTCTATATGCAAAAAGTGACAAGATACAAATGCATGCTCTGAAGCTCAAACCCGGCTTAGTGGAAAGGAAACTATTATTTTCTATGAGGGGAAATATATAACGCGTAAGCCCATTAGAAAGCCCACTAGTTTCCCAAAAAGTCAGTAACATGGGAGACACTTAGCTTTTGCGTGTTTTGTTTTCTTTTGAGTTAGTTTTGAGAACAAATTGTGTGCTATTCTAAGGTGGATAAAAATCATTCAATTTTCCTCGCCTCGTATTGATTTTCTTATATATGAAGTTCACTTCTTCCTTTGAGACCGAGCCTGGTTCGAATTCTCTCCAATATGTTCTAGTGAGAGTTGTGCGTTCTTGGAGCAGTCCTTGCGGGGTAGTCCACGTCTTTGTATGCCAATAACTTCACGCTCGCTGCACGAGGCATTTACATAATGCTCACTTGTATTTGCCATCAAAATATAAATATTTGTGTACATTTGCAGAGAATTCTTCAAACACACGCAGTGAAAGTAGTAAAGTAAATTGCGAGCAGAACTCGCATTCGCAGTGCAAACATCGTTAGCAATTTAATCGGCTATTTGTTGACGAGTGTAGTAAATGTTGCAATCATCAGTTTTATTAAAAATATATTTATTATTCATCAGCTTTTATTTATTCACTTTCTCCGGCTAATTTGTTTACGTTTGCGATTTTCCTTGAGCAGCTGCCTTAAAGCAGCTCGAACTCGCACATTTGTGCTAAATCTGTGTAAGGAAAGCTAATAAATAAAGGATATTGCTCGGAATCATTCAGCGGTTACAAATAATATCTTAGCAACAGTCACACCCTCCCCAGTTCAGAGCATTTTCCACCAGCGTTACAAAATAACTATTACTTTGCAATTAATTAGAGTACAAAGTAGGGATCTCATTGGAATTTATTTTCAGAGGGTGAGTAAATGACGCCATTTTTACTAAACAACGAGTTGCACTTGAATAACCAAGCCGAAAATGATGTTAGATTGCTTCTATCCTATAAAGCAACTAATAGATATCCCTTCTCACGAGGGCATTTTTAGACAAAATCTTTTTGGGTTAGATTTAGATATTACTGGTTATTTGGCTGGCATTAAAATGTGTGAGTTTCTCAAAATATAGGATTTTTTAACCTTATTATGATTCTTCAAATATAAAAAAACATTATCAGCAACCTCCACCAAATATTTTTCCAAATACCTTCGGTTGGCAGAAAATGCTCGTTCAGATTAATAGGATCTGTATCTGACTTTTTTTCACAGATCACGCGGGAGTCGTGTCAATCTTTCATGTTATTTTTGTTCAGTATTGTTTGTCATTTTTTCAAAGAATGTGTTTCGCGCGCTCCGCTCAACTTAACAGCATAATCGGCCTACGTATTGTTCACCCACTTGAGTCCCAGCATATATTATTGGATAATATTCAACTGACTAGATCTCTTTCAGCACGCAGTAGAGAAAATATATCAGCCGTAACTGAGAGTGCACGTGAAGACCATGGAGAGTCGATTCGGAGTCGTTCCAAGCAACTCGGACTGACGTATGGAACGACTTGGCGCATTTTACTTCGAGAAATTGAAAGCGTACAAAATACAACTTGTGCAAGAACCGAAGCCTTTCGACATTCCCAAGAGACATAGATTTACTCTATGGTTTTACAGAATGAGGTCCAAATTGCCGCATTTGGGAGCAAGTACAAACTGAAGAGATTCAAGAGTTTCCATTTCATATAAAAAAAAAAAACAAAAAATCGTAATGTCGACTCATCAGATGTTGTCATCGTCCATGTCTCTGCACCATTTAGCTGCACGGGAATAATAAGTGACTTATAGAGTTTTGTTTTTGTTCGTCGAGAGAGGAATTTACTTCTCAATTGCCTCCTTAGTCCGAAGTAGCACGAGGATTTTCGAATATCTGGTCATTTTTTAATTTGTTAGGCAGTTTTGTTGACGGTGAGTTTTAATGTTTCACACAATACGCCCGATAGAACCTTATATGCGATGTTGGGGCAGATTGTGAGGTCTCTCTTTTTGTGGATTGTGCAGAGCACACTTAATTTCCAATCGTGGGACATGCTTTCGTGCTACCATATTATATAACCTACTATACAAGAATATCTGAAATTTACGCTCGTGATCTCGGCGACATTTTGTTTCAACATGACGGTTACACAATTAGTTTTAATATAAAAAAAGGTATAAAAAGGAGGAGGATGGAGTCATGTGTAGAAGTTCACGCAAGTGAGGAAAGTTCTCTGATTGCCATTCACTTGGGAGTGGCCAGAAACGATTCTTTTACATGTGACTCAAGCAGCTCACGACTTCCGGTCTTTGACCAAGTATCCTCTGGGTAGCCTAAGAACATCCGTTTGAAGGCGAGCTAACGTGAGAAGGCGAAGCATCCCCTGCATAGGGTTGTGCGCTGGGTTTGGGACCCGCCACGTAAAAAAACATTCCAGTGAATAGTCATAACCAGCCTCGGATGAGAGACCCCCCTTTTGATGACGACCATGGCAAACGAAATAAGGACTACGAATTGAGGGCATGCACCTGGAATGTCCGGTCCCTTAATTGGGAAGGTGCCGCTGCCCAGCTGGTTGATGTCCTCGTGAAAACAAAGGCTGACATCACCGCCGTCCAAGAAATGCGATGGACGGGACAAGGACAGAGACGAGTAGGTCCTTGTGACATTTACTACAGTGGCCATATAAAGGAGCGCAGGTTTGGTGTGGGATTCGTGGTGGGAGAGAGACTCCGTCGCCGAGTACTATCATTCACTGCGGTGAATGAACGTCTAGCCACAATCCGCATCAAAGCGAGGTTCTTCAACATATCGCTGATTTGCGCCCACGCCCCGACGGAAGAGAAGGACGATGTGACCAAAGATGCCTTTTATGAGTGCTTGGAGCGCACTTATGTGAGATGCCCCCGTCACGATGTAAAAATCGTGCTTGGCGACTTCAACGCCAGGGTGGGCAAAGAAGGTATCTTTGGTACTACGGTCGGTAAATTCAGCCTCCACGACGAAACTTCCCCAAATGGGTTGAGGCTGATCGACTTCGCCGGGGCCCGAAATATGGTTATCTGTAGTACTAGATTCCAGCATAAGAAAATCCATCAAGCTACCTGGCTGTCTCCGGATCGAAAAACTACCAACCAGATCGATCATGTTGTGATAGACGGAAGACACGTCTCCAGTGTTTTAGATGTGCGTGCGCTCCGAGGTCCTAACATCGACTCGGACCACTACCTTGTTGCAGCTAAGATTCGCACCCGCCTCTGTGCAGCAAAAAACGCACGCCAACAAACACAAGGAAGGTTCGACGTCGAGAAGCTGCAATCACAACATACAGCCGAACGATTCGCTACTCGGCTTGCACTCCTGCTCTCTGAGAGCACTCGTCAACAACTCGGTATAAGGGAACTGTGGGACGGCATTTCAAACTCTTTACGTACAGCTGCAACCGAAACCATTGGTTTTCGGAAAGTGCAAAAGAACAGCTGGTACGACGAGGAGTGCCGTGTCGCAGCGGAGAGAAAACAGGCTGCCTACCTCGCAACGTTACGATCGACCACAACACGTGCGGGATGGGATAGATACCGAGAGTTGAAGAGGGAAGCGAGACGCATTTGCAGACAGAAGAAGAAAGAGGCCGAAATGCGTGAGTACCAACAGCTCGATAAGCTGGCCGACAGGGGTAATGCTCGAAAATTCTACGAAAAGATGCGGCGACTTACAGAAGGTTTCAAGACCGGAGCATACTCCTGTAGAACCCCCCAAGGTGATCTAGTTACCGATGCCCAGAGCATACTTAAATTATGGAGGGAACACTTCTCCAACCTGCTGAATGGCAGTGATAGCACAACACCGGGAGAAGGCGAACCCGATTCCCCAATCGATGACGATGGAGCAGACGTTCCATTGCCCGATCATGAAGAAGTTCGAATAGCAATTGCCCGCCTGAAAAACAACAAAGCGGCAGGGGCCGATGGATTGCCGGCCGAGCTATTCAAACACGGCGGCGAAGAACTGATAAGGAGCATGCATCAACTTCTTTGTAAAATATGGTCGGACGAAAGCATGCCCAACGATTGGAATCTAAGTGTGCTCTGCCCAATCCATAAAAAAGGAGACCCCACAATCTGCGCCAACTACCGTGGGATAAGCCTCCTCAGCATCGCATATAAGGTTCTATCGAGCGTATTGTGTGAAAGATTAAAGCCCACCGTCAACAAACTGATTGGACCTTATCAGTGTGGCTTCAGACCTGGTAAATCAACAACCGACCAGATATTCACCATGCGCCAAATCTTGGAAAAGACCCGTGAAAGGAGAATCGACACTCACCACCTATTCGTCGATTTCAAAGCTGCTTTCGACAGCACGAAAAGGAGCTGCCTTTATGCCTCTATGTCTGAATTTGATATTCCCGAAAAGCTAATACGGCTATGTAAACTGATATTGAGCAATACCAAAAGCTTCGTCAGGATCGGGAAGGACCTCTGCGAGCCGTTCGATACCAAACGAGGTTTCAGACAAGGTGATTCCCTATCGTGCGACTTTTTCAACCTGCTTCTGGAGAAAATAGTTCGAGCTGCAGAACTCAACAGAGAAGGTACCATCTTCTATAAGAGTGTACAATTGCTGGCGTATGCCGATGATATTGATATCATAGGCCTCAACACCCGCGCCGTTAGTTCTGCTTTCTCCAGACTGGACAAGGAAGCAAAAGAAATGGGTCTGGCAGTGAACGAGGGCAAGACGAAATATCTCCTGTCATCAAACAAACAGTCGTCGCACTCGCGACTTGGCACTCACGTCACTGTTGACAGTCATAACTTTGAAGTTGTAGATAATTTCGTCTATCTTGGAACCAGCGTAAACACCACCAACAACGTCAGCCTAGAAATCCAACGCAGGATAACTCTTGCCAACAGGTGCTACTTCGGACTAAGTAGGCAATTGAGAAGCAAAGTCCTCTCTCGACAAACAAAAACCAAACTCTATAAGTCACTCATAATTCCCGTCCTGCTATATGGTGCAGAGGCCTGGACGATGTCAACAACAGATGAGTCGACGTTGCGAGTTTTCGAGAGAAAAGTTCTGCGAAAGATTTATGGTCCTTTGCGCGTTGGCCACGGCGAATATCGCATTCGATGGAACGATGAGCTGTACGAGATATACGACGACATTGACATAGTTCAGCGAATTAAAAGACAGCGGCTACGCTGGCTAGGTCATGTTGTCCGGATGGACGAAAACACTCCAGCTCTGAAAGTATTCGACGCAGTACCCGCCGCGGGAAGCAGAGGAAGAGGAAGACCTCCACTCCGGTGGAAGGACCAAGTGGAGAAGGACCTGGCCTCGCTTGGAATATCCAATTGGCGCCACGTAGCGAAAAGAAGAAACGACTGGCGCGCTGTTGTTGACTCGGCTATAATCGCATAAGCGGTGTCTACGCCAATTAAGAAGAAGAAGATCTCGGCGACATTTTGTTTCAACATGACGGTTACACAATTAGTTTTAATATAAAAAAAGGTATAAAAAGCTTGAAGTTGATTAAATTTTGGATGTGAACATCTTGTAGATTGGGTACAGCATAATTTACATCCAATTAACTGGAAAATCACACAAACAAAACTAAGGCTAAGAAATAAACAACTTAATTGTGTTACTGCAGTGAAAGCAAATCAATAAAAATCTCTTTCTTCTCTCTTCATTTCACTTGAAACTTTGACCCAGATCTTTCTTTTCTTACGTTTTGTCTTCTCCTATTTGCTGAAGCTTGTTGTGCTTTCTATTTGCACTCATTTTACCTTGACGAGTTAATTTGCTCATTTCCCTGTCATCCTTCGCAGCAATGCTTGAGGTGCTTCAAGCATGCAAGATGACTCTGCTTTCCCATTTAGTTTTTCGTGCATTTTTTCGCAGAAGCTTTTATGTGCTCCACTTTCGCTTTCGTCCTCCTCATTTCCTGTCTCAATTAGCACGAGACAAGCACTTCAATCAAGTGTTGTACTTAAACCTAATCCAGTATTGGCCAACACCAGCAACGCATCAATTACCCTCGCTCAACAACAACAACAACAGCGTGCTCGGCCTTGGTCACAGGGCATTTTTCACAGTCATAATAAATTTATGGTGCTTTACATGCTAATAGCCGAGCTAAAATTGGTGTTATCCCAGGTCTTACCGCCACCCCCACCACAGCACCCATCACAGCGGTAAGTTCGCGACGGACGCGGAATGACATAAGAAAAATGTAGACGTCCGGTGGCAAAGGTGCGGGACACAGCACCGCGGTCAGCAATGACCAAAGTACAGCGGCTGACACTGCCACATTTGTTTCGCTCGCGCTCATTTCAATTTGCACACTCACTTCGGCGGAATTTTGGTTCGCAAGTGAGTGAGCAGATATAAAATGATTTTTTATATTTATTCCACTTTTGGCGCCTACTTAATATTTATTATGAATGTTACTCGTGAGCGTATTTAGTTAATTTTATTTCACACAAGCGCAGCTGCGATTACTTCACGCCGTTGAATGTACAAAAAAAATACAGAAAATGTGAAAGAATGCAATGGAAAAGTAAGCACAAAAGCGAAAAGTTAAGAAAACTCTAAAAGAGATAAAATAAAAAATGCGCAGCGAAATGACAGCTTAGGGCTCAGTGCGGAAATGAGCAATAAGTAGCAGCCACTTACATGTCTTGTTTAACCCCGCCCGGGCCGCCGCCAAGCAGCGACGTTACGTTTCACATGGCTTCTCGGCTGATGCGGTAATGCTTGGGGAGATGTGCGCGTTTGTGTTCGCTTCGCACATTGCAAAATTAACTTAATACCGTTATGTTATAAAGTAAATGCGCTTATCGCCGCTAAGTAGATGAGAAAAGTTTCTTTTGCAGCGTTGATAAGTTAAATTATTTTTGGAGTGTTTTATTATAAATGTTCCCGGCCGGCTGCCAGACTGCCGACTGCCTAACTGCATGAAACTTACCGTTAGTGCCCGTGCCCCACACATCGCCCAGCGCCCGCCGGCCTAGATGTTTGGCCTGTTTGTTGTTGGTTACTTGAGTCCACCGAAGCATTTTATTTGATGTTATGACAGTGCGAGTGACTGTTTCGCCGAAGTTAAACGGGAGGGGGCAGCTGTTGCATAAGTGAGTTGCGAATGTGTCATAAAAGTTAAGGCGAGAGTAAGTGCGAAAAAGTCAAATAAAGACGCATTTGCTCGGTGCATTGAGTCGAACGGGCGAACTTCATTGCCTTGAGTGCTTTGTCGGAAAATGCTGCTGTGCATGTGTGTGTGTATAATTTGTATGTGGAATGAAGACTTAAAGAAGTTTAAAAATGAAACTTAGCTTGGAGCTTCTAAGACAAACCATCAAGCAATATTAAGAAATATTTTTACATGTTCAAAGTAATCACTAACTTCTATTCTCTCTTCTTCTGCTATTTATGTGAAAGATCGTCCTAAAATTAAGGGTTTCATGCTCTAAATGTTTTATTGGATTCGGGGTTTACTTATGTGAATTATAGATATAATATCATCGGACACTTTGTATTTAGGGGACACTTACAGAGTGTGTCCGGAAATTAATAGGACTGAGTCGATTAAAAAAAAAAATTATTGAACCAATCTTTACGAGTCTTTAAAAACTTCGAAAATAGGCTCCTTCTGCGTCTATGCAGCGCTACCAGCGTGATTTCCAAGCATTGAAGTCGTCAATGAGCTCTACTACTCAGAACTGGTTTATTTGAAAAAAATTGTTATACCTTAACTCTCTCTCTCGATTAACTCTCGTGCTTCTAGTTGGTGTCTGTTAATAAGGGCAGTACACTACAATGATATTGCTCTTTGCGACCTTCAGCCTCTACTCTGTCCAAACTTTTCCAATTTACAAATCTGAGGCTACGGCTAAGACCAAAAGCAAGTAATTTTTCATTTGACCCAAAAGGTGAGTTCACCATTTCTTGAGCAAATTTCGTTCACTTTCATTCGATGGGACAACAAAACAAACCACTTTAATACAAAACTTCTTTAATTCACATACTTAGTACATGAACTGCCTTGGAATACCGCATGAAGGTACAGTGAGATATTATTTTCTAAAATATATTTTTGAAATTGAAAATTGAAATTTCGGTCTCCACTTTTTCCAATAAAAGACCAAATTTACTGGAACCGCAGAGAACTATTTCAATATCAGTTTTATTTCAAGAATTTAAAAATAATAAATTACATTTATATACTTACAAACATACACACATTGTAACTTATACGATGGGGGAAAGGAAACAGAGAACGAAACAAAAAATTCTATGAGCTGCTGTTTTAGTTTCCTTTATTAAAAATAATTATGTATGTAGCGAGATGAAGCTGGCAGCAGCGAATATTTAACTAGAGCAGCATAAAGTCTTGAGAGAAAACGAATCCAGAATGTTGCGGTCAGAGTTTTCATTTCGACTTGTTGTACATTTGAAAATAATTTTACAGCTCAATACTTTTATGTATGCTGCTCACGCCAAGCGGCCAACACCCACATGCCGGCACGCAGCCACGCAACCGAAGGTGAGGGCGCCCTAACTGACGTCCACAGAAGGTACGAAGAAGGACTAGAGCATAGAATAAATTCTGAGCATATTAATAAAATGCTGCTTACTTGCAGCGCACACACATCACGCACACATACGTACTCGGCACCCACATGGTAGAGTGGAAAATCTCTCCAGCGACACTGCAAATATTTCATGCTGCATGCAACCATGCAATAGTTAAAATTTTACTACACTTGTTGTTACCAGCACATACATACATGCAAACAAAGGACGTGCACACATCCACAGGGCTCTGAGCCCCTCCTCACCCACACCATGGCGGCGCACATGGCACATTGTGCAGCATGAGACGCACGAGACGCCACAGCGTGGAGCCAACAGCTTGGCGAATGCAACTATGCATGTCATGCAACAAATATTGCCGAGAAAAAAGTACGAATTCGAAAATATAACAAACAAACTGGACAATGCCAACAACAAGCGAGCGGCGAGTGGCAAGCAGCCGTCTGGCAAGCAGAGCAGCAATAACGCAAAACAATGCCATCAAGTAAATGTATGCAACATGATGCTCACCAGGGGAGCAGGACAATGGCACGAAGTACATCACCGGAGATATTTATGGGTTGTTAGCAGAATGGGTCATCAGTAGCAACAACAACAGCAGCAGCAGCAGCAGCAGCAGCAGCCACTATTGCTGCTATAGTAACAACAGTAACAGTAACAACAATAATAATAGCACTTATGACAGCTATAATGCTCCTGCCGGCGGAGCGGGGAGAGGACGTGTGGATAACAAGAGGATTTAACGAAGGCGGAAACATAAAAGTGCACAAAGAAAATATGTGGAAAATTACACGAACAACACAAATTTAACTTTCCAAGCGGTGAGTCAAAGGAGCTACACGCTCTTGTCTGTGTGTGGGTTGTGGCTAAAAAATCCAGTATGGAAGGGTAAAATTAGGAAATTATGGTGGAAATTTTGCTTAAAACATAATCATTCTGCTATTATGCACATAAACAATACACACACACACATTTATATGGCATAATGTATTCGCGAATCTCCTTGAAATGTGAATAAAGCTTTAACTATTCTCGCGTGAGATTTAGAGAACGCATAAAAGGAAGAGGGCGACATGTGAGCCAACCGCACCTCAATATTATCCTTTGCAAATGTTTGTGGTTGTAGCAGAGTTAATTATCATTTCATAGAAGTAATGGGTAGAAATTTGGATACTTTCTTACGTAGACTCTAATGACGTGGGCACCGAGTGATCTTATTAACTTTTTCTGTATCAATTTCCCCAAATGAAATACCGTTCTAATCGCACTCTTTCGGCAACGAAAATCTAGATGAACTCTGGAGCAAAATAATCAAGTAATCAGAATCACATAATTATATTTTATATACCTCACTATTCTAATTTATCTTTATTCTTTTCCTTTACCGCCGTAGACACAGCTTACGCGGTTAAAGCCGAGTTAATAACAGCGCGCCATTCGATACTTCTTTTCGCAATTTGGCACCAATTCGATATACCACATGCAGGCAGGTCTTTCTGCACCTGGTCTTTCCAACGGAGTGGAGGCTTCCTCTTCCCCATAGATCGTCCGCAGAACCTTTCTCTCGAAAATTCGTAACATCGAATCATCAGATGTTGTCGTCGTCCATGCCTCTGCACCATACAGCGTGTTCGTCGAGAGAGGACTTTACTTTGCAATTGCCTACTCAGTCCAAAGTAACACCTATTGGTAAGCGTTCTTCTGCCTTGGATTTCGAGGCTGACATTGTTGATGCAGGTGTTGATGCCATTGATCATCGGCTAACGCCAGTAGCTGCTGCCGCCCTCTGAGCGTCATTGATTTGGAAGTGGCCAGAAGCCATTACTTTCCATATGGCTCAAGCAGCTCACAGCCAAAGAATATCCGTTCAAAGGCAAGCCATCCCTCCCTAGGATTGTGTGCTGGGAGCGGACTTGCTACGTAAAAAACGTCCGGCATCAAAAGGAAACAATAGCCTCGTCACGATTCTTACTTATTTTTTATATTCCAATTTAATCAGAAATGAGATTAGCTTCCTATAGTTAAAAAATTAAGATTTTTTCATAAGATCCGTCTTTAGAATCTCTTAAGCCTCATCGAAACTTTGTAAAAACATAACCATTGAATAGTGTTATCTCTTAGGGATAAGCACTCACATAAGTATAAAACCAAGATGTGCATCTATTTCTTCGTAAAGGACTAGTTTGGAAAGATTGTGTAAGCAGCCTTTGCACTAACGATGGAATATGAGACAACGAAGCTACGGAATTCTTATTCACTTGAACAAATATCGATAACAACAAATTCAAGTGATGCATGCAACCAGCATTTGGTAGACTTAACGAGAAAATTATGAGAGTGCAATAACAACCTGTGGGTAAAGTTGAGTTATGCGTTTTATCATGATAACCGCCGAAGTACAAAGAAGTGAACTTGCTTACACAACAACACGAGAAGCAGAAGGTGGACAACGAATGCTAACTGACGAGATGGTATTCACAGAAAGAGCGCAGGAGGTCCAAAATCACCTCTAATGGGGAACATTAAATATTCATTAGAGGAAGTTGAAAATTGCTATGTAGCAACAACAGCAACAGCAAAAACCAACAGGCACAGGGCGGTTTCGTTTAAAATGCACACACTGAGAAATGGTTCTCGGGATGTGTGCGCGTGTATGTGTATGTACATACTTTATCAACTTGAGGACCAGGAGCCAAAGCTAATACAGGTACATCAATTTCTATTGCCAGGTCCATGAGCTCGCAGACGAGCTTTCTATTTTATCACTCGAAAGTTTGTTTGATGTTCTGACGTCGGCGGCGCTGACGGTGCGTTGTTTATCGTGGTGTTGCTATTGTTTTTGCTTGGCTATTCCCACAGTGCAGCGCTTTAATAATGCCGCCACTTGTGACATGTGAGTGAACCCATCGCTTTGCCGCGTGCTTCGAGAGCGTCTCTGGAGGGGCATAATAAACTCCTAATGACTTCAAGTTGCACGCCACTTAAGCACTTGAGTCACAGCTCATTTGAGAACCGCGCTGGGCAATACCATTTGCATGTATTGCCCGCGAAAAATGTTTAAAGCTTTGCCGGTATATGGTTAAAAATATACTTTCGTTTATTTACTGTAGCTCCGAGATTATAAACAGAGAAGGTATAATTTTCATTAAGAGTGTACAGCTGCTGCCGTGCGCCGATGATATCGATATCATTGGACTCAACACCCTCGTCGTTAGTTCTACCTTCTCCAGACTGGATAAGGAAGCAACGCAACTGGGTCTGGTTGACTGGTCAACGAGGACAAGACGAAATATCTCCTGTCATCAAACAAAAAGTTATCGAACCTGCGACTTGACTCCCATGTCACTGTTGACAGTCATAACTTCGAAGTAGTAGATAATTTCGACTATCTTGGAACCAGCATTAAAAGCAACATCAATGTAAGCCTCGAAATCCAACGCAGTATAACTCTTGCCAACAGAGTAGGAGTAATTGAGAACTAAAGTTCTCTCGAGACGAACAAAAACCAAACTCTATATCTTGCTTTATACAGAGGCATGGACGATGACAACATCGGATGAGTCAGCCCTAGGAGTTTTCGAGAGAAAGGTTCTGCGGATTTATGGTCCTTTGCGCGTTGGCAACGGCGAATACCGTAGTCGATAGAATGATGAGTTGTACGAGATATACGACAACATTGACAAAGTTCAGCGAATTAAAAAACAGCGGCTACGATGGCTAGGTCATGTTGTCCGAATTGTCGAAAAAACTCCAGCTATGAGAGTATTCGACGCAGTACCCGCGGGGGGAAGCAAGTTTCCACTCCATTGGAAGGAACAGGTGGAGAAGGACCTGGCTTCGCTTGGAATATTGATATCACGCACCAAGATTGGAATTGCCAAATTGCGAAAGAATGCTCTGATTTTCTTGTGAATTTAAATTTTAACGGCAAGTTCCGTGTTGTGCTACAAAACGTATAAATTGCTTCAATCAGTTTGCTTGAATTTGCTCAGAAATCGCTTTGTTGCACAACAATTAAACTCTCACACGGATTGGAGAAATATTAAAGTGCAACTTTATCTTGAAATCGCCTTGATACTGCTCGCAATTACTTAGCCACTTTCGGAAATTGACGAGGAGCTTTGCGGCACACACTCGCTTCGGTGCTTCAATGAATAATGCTGCATTATATTCCACTAGAAAACCTACAATCCGCCACAATACACTTAATAGAGCCAATCAAGTGTGTGCGCATATTTAAAAACCATTATTTTCCACCCCTATCATGCATTTCGATTACGTTCCCGCTCTACGCTCCGCCGGAGTCGAAATTAGGTATCATGCGTTGCAATTGGATTGAAAGAAGAAGAGGGAGAGCTATAACTCTTTCGAAATCAGCTGTTTGCTTTGAAATATGTGAAACTGGAACATAAAGCAAAAATACAAAATTACTGCTGTTCAAAGAAAATAAATAAAAGTATGGAGTCTTTATCCGTGGCGATATTACTGGTTGAGGAGGAGAGCAGCGCACCTCAGAATGCTGGGGTGAGAATTGAGAGGAGAAGATTACGAGATATGTGCGATCCGTCCAGATGAATGACGAGCTGTAAGTAATTGCACGTGAAAGTAGACATTTTTCTTACAATTTGTTTACCTATTTAGATTCAAAAAAACTTTCGTCTGAATAAGGACGCATTCAAGTATGTCCTAGATACGTTTGCGGAAGAAACGACGGCAAGTAAATTTGATGCTTCCTCTTTCCAAAAAGCCTGCACATCTTCTTTAGGACGCTGGTGGAAACCGTTGGCTATATCTAGCTTACTCTCCATCATATCTGCCAATTTTCCATATTGCTCTGGTGGTTTTATTTTTGACCTGAAAGCATATCAAAAAACATCACTAAAACTGGAAATATCGTGTCTTTTACAACTTTTAAATACAAGTTTTACTTACATTTTTAGAAAATTGAAAAAAATCACGCAAATAATAAAATTTTCGCAGCAAAATAAAAACACAAAAAGTTCTCCGCCAACAAAATTGCAACTTAGCAAAACGGAGCTACGATCGAAATGCATGATAGGCAGAATCGTAAATTTCGAAGTTGAACTGAACGGGAACGGAACGCATGATACCAAAGTCGCCAAACGGAGAAAATTTCAATCCAAGTCGAAATGCGTGATAGGGGTGGTCATTTGCGTTTCAATAGAACAACCATGCACTGCAGCTAACCTGGTAGGAAATCCAGCTGCTCGATCTATTCTATCAGCTATTACAAGATTACATAAATCTAATTTAACAAAGCTGATAATGTACTTAACAGGTACAACGTTATTTATCTATTTTTTCCTTTAGAGCCTTTCTAATAGGGGATGTTTGTCAAGATTCTACGTATTTTCTGTTCTTAACAATACTTTGTATGTTGTTTCGTTTCCTATCGAAAGTGAACTAGTCACAATAGGACCTGTTATGAGCTACATACCCCTCTCAGTTTATCACATCGTAAGTTGCGCATCCATGTGCATGTGTGAGTGCACAATTACATACACGATAATTACTCCATACATCGATTTGCCAGCGAAAACGTGCATATTCAAAGAAGCAGAGTTGCAACCGCATAAAGATACTTTGGAGAATCGTGCGGAGAATGCACAAGCATGTTTGAAAGCGATATCCTTTACCACTACATCCACTACATCACTGCCACAGAAAATGCAAATGCCACAGTTATGCCGTTATATGAAGGTCAAAAGAGCTTCTACAATTGAAAGTCGCAGGTGTCTTCGAGTGCAATTATAAAATGTATTTATTTGATGATTAGATTAAAGCCTCTGCTGGCCGATGGAGGGTGTGTTAAACGAGCGCATTCAAATGTGGCAATTCCATCGTAAGGACATCAGTGCGAAGTGAACTTAAATGAATTAATTTAATTCAGAGCACAGATTTTACGAGTACTTTTGTCAAGACAAATAGTTCCAGAACTCATTTATTTTAATTTAAAGTTCCTTCGTAGGCACTCAAGCAAAAGGACAGTCGCTTAATGGCGCCATGAGCGAAGAAGCAGCTGTAGAAACTATTACAAGCAAATTTTATTGCCAAACGTTCGTTTGTGGGTGTGTATGTGTGTGTTCCGCCTACATGTGCACTTAAGTACGGATAACAAAGAAGCTTTAACAATTTCGTCCGACATATGGTCAATATTATGGGGAATTAGTTGGGTAATAAAATCGGTGTAGCAAACATGTAATCAGAAAAGGAAAATGGGCACAAACATCGGCATTAAGTAAGAAAATATACACGCATAGAACAAAGGAAATGGTTCGCCGCACGGAGCGGAGGGTTTACAACTGCACAGGCAATCGCATATAAATGCGTGTGTAGGTCTCGCAATCTTTTCACTCAATATCCTGCTACACGCATCAAATCATCATCAGGTGAAATTTGATAAGGGTCATAAGAGCAATGATTGAGAAAACGTGATCAAATGCAGACATTTCCTGGACGAGGGGCCACAACGACCGGCCGAAACTGAATAAATGCTAATGCGAGCTTTTGCTTGTTCAAAACGCTTGACCACACTTCGTCCCCCCTTTCACTGCCTAAAATGTTGTTAAAGGCTTGCGTTTCAGTTTCATTTTATTTCGTTCTTATAATGCTCATTTGATGGCCATAATACGCAAATAAAAGGGCAATTTATAAGAAATAGGCAAAAAGGCCATACCAAGAGGCAGCAAAATGATTAAAGATCGCCATCTGCTTGACTTTTTGGTTAATAATAGATCTTCCTAAGTTGACAAACCAAGGTATCCGCTACTTTAGTTCAGTTTTGCATGGTAAGTCGGGAACTTTACACTTTTACAGATTTCTAGCACACCTTGGAGAACACGTAGTACTCCATTTAAGTGAACTGAACTTGAGCAATTATAAAAACAAAGCTACGTTCCAGTAAGAGAGTTTTTCCACATACTATTTGTTATAATTACTTCAGAGCGGTCGCCAAACTTTGGATAAGGCGTGAAATTTACTGAACACCCTCCAACAAAGATCTTCGGAAAAGTAGTTCTTGCAGTAGAAGGAAGGATTTTTAATTTATACAGAAACAGTGGAACAACTAGTTCTCCACAATGTCTAAAATATCAAAATATCAAGAAATAAAATAATTTTTTTCCGTTTGAATGTCCCATGTTTAGAGACAGACAGCTGCATAATTGAAGCTGAAAATAATTTTGCTGGAAGGAGCTTAAAATATTGAATTACTGCAAATTGCTATCGCTTTATGCAATAAGTAATTCTTCGGCTATCAATATCTGAGCTGATTTCGATTTACAGTAAACATAATTTATTATTATCGCAAGCATTTGAGCGAGCTTCTTAAATGGCATAAACGAGCTTAGAGTTTACTCAGAATATAATTACTTTAATGTGTTTACATTCAAATATTTGCAGCAAATACACTTGTATGCAGAGGCTTAGCAAATACAACCAATAAAAATAACTACAATTTATTGTTTTGACATAAACCATGGCAAATGTTTTCATTAAATATTTGCGCTTGCAATCAAGTGTTTGGTAGAGTTGATAATACGATTGAAAGCAAGCTCACAAGCCGGAGCTCGTTGCTCATTGCTGCACACCTCCACACACAGCGTCGGAGTCTATGTATGTTTGTGTGCATGCACTATTGTCACGCATATGTGTGCAAGTTGCCATGTCTCACAGTCAAGCTGGCAAGCATATAATGCCGATCTTAGTGAATGCACATTTGCGGTCACTCATACGCACTGGCAGCCCCGTTGCAGTGAGAGTACAAACTGTAGCACTCGTAACAATTTAATTGTAATATTAATACTGCTATAATTAAAATGGCATAACGGTAAATACGAAGAATTAACAATGGTTAAACATATTTATGTGTGAATGATACCTGGTATTCAGGCAAATAAATGTGGCGTGTGTGTATTAAGTCCAGAGTCCAGACAATCTAAAATTGCGCTTGTGTCAAATGCAGCTATGTCGTTATATATATATGTAGTTATGCAACTTATTTATATATATGTGAGCATATCAAATGAGTTGTGTTGTGAAGTTATGACTGCTCGTGCATCTATTAATTTGCGTTTTCCAATAATAATAATAATCTGCATTCGCCTTGCACTTTGCTGGTCACTCAGCAGTGTGACATTGTTTACTCAATTTGTCACAATTGTTAAGAAATTTATTGGATTATAATTAAATTAATATACATGCGGGTGTATAAGGGAAAATATTAGCAAGAAGTGAGGAGTAAAGTGGGCAGCTCCATTCATTTGCTCTCAGATGAAAATTTTCGAATTTACTGCAATTTAATACATTGATGTAGGTCGAAGAGCTTGGAATTAATAAAATTATAGGTAAATTAAAGTTAAAAGATTGGTTTAAATTCATTAATATATTAAACAAATTTGCTTTTTAGAAAACGCTGAATAAAATCAACTTCATTTAGTCGCTGAGAGCTTGCTGGAAAAGCATACATACATGACTATGCATAAATTGATATTTAAATCTGAGTTCAAGTTATTGAAGGGTTTAAAAATGGAAATATACACAAATTCGGAAAATCCATATAGAAAATAGTTGTAGAACTTTAAGCAATTATTATTTAATCTCAAATATCTTTTAAAAGATGTTTTTCAAAAAACAAGTATGTATACTACTATCGCGAGCAAATAAAACAACAACTTTTGCGTTTCTTCTCACTCCAACCAACTCGCTATTGCGATAACTTTTAATCGGCTTATAGAAGAGCTGATGGTCTCCATAGAAGCGCGAATAAGAAATAAAGAAATACATGGATTATCGCAGTGAAATTGTAGTAATTGCGCACATTTTAATTTTGCACGAGGGCGCAGCAACAAAGCCTGCAAAACAAAAACGAACAGTTTGGATCATAATATCTTTTTGTCTTAAAACACTTGCCCCGCGATCGTCGAATTTATTTATCTCGTGCGAAAGAATACTCACTAATTGGTTTTTGTGGTACTCTAATGGATCTATATTGACAGTCTCTTCATGCTTAAGTTTTCTCCCGAAACTAGTTCGTGGACTTTTGTTATCTTCTACGGCACCTAGGCGTAGCTCATCACAAACTGATAAGCCACCACTTTGAAATCCATTAAACCCAATTTTTATCTTCTCAAAAAAAAAACATCGGTTTACGACTGACATTTCTTGTTTTCCGTTTTTTTAGCTTCCACGGACATCCAGCAACCGCCCGGGTCCCGCCATAATATGCACACTATAAACTTTTAAAAGAAAGTATTCTTAGGTTAAAATTTTTGACTGTTGAAATGGTCTTAAAATAATATTTTTTATTTATCTTCACCAAATCGCAGAAACATATTAATAAACATATTTCCGAAATTTTTTGAGTTCTCAAAGTTACGAATAATTCTCCTTAATGATGAAAGCCATTGTACTCTGTATTCCATCACTATATGACTTGGTAACGAAATGTGTTTATAAAGGTATCTCACTTTTCACTAAGAATCTCGCACGAAGGCAGATATTCGGAAATCTTATCAACCCGATCTTTTAATATAACATATATAATCCTAATTCTATCTATTTTTCTTCTCTGATTGGTAATATCATCTCTTCAGCAACGCTTTATCTTACTATTTCTCATTTATTGTGTTTTTTTAACCACATGTACATATCGCTCATTTGCTGCAAGACCGGCATAAGTCAAAAAAATCGATTCTCCAGAAAACGCGTTTAAAGTTTTCAACTGACTACAACCTTACACCTCTTCTCAAGCGGAGCATATAAGAGGTATTCATATGAATTTTTCACTCAACATGAAGTATGATATAACGAACAATTCTGCAGCATTAACTCAAAAATCACATTTTTTGATTTATGCCGGTCTTGCAGCAAATGAGCGATATATAGGATTTTGTATGTAGTTGTTATTTCTGTCACCTTCACCTGTAAGCGCTTTTCGCGTATTCCTGCATGAATCTTTCAGTTAACGCTTTTGCCAAAGACTTATGGTGAATTCACTTCACACTTGCAGTTGCAAGGCTTATTTTAGTGGCTTCGGGGTTTAAAGATTGCTTTCTTTCTGCAAATAATCAAATATATTATGTATTTACGGTTCATTGGTGCTGGTTGTTAGTAAAGGCACTAAAAAATTTACTTTCTAAACTTAAAAATGAATTTCAATGCAAATATGCGCCCTGCGAAAAGCTGATGGAAAAAGAATGACCGATGATGTAGTTGTATAAAAGCGCCAATGAAGAAGAAAATTATGCACAATTAACCGCAACTGTTTATGCGCTGCCTTGTCGTGGTGACTCTCTCTCTCATCGCCCGCCTCTTTCGCTCCTTTGACTCCCCGCAGGCTGCAGGCTCAGCATTTGGTAATGATGCATGGCCAATTTTCCAACTTTGCTTTTAACGAAAGAAAATAAATTTCGCGAAACAGGCACAAATGAAGCCCCGAAAGCTCCCCATTAAATTAGGCTACTTACATCACTCTCACACGCACAAAGCGATTACATACTTAAATTACTTGCTGAAATATTAAGTATATATAAACAGAACTTTAAAGCGGTCAAGGTAATTGTTTATTGCTTACTCAGACTTGAGCTATTACACATTTTTTAGGCGCAACATATGCAAAATATGTCCAACTGCGTCAAGTTTTCGTTTTCTGACTTCATTCACTTAGACTTCTTATGCTTTTTGGTAGTCTGAGTACCACTTTGAGCTACTGTACCTCTTTGCATTTGCTATATACGTTTTCCAGCATTTTACTGCTTCCAAAACTTTCGTATGTCCCTGCCCACGCCGCCATTGCTATGATCATAAGGGTATCCCACTCTGACTCCACTCCCTTTTGTCTTTGTTGTGTTTGTTTGCTGCTGTGCCTGTGCTTTGTGGCCGCCCGAAATAGACTTAATAGAAAATTAATGGCCGTCAGTGTGGAGGACCAACTTTATTAGGCTATTCCGTTTAAAAATTCATGCCAAGTACCTTGGTCGATTTGGTAACGAGCAGACGGAGCAGCGACATGAGTTGGAAGTAACGAAAACAAAAGCTGAGCAGGTTCTAAATGAAAGTAAGAAAGAGCTTTGAAAAATAAAATAATTTGGTTTTTGTCTTCTGAAGATTGTAACGCAGCTTTGCGAAAATATCATACAATTTAGTAAATTTAACAATTTGTGCAGTTGTAGTAAATATATATAGTCAAATCATATAGTCCAATCGCACACCACTTATTATATAAACATTGAAATCGTTCGCATTTCTCCTTACGAAGATTTCTTATTGGTTGCACGGCGACGCCGAAAGCAAAATAATGCGATACCTGTCCATCACTCGGCTTTGGTCCGCATGTTCACCCCTCCTGCTGCCTTTCGATAATTGAAAATAAATATTACGGCAGACAAAATGGCATTCACCTTTTCTCCACCTTTGTCTTATCCCCTGTTTGATATTATTGCCTTTGTTTTATTCATCACGATGCTGTAGTCTGCAAAGATTTCCTTCATTTTTTCGGTTCTTACCTTGTTCAGCATTGCGAATGAGTATGTATGTATGTTTTAGCAAAGTGCAGTCGCAAACAGATTTTGCCTGATATTTTCTTTTACTTCAGTAAATGTGTGCTTTCCATCCTTCCGGAAAAGGCATTAAATCAATATCTGCGAGAAATGATTTATAAATTATGAATAAGTTTGAGTAAAAAAGGAAGAAAAAGTGGGAGGAAAAGGTACGCGTAATACGTGGTTTACTTTATTTGGCGATTATTTCCAAAAATAAAAATATCATTTTGTTTTTTTAAATATGTAAAATGTTTTCGGAAGTTTTGCAATTGGAATTGGCTTCACAAACCTGTTACAACAAAAGTTTGATTCAAGATTCTATGACGAAAGGAAGAACATTATTTACTATGTCGCAGCTTGAAAGAACGACGATTGCGAACCAATATAGGAATGAAATTTACTAACTTGTCTCCTTTAACGTTCATTATGTCGCTATCCTTTCACTTTTTCTATCAAAACCGGATATTTATGTTTATTACTTGCATTAGACTGAATTCCCATACATTAAAGCATTCACATAAGCTTTAATTAAACAAGCATGTAAAGTGAACTGATTTACAAATATCTCGGAATTATTTAATAAACATCAAGTGCTTACTAAAAAGGCATAAAGAAGTCTGATTCACTTCCATTATTACTAAATCATAATGATCAAGGGATTGATTATAAAACATAATTGATTATTTTGCTGATGGTTATATACAGCTGATATATGTGAGGATCTAGGCAGCCGCAGTGGTCCGCAGGGATATTTTAGATTCCAATATATTAACCAAAATTAATATTATTTCTTCAAAAAAATCCCTCAACTGGAAATGGCTAAACTTCGAGGGAATTTTTCCATGTTAAAGTTTCTTCTAAATATAATAGACTTCCGATCTACTTTGCCGCTTAAAATTTAAGGTTTAAAGTTTATACCACATAAAGAAAAGCTCGGGCAAGCATTCAGCACAAATGCAAGAAAATAGTTGGTTTTTGAATGTCTTACAATAGCAAAATGCTGGTGATTCATTGATTGACCATTTCAACTGTAAACCGCTTGGTCATTAGTCCCAAACCAGCACTCACTCTAACGGACATGCTTCTCCTGAGTCATACACACGGATTTATGTGCATTTATTTAAATGCACTTGGAGTGTAAAATTTAATCTCACATGCACCCAGAAAAATTGATTTCACCGATGCGTAAACACCAGTAAGACCATAGAAAATTATTCAACGAGCAAATATTCCCATTGAAATTTATTCTCGAATCTATTTGCGTATAATTTCTGCAATATGAATGTGCATTGTGCATACATAAGGATGCACGCTTGATTGCTTAGGAAAGCAACAAAGATAATAAAGTGAAGGTACGAGTATGAGTGAGAGCAAAAGAATTCGAATGCTAAGTCTTCTCACATACAAAATGCACACACACACATATGTACCATACACACATATATATGTATATGTGTACTTACAAACAAGTCCATAAATAAGCTTGCGTGAAATGTCTATAGACTTCTACACTTGAAAACAGAAATATTATATTTACCGACCACAAATGTTCCAAATAAGCCCCGGTAGAAGTTTACAGGCCGCATATGCGTATGAGTGTATTAAATAGTGCTTATGTACATATGTATATGTGTGTTTGGAAGTATGTATGCATGTATTCTCATCAGTACATTTTCACTCCACAAGCGTTTATAGGTCTATGCACGCCCTTTGGAATCCCTGGATAGATGCCATCAACATTTTGAATAATACTTAGTTACTCGTAGACAGGGCCTTAATTCACCAACTCAGAGCTTTGAAGCTACGTACTGACATACATACACATGTACATACTTATATTCATGTGTGGAGGCAACGCCAGACTTGGTCAGTGCAAATTCGGTTTAATTGATATTTATTATCACTGGAATAACTGTGGTCCATACAAGCCGGATAATTACATTTCAACGCATAAAAGCCAAAGAGGATTTCGCAAATATGTTATCGACTTCTATTGTTGTCAATTTAACTTGTTGACTAATTAAAACCTAAAAAACTGTAGTTGTCATTAGAAGACACAACTTGCTTTTTGTTGCATTGAATTTAAGAAAATCCAAATAAATAGTAATTTCGACTTGAAAGTAAGACATTTTCTCAATAAATCCAATTTTTGATGGGATGAATGGGAAATGGTGCCGTCTTGTCAAAACCAAACGACGCCAAGATCCTGAGCTTCAATTTCAGGCATCAAAAACTATTTCATGATGCGAAAACGGTCGCCATTGATGATTACGTTCTTATCGGCATCATTTTTGAAGAAATGCAGACCGATGATTCCACTGAACCACAAACCACCGCAAACCTTCTTTTTTTTTGGATGAAATGACAGCTCTTGAACCTCGTCAGGTTATTCTTCGTCCCAAATGCAGCAATTTTGTTTGTTTACATACCCAATGAGCCGGAAATGAGTCTCATCGCTGAACAAAATTTTGCTCGGAAACGTCGAATCTTCTTGGTACTTTTCATAGCCCATAGAGCGAAGCGATGTTGCTTGGGAAGTCGAGCGGCTTCAGTTCTTGCACAAGTTGTATGCAACTCTCCACGGTCTTCGTGTATGCTCTCTGCTACGGTTGCTATATTCTCTTCATTGCATCCAGAACGTGGTCTATTCGGTCGTATATTATCCAATAATGGGTTCTGGGTCTCAAAATGGGTGGAGTAGCGAATAGTACGCTCAGTGGGCCGTTTATGTTGACTCACGCGTGGTCTGACAAAGAAAGGCTATTAAACACATATCTCTACTTGGATCAACCATTACAAATAATCATTTGACAGGTTTTCATATAAAATAAGGATAATTTAACTTCTCGACCCTCTCATATGGATCCAAAAGCCCTCCAGACCAGTTTATGCTGATGCCGTTGACCTTCCCAGAAGCTCAAGATGATTTTGCTTTCAAAAAAATTGGCAGTGAACAGACTTTCTAACAAATGTCTCCTCCCTCCTTTCTACGCAGTGTGGGCAGGACGATAAATATGATTTTAATACTTGGCTGGCAGGAAGAACACAACTCATTAGTATTAAAAATTAAGAAGAAATACAAGCAAAAAGCTGTGTCAATGAGTATTTGCAGCCAAAGTTGCTTGCTCTGCGCCGCTGCTCGTGGGCATTGCCGACGACACTTTCTAAATGAAGCAAAATTAATGTAAATTTCGCGCCAGATCTCCGGAAAAGCAACTTGGTCCACGTAAATCACAGCAACAAACACAACACTAAGAGCAATAGCAACTCTTTCGTTCACTAATTAAGCGAAATATTTACTGATAAATATTTCGGTACTTGCTTGCAAATATATAAATAACGCTTGTTAGACAACACAGAAGCATGAAGTGACAGCAAAGTAAAATTGAAGACTCGCAAGTTGTGCATAAAAGTTCGAAATTAAAACTAAAATTTTCAAACTTCAAAAAAACAATGAAACTTCTGCCGCGCGCAGATGTCAATATGTACCGCGCTGTTCCACGAAGAAGCCACTTTGTATTTGTGTTTGTGTGTGCTTGTCGAGGGACTCGTGGTTGTGTGGCTTCTGAATCTTCGAACGCGGAACACAGTCTTCTACGTTGAAGCTCGACAGCGTCAGTTCAATCACGTGGTGTTTGCTGTACGCCGCGGCTCAATAAATAATTAAATACACGTCGAGAAAGGACAAAGCAATTAGAAACTCAACTTTTACATATACAACAACAATACAAGCAATAAAGCAACAAGCGCGAGCACAAGGAGGCCCATCGTTGCCAAAGAATAACAAGCAGCCGAAAGAAGGCGTATAACTGAGGAGCCCTGGCGTAGTCCAAGTGGTGGTGAATGACATAAAGTCGATGAGGAGGCAGACGTACATTCAAGCTGGTCCATAGTAGGACTTAATTGCTTTTGCTGATAGTTTTGCATTATGAAATGATTTATTTATGCAACGTATCGCTTTACATATTCTGCGACCAAGTTCAATGATATTCATGGAATCCGGCGCCGCGAACGGATATTAACAAGTGATGTGCTAATCTGATGAAACGGGTTGTAGCAAATCATTCTAAAGTATTTGGCTGGGCACAAAATATACTCAAGCAGTATCAAAGCAAGCAAGAACAATTAATTAAAATTGGGACTCTGTACAGCCGCCATTTAATGAGCCAGATATATTTTAGGCTGTTCGATAAGCCATTGGATTTTAGATACATAGGGACATTGCTTCTTTCGACTTCATGCTATATACTATACATATGTTTACCAACATAATAACAGAACAGGAAAAATGTAAACATAAGTAGTGAATCAAGTGCTAGGTTAGTTTAGGTTAAACTAGTAGGCAATAAGTAAGTATATAGCCAGATTTGGTCCTTTGCGATACCAGATGGAGTACAGTTCCTAGGTCTAAGAGAAGTAGCTACCAGACAGTACCCAGTTGGTATTTCGATCATTTTCCTACAGTCTCTTCTATCGAGTGCCAATGGAAATTTTGTGTACTTCCAATCTACCATTTTTTACATGAGTTTTGCAGTCTTTCAACCAGGTAGCTCGTTCCATCAGGGTTTGATTTTCTTCACCATACTTTGGTCGAGATCGTCGTATAACTAATGAATGGGTTACCCAATGTTTATCAAGTTTTCGGATATTAGCCTTACACCATTCTTGACAATCTCGTCCACTGTTTCACTGCCTTCGATGCTTTGTGACCTGACAGCCAGTAGAAGTGAAGTTGCTTACTTCTGGCAATTTCTGCCTTGTTTCCCAAGACACTTCTGGACGATATGCGGTAAGAGGTTACTGCCTTCATTGCTGCTTGGCTGTCTACGTAGATGTTGACTCTGGAACTGCCTGCAGGTGTATTCGAGGCCAACTCCGCTGCTTTCGCAAGAGCAAAGACCTAAGCTTGAAATAACCGCACCAACTCTATCCTCCAATTTCGAGTAATTAGTATAGATGTTTAGGGTGTTGCGCGTAGTTAACATACCTTTACGCCAGCCATCTTTTCATATGATTACTTTGAACTTTCTTTCCGAGTTGAAACGTGGGGTTACGTAGTCAGTGTTTGCCCAACCGCCATTACCCATTGAGCTATGCCCGAAGGTCCTATATGTAAATTTTCCTGCAGCCAATAGTCGTACCGCCGATTTTGCTACGACGTTTTCAGTACAGACGCCTGTCCACCATACTACAGCAGAATTGGTTTAAAAATAGCTGTGTAGCACCAGTGCATGAGAGAGGGAGAGAGCCATCCGGCTTTCCTCACTCTTTCTTTCACGTTATGTTTTTACATCAGTTTGCTGTCAAAGACTACCCCAAAGTACTTCGTGCGGTCCTTGAGAGAGATTTTTGCCTCATTTACCGAAGGCAACCTCATAAATCGATCCGTTTTCTCTGGATTCAACCTCAAACCCGCTTGCCATGTCTATTTCTGGACTGTAGACGCCT
Organism: Bactrocera dorsalis; assembly: GCF_023373825.1. NCBI lineage: Eukaryota > Metazoa > Arthropoda > Insecta > Diptera > Tephritidae > Bactrocera > Bactrocera dorsalis. The sequence continues at coordinate 1,225,946 of NC_064304.1, forward strand.
GGCCGTTATTAAGATGACAATGTCGTCCACATATGGCACTATCCCAGAAGCTTTGCCTTCAAAGTTTCATAGCAGTTTATTCACCACTAATGTCCTTAGAGGCGAAGATAGCACTCCACCTTGCACCAGCATTGTATAGCAGGATCAACACCTACTGACTGGATACTATTCAGAATAGTTTTCGTAGAAACGGAAATGTCCAGGAATGCCCCAAGAGCATACTCCTGATATTCAAGGGCCCTTTCGATATAAAACACCAGAATCGAAAGCTAGTTCTTGATAAATATTCTTCAGGTGAGCTGACCCACACGTTAAAATTAAGTACTTATAATACCAACTTCTAGTTATGACGATCTTGCGACTCACAAAACAAACAAGTTTTTGGAGCGGAAAATTAACAGATGAAGGTCTGAACTATGCGAGATGGTTGTTAAGCCCCATTAAGAGTAATTTTGCACTTATTATTTCACAGGGTTTTAAATCGGTCTTATACGTTAATTTAAATAATAGAGGTTTTAGTCAAAACCAGTTTTTAAGAAAATTCGAGTGACCTTTTAAACACTTTGTACTTGAAGAGCGAAGCCAAAGCGCAAATTTTATTTAATTACTTGCATGTCTAAATATTTAAATAGAAGCACTTTTAATGCCATTTTGCCAACATTTTTAATGAAAAATACACAACCGTTCTGCATAGTCTAGTGGCACTTGACAGGAAAAAGTTGAAAAAATACTTCGAGCTGGAAAGCAGCAAACGCTCTTCAAATACTCTACATGTACCAAACCAAGCAGCGGGCACCAACACATTCGAAAAATTTCCACATACGGATTTCGAAAATGTAGATAGAGCGGCGAGAAAGCTAAAAAATAAAGAACAACACAGATGTGAAGTGCAGAATAGTAATAGCTCTTTTTTGGTTTTGGCCTGTACAAAAAGTGAAGTTCTAAAAGCGTTTTAAGTCAACAAGGAGCGAGTAACTCGAGCAGCGAACGGTTAGCCAGCCAGCCAACTAGCCAAACAACCAGACAACGGTCACTGCGTTCCCGTAATAGTGCGCGCTGGCGGCGAAGTGCTGGTGTAAGGGGACCAAAAAGGCGACTAGTTCGAATGTACACATGCACGGACATATGGATGGAGATGAACACGCTGATGAAGTTAATATTGACCAGTGCCCAACAAGCTGTTTGAAGAAGTTTCGGACTGCTCTCTTTAATCACTTCTGTTCGTGTAGCACAACAATGGTTCGCTCGCTTTCATTCTGGAAATTTCGATGTGAAAGATGCACCTCACTCTGGTCGACCTATCGTTGAAAGAGTCGAGGAAAGTATGGAAAACATTGACCAGGACCGTCACATAAGCAGCCATGAACTTATCATTCATCATCAAGTGGTTTTGAACCATTTAAAAACGGCTGGCTACAAAAAGAAGCTCGATATTTGGGTACCACACGAAGTGTCTGTGAAAAATTTAATGGACCGAATTGTCATCTGCTATTCTTTGCTGAAGCGAAATGAAATCGAACCATTTCTGAAGCGAACGGGAGACGAAAATTGGTTAAAATACGACAATAAATCTAGGGTTGACGCCTCGAAAAGTTATGCTGAGTCTTTGGGGTTGGCCCAGCCTGGTCGAACGATTGGTTCGACATTTTGCTGTCAACAACTGATAAGAGTGAGCAAACAATCGAAAAAACGACCAGAACTGATCAACAGAAAGAGCTTCGCTTTCCATCAGGACAACGCTAGACCACACATATCTTTGATGACTCGGCAAAAACTGGGAGAGCTTGGCTGGGAAGTTTTGATTGATCAATCATATAGCCCTGACTCTGCACCATCGGACCACCATCTGTTTCGGTCAATGCAGAACTCACTTAATGGAGTAAAATTGGGTTTAAGAAAAATCTGTGAAAATTACTTGTCGCAGTTTTTCGCCGAGAAACCAGAAAAGTTTTACACTGATGATATAATGTCTCTGGCGGAAAAGTGGCAAAAAGTAGTCGGCCAAATTGGAAAATACTTGGTTCATTAAAGTTCATTATAAATACAAAAACAAAAAAAGTTGAAGTTTGACTTGAAATACGAAAAGACCTTTTCGACTAACCAATGCATCCCAAGCATATTTGGAGTAAGTTGGAAAAAGGTGAGATCTAACCCGTTTATACAAAGAGAGCGTCAGTGAGGCATGTTGGGGATTTCAACTAGTTAAAGCGCTTAAGATATTCTCACACCAGATGTTTACCCTGTGCGACGTTGCCGCTTTTACATACTATATATTTATGAATATTGGTGGATACTTTTAAAAATTGTTGTTGTATATTTTGGGCCAAATTTTGCTTGTCCAATTAATGGGAAAATAGCCATATTTCAATAGAAAATTCTTATTGGACAAGAAGCAGCAACGCTTCCTGTAGGGTAGTGTATACGTAGTATGTAGTACATATGTATGTATACGTGCGGTTGCGCTGGTTGCGGTACATGTTTGTGCAGTTGCAGTTCTCACGCTCAAATGCATTATCCTTTGAACAAACTTGTTTGATTCAACGATTGCCACTTGGCAAACTGCTGACTGACCACTTGATGGATGCATAACACACAACCATAACGGTACATGTGGAAATGTTAAGCATAAGAAACTCGACTGACTCGTAGAGCAATTTCAAAAAGTATCCTGCAGGAAAGCTGTTTCGTTTAATCTAAACTGATATTTCGTTCAAGACAAAAAAGCCGACAGAGCCTCTCCGCTTACAAGAAAGTTCGAAGTTTACTCCGAAAAGAAGCGCGATGAATACAAACTCTAGCTAAATAAACAATAAATATTGTATATATGATATTTTTACTGTTACCGTAGTCAAGCTATCAAGTTCGGCTATAATATTTAAAGAACTATGACTAATTAGTTTCTATTCCTGAAACACGCTAGATTGGTCTTATTTTATTTGCTATCAAAGAACCGTTCTTTTTATGCTGCTTAAGTGGTTGATCACTGGTTATACCAAATTTTTTGATAAAAATGCTCTATCAAAATTCACTCATTTCCCTTCAGGTAAAGTAAAGTGTACGAGCACCTAAAGGCTTCGCAGAAAAAATGGCAAAAGTTCGGTTTAAGAAAGAGTTCTAAGCAAATACTTACATTCAAAGTCTCGCACACACACACACATTTATTCATAAGTGGCTTATTTGTTTGTACACTTGCATGTGTTTGCTTAAATGAAAAAGTGGCTGGAAAGCGCATACACATACCCACACGCACACAGCACACATTTTGCTTCATGTTTTCCACATCTTGGCTTTGTTATGCGCTTAGCATGAGTGCTCTATGCGATTATGGCGTGCCGCCCTCTCAATCTACTTTGGCAGTCGAATGTGTTCGCACACAGGCAAACCGACACACACACACACACACAGCATTGCAAGCGCTGCACACATCTTGCAGAGAACTTTTTCAATGCCTCTGCAGCTCACCTCCCCGAGCTGGTATGTGTGTGTGTTTGTGTGGTTCGTCTTTCATCAGGTGTGCTCTACACTTTAGATTTACTTCAACTGTAAAATGTGAGGAATAAAGCGCATAAATATTTATATAGACGCAGTTGTAAGCGCATTACGTATGCGATTATCGGCCAACAGTTAAGATGGAAAAGTGAACAAGGTGCAGAGCTCACATTAAGCATGTGTGTGTATGCACTTCCGAAATCTGCTTCGACGCACTTGAGTCAATTACTTAAATGCACAGCGGCTGGATAAACATTCTATATTATAAATACATATATACATATTTATCAGTGCTTAGTAGGAATGCAATACATTATCCATCTCAAGATTTAAGAAATATCGCCCAATAGACAGCAATTTTGAGCTATTTAAAATTTAATCTTTATAAATTTCCCTAGAACTTTGAAAGGATTCCTGCATTGGATATTATTTTTCCTCATCAACAATGACATATAAACGGCCACATTTTCTGTTGTTTTTGTTGCAGCGGCTGAAAATGTGTCTGAAATAATTTTGAAGATGCTGGGAGGTTGATAATACTTGGCCGTATAACAATCTGTGCCCGTCCCGATTATGTAGACCCGACTGTCATGGCAACGAGACCATGGATCGACTCTGGATTGTCTGTAGAGAAAATAGTTCGACAAACTTGGTTCAAAAATGATCACGCCCACAACTCATGGTCACAAACTATTAGGTAGTCGTATTTCTAATCAAACTTCAACTTATTTTCTTAAGTACCATTTTGGTCGACCACTTTTTGTAATTTTTTTGCCAGAGACATTATTCCATCAGTGTAAAGGTTTTCTGGTTTCTCGGCGAAAAACTGCGACAAGTAATTTTCATAGCCTTCTCTTGAATCCAACTTTACTCCATTAAGGAAGTGCTGCATTGACCGAAACAAATAGTAGTCCGACGGTACGAGATCAGGACTATATGTATGTTGGATGCATCAAATCTTCCCAGCCAAGCCCTCTCAGTTTTTATCGAGTCATCAAAGGTATGTGTGGTCTAGCGTTGTCCTGATAGAAGACGAAGACCTTTCTGTTGATCAATTCTGGCCGTTTTTTCGATACCTTGCTTCAAGCTCATCAGTTGTTGACAGTAAAATGTAGAATCAAGCGTTCATCCAGGCTGGAGCAGATCATAGTGGATGATTCCAATCCCAATCTCACCAAACACTCAGCATAATCCTGGCTTTTTGTCGTATATGATCCACTTTTCGTCTCCTATTCGCTTCAGAAATGGTTCGATTTCATTTCGTTTCAGCAAAGAATCGCAAATGTTAATTTCACAGACAATTTATGTGGTAACAGCCAGCCTTTTAACTGGTTTGATGGTGAATGTTAAGTTCCTTAGCATTGTCAAGGCTGCTTATGTGACGGTCCTGGTCAATCTTTTCCATAGTTTCATCGACTTTTTTTGAACAGATGTAATTTTTTTTCCATTTCCCCGAATTTCATTTTTGGTTAAATGAAGTTAAAGATCTCACCTTTCCGACACAATTTGATTGATAGAACTGGAGATATACTCGTACGTCTACAACGACATCTATTGGTAAAATACGAAAATACTTTTTCGACTAACCAATATATTCTTCAAAACTAGTAACGTTTTATTCAGTTTTGACATTGAAGCCTCTTCAAATATATTCCCATATCGACGCATATACGAGTATGTATGTACATATATCAGCCATCGGTGTCCTTGTAAATAATAACTTAAACAGCAACCAAGTATCGAATACCCATTGTATGTGGGTAACAAGTAGGCAAGTATGCGCAATAACGGTTGTGATCAGTGGCGACAAATATTATTAGTGAAATCGTAGTTTGAATAGGTCCCTACCCCCCGTCCCGCCAACCGCTTAGCTGACAACTCAATAGGCAAAACCGAGGCTGGTTTGTCGGCATCACTTCGGGTGCCACTAAAAACTGCCAGCGGCATTGATGCTACGCCACGTTGGCACCGCGCCAAATACGCACACACACATTCACATCTAAGCCAGCCCACACATATGCAAATGGCACTGGCGGCGTGTGCCCGGAAATGGCGGCGCTAACTATTTATGCTTTTGGAATATTTGTCATTCGCTGTTAGCAGTTTGGCTAAATGCGAAATTAAATGAACTATGCGCTGCTAGTTATTGCCAGCTTGCCAGCTTTAGCACGGGGATGGAGCTGGCGGGCCGGCTGCATAAAGGAACACACACATGCGCGCCCGTGTGTGGCGACAAAAGCGCTTAGGTTTGTACGCGGAAAATAACTTTTTAATGAGATAAGCTCGTTGATTTTGGAATTTTCTATGTGCAGCGTCGCTCGTGTCGCGTTGCGCTCTTCTGTTGCGGTTTTGCGGCTTCACAAAGTGCGCCACACACACACACATAAACTCTCTTTTGCGTTCTGCGGCAGATTGCGGCTTACTGCCTTGACTACTGCGAGCGCAAAGATTTAGCAAAGCAGCAGATGAAAGGGCGATGCGCGCGCGGGTGAGCGGCAGTGGTTGCGTAACAGTTAAAACTTTTCGACAAATACCCATACAATGCGGGACAAAAGCACATTGCAATATTATGCACTTTTAATGAGCCATAATGCTGCAGCTGTACAGCCGCCAGCACACAAACACACACACACATGCGCTCGCATACATACATAATTTAATTTCCACTTGCACAGAAGAACACAGTTGCTGTTCGCATTCCTCACTGCTAATCATATGCAAGCGGGCGAGGAGCAAAAGTTTACCGGCAACAACAACGCACTCGACTCTATCCATCTTCGGTTGCAGTGCACTTTTGTTGTAGTCCTTCATGTCTTTTGCCAGCCATTGTCCGCTCGGCGCTCCACAGCGCCACGCCGCAGCACGGGCACGTGCTTTTGGACAAATTAGTTCAATAAATTTTATTCAAATCTTACAAAATTTCCTTGACAATATCACAGCACGCGCCCAGCCCCGCCGCCGTCCGCAGAAGCAGCCTGCTGAGATATTTGACCGTGTCGGCAGCCAGCTGTGGTGCCCCGAATGACAAAGGCTTCATGTGTGCGGGTATGTGTGTGCGCCAGATTTTGCTTTCTTGCAGTATGACTTCATTAGTTTTTGACTCATTGTCGCAGCGGCGGCGGCGCTGGCGTTGGCGCAAGTTTCAAATGGCAAGTGGCAACCAGCAAGTTGTAAGTGCTGCAATCGTTTGTTGATGACATTTGACCTTCCCAATTTCTTGTGCCACTTTTTACCACTATCTCTTATTGGGAGTTTGCAATCTAATGCCGTTTCTCTGCTGGTGCGTCATTTGTAATGTGTTTGCTTTGTGGTTGTTGGAGAATTTCTCACATAAGATTTGAACAATAATTTGTGACTTCTGACCTCAGCACGCTCCAGTTTCCCTCTGTTGCAGCAAATGCTTCCAACACTTGCATAAAGTTTTGACATAATTCTCATTGCAGTTATTAATTCATACAAACATACATACATACAAATACAATCACATAACTAAGAGATTGGAATAGATTACTGACTGGAATTTAAAAAACGGAGAAATAAATTCATCAAATTTCATATTTTAGAACATTTGATCTCTGAACCTGTTAAGGGGGTATTCTGGTCTAGACGCATGAATTTTAGGCATTTTTTAAACTAAGATAAACAAAAAAATGAAAAACATTTTTACTATCCATTTTTTTTATATGTTTTTTATTGACATTTTATTAATTAAAAAAAAAATTGCAGGAAAAAAAACCAAAATTCGTTATAGAGGAACTGGAAAGCTCTTTCCTTATTATTTTCGCGTTTGCAGACCCAAATAACCAATACCTGTTATAATATCTGTTAGTCTGTATATACTTACGCCATATTTGCTTCATAAGCTTGCATTTGATTATAGAATTCCATCTGTTCTAACCTATTTGTTGAAGTTGCTTTATACTTCCGCTGGAACTCTACTTCGGATTCCTCTAAAGAAGCTCCTCACTTAGCCAATTCGTCTACTTTTCGTTGCCGAAATGCTTAGGGAACCCAGATTATGGGCGAGTGATGTTGACTTGCTGCTAGTGGTGCTTAAGGATTTCCTGCAATTGTTGGCTACTTTGGGACTAATCTATGGCCGCACTCGCGACTAGGTTCCCACAGTCACACATTTAAAGTCAAAACTTTCAAGTCGCAGATTATTGCGTCTATCTTGGAATCAGAATTAACACGCCTCGAAATCCAACGCAGAATAACTCTTCCAATCAGATGCTACTTCGGACTGAGTAGACAATTTACTTCTCAATGTGACCGCTTTCTTGGATTGGTCGCATATCTACGAGTGTGCTCTCTTTATTTCAATATTTAATACTCTATAAGTAAAAGTAAATCTCTTCTTTATATACAATATGTATGTATGCAGTATTTTAATAGTTTTATGTCAATCCATGCGCGTGAAAACGGTAACATTTTCCCATTTATATGAACCCTTTATGCGTACACACACACACACAATGTTAAAATTTTCGATAAACTGGGGCGGATGTTGACCCAGCCAAAGAGGGCGGATGTCAAAACTGGCGTAGAAAATTTCAAACACGTCACTAACATACGTTGATTGCCAACAAAGCGAGTGAAAAACAAACAAGCGCACAAATACCGTTATGTATGTACATACACATGTATATATTTGTAGTTTCATATTTAGTTTCCCAAAAGTCAAAACACAAAGCCCTTTATCTTGCGGTCTTCAACGGCATGCAGCCTATTTCAGACACTTTTAGAGCCAATGTTCATATGGTTGGAAAATCGTTCCTTTGTCGAGCAACCCTCGAGCGGTTCCATCTTTGAGCTCTGCATGAAGTCAATAAAGTTGGCCCGTTCGACTTTTTAACAACTCTGTCATGCATAGTTCCACATTTATTTCTTTATTGTGCCCAAAATGTTGCTGCCTTTGCAACTGCGTTGATTGACTCTGCTTTGGAGTTGAAATCTGGCTCGGCTTAAATATTTACAATAAATTGCAAGCAAACTTTTTCGACCTTCTTTGATGCCTTTTGTAATTTGGCAGTTGTGTGAATGTGTGGATGTGTGTGTGTGTGTACATACATAAGGCAATACCTGAAGTTTCAATGGCGTTTTGTGCCGAAGCGGAAGCCTCGGCTTCTTGTCATTTGTGGTTGTGCCTTCACAAAGGGTAATTATCAAGCAACTTCATGTGGGTTTTATGACAGTTTGCCGGGATAAAAATACTTCCCTGAACCTAGTTGTTAAATTTCTATTGCTTTTTGCACGTTGTTTCATTTTAACGGTGCTTGAGGACCAACCAAATGAACCTTATAAGGAATAAAAAGCCACAAATATGCTTGACATTATATATTTATATGTATATTTCACATATTGTGTATATTTTAATATAACTTTTCGAAAGAAAAGCCCATTCTTCACGCTTTAGTGCTGTCAAATTAGTACGCGAAGAAAGGAGTTAGCCAAAGCAAGCTCTTTCGCTTAGATAAATATATAAGCTTAATGTTGCCAGCCCTTTAGTCCACGCATGACAATATATATTTCTCACTAAATGCATTTCTGTTTATTGAATTCTGCTGCATTCTCAGCAAACTTGCATTAAAGCGCGAAAATGTGTTACAAAGTGTCAAGGCGCTCGTGTGTGTATATATCTGTCGAAGTTAATATTGTGCGAGCTGTTATGTGCGAGTATAAATCGTGGAACCCAATTAGTTAGACACCCATAATCAGTCCTTAAAAGCCATGTGTGCATTGTCGCGCATCAGCGACACGCAAGTGGCCGGGTCAGCCGGCACGTTTATCCGTACTCGGGCAGCTTTTCACTCAGCGGCCACTGCTCCATCAATATTCATGAATGGAGCTGGTGTCAGCCAAAGTAGCTCACACACACACACGCACAAATATATGTATGTATTTATTATAAGTATATATACATATGTACATAAGTGCATGCTGCTAACTGTGCGTCTACTTACACATATGTAAGTGCAAACATTGTCACACACACGGCCGTATCGCAGTTGTGCATGTGTTTGTGCGGAGTTCAGCCCAGATGAGCCAGCCACTCACAACATCAACTTCCTACCGTCACTTATGTCATGTCCAACTGTCACTTAACATCACATAGACTTACACTCGCAATCCACAATCCATGCATTAATATATGTGACTATATACAAGTATATATACACACACACACACGCGCGCGCGCACGCAATCGCCTAGCTGCATATGTTCGAATGCACTTATCCCTTTGAGAGTGATAAACGCGCATGGGCATGTGTGTGTGTGCGTGTCGGTGAAATATGCTAATTTGTCTCCGTACGCCGAGGCGATCTCCAGAGATCCTGGCTGCAAGCGACTTTCGCGCCTATCGGATGGCTGCGGCGTCGAAGCAACAAGCAGAAATGCAATTTAACATTTAAACGCAGCGCCACTCGCCTGCCTGCCTCTGTGCGAGTGTGTGTGTGCTCAAATGGGGCGTTGCATGTGCGCTGTTGTTGTTGCAGCGGCATGTTGCAAAAATCCGCGCCTTTGGCTGGCGCTGCGCGTTCACTCGCGATGAGTTAATGTTATTTCGCTCGACTTTAAATTAATTTTCAGCGAGATTATCAGTTGTTTGCATTCATTTGCATGTGTGCGCTCGCACACACACACACACGCGCACTCTTGCATGTTGGTTACATGAATATGCATATTTTTGCAACTTCATCCAGGCGGTCGCATATGCTTGTTGTTGTTGCTTTGCTGTGGCGCATGCCAAAGAAAAGTCATATATTTAACTCCGAAAGGCTGGCAAAGGCATTGAAAGTGAATATTAAAACAGAAATTTAAGACTTTTAATATCTTAATTAAGTAGTGAGCGGGGGGAATGGAAAGTGCAAATGGTCGGGAAAACAGAAAGGCCAGATAATTCGAGAGAATATTTCATGCGAGCAACTTCTTCTTTCGCAATTCACCTCAACTTTAACGATGCTCACATCGCAATGCCAAAGTATTTCTTTACAGGAGAGCGCAATATTTCCGCAGTTTCCATTTCCAGCACATTTGCTTTTAAAGCGAAAAATTTAAAATGCCAGTAATCCCTCAAATTAAGTTATGAATATTTTAAGCGCGCCCTCACGTTCTAACCAATTAGCAGCAGGTGATTAAAGGCCAATTAAAATAACTTCCATGAAGTAGTTTAAACGAAATTACTCTCTTCGTTGCAATTATTCATTAGTTGCATGAAATCGAATAAAAATATAAATATGAATGTGTAAAAATAAAGCAAAACGGTAAAAACCCAGTGTTGCATTTTTGTAAATTTTTTTCTAGTTTTTTTGAATTTCCAGCAACAATCAGCCATGCAAATTCGCGATGTCAAAAATGCGACAAGCAAAAGTTGCTGCCGCTCAGCCCCGTCGCCGCACATATTTGGCTGTGTGGCGCACTAAATGGCAGCCAAACGAAATGGCAGTGAAACCGGTCATTTTTCGAATTACATTCATTTGCATATTTAGCAGTTAACGCGTTTTGTCACTCAATACACAATTAGATTTTGCATAATTTACATGCGAATGCAAAACTAGCGCAACATTGTTTAGCGCTGCTGCCTGGCACACACACACACAAGCACGCCGTTGCTGCCACCGAAATCAAAAAAATATACATTCGATTCCAAATGCCAAACCAGCAATCATTGGAATAAATATGCATAGATTTAAAATAAACGAAGCGAATAAAAATGTTCGATTGTGAACAAGGCGATCGACGAAAAACCTTAATCAAATAGGGAGAGCATGAAGTGTATGAAAAATGGTGGACACCATGATGTTTGATTGTGTACTCATAACATGTGTGGGCGCATATGATAGTTTGGTAGTGTCACGTGGATATTTTAAATGGATCAGATTCGAGGCTTTAAGAGGTTTCATGGATTTCCTCGCGCAAAAAACGGCTAATTTTAAATTTTTTTTGTCATATAAAAAATAAAATATTTTATTCCAACTTTTTATAGTTTCAGAGATACATACATGTTTTACAAAGATTTTGTGAAATTATGGACATTAATGGTGAATAAAATGTTCAAGAACCTCGAAGGCAAAGCCTCTAAGATAGTGGTCTATGCGGACGACATTGCTATCTTAATAACAGGAAAGTGTCTTCAGCCCATTAGTAGTATTATGAAAACCCCTCTCAATACAGTCTAGAACTGGGAAGCTCAAGCAGGTCAGAGGTTGTATCCGGAGAAAACGGATTTGCTGCTGTTCACAAAATTCCTCTGATGAGGTTTCCGTCTATAAATAAGACACAACTCTCTCTCTCAAGTACCTTAAGGTATTGTTGGACAGCAAACTGTTGTGGAAGCACAACATACGGTACAGTGGTATGGACCACTTACCGGAAAGTAATGGAAAAGGTTCAGAAACGCGCTGCGCTGTGCATAACAACTCCAACGGCGGCCCTTGAACTGGCACCAAACCTCTTTGCTGAAAATTGCGCAGTAAAATCGGCGCGACGGCTGCTGGCTGCAGGAGAATTTACATATAGAACCTTCGAGCATAGCTCAGGCGATAATGGCGGTTTGGAAAAACCGACACTTGATCCCACTTTTCAACTGGGAAAGAAACATAGAAAAAGATGGATGGTGTAAGGATATGTTAGCTACGCTCAGTACTCTAAACATCTATACTGATGGCTCGAAATTGAACGATGCATTTGGTGCGGCATTATACTGTCCAAAGTTAGACATAAGGCAACCTTTTAAGTTGTCGGCCCTCTTCGAAAAATGCGAGGCTGGCCTCTAATGCACCTGCAGGCAATTCCAGAGTCAACATCTACGTTGTCCCGCTTTGGCAAGACTACGCTGTAAGCATCCACAGTATGATACACTGGAAGAGGTACGGACAGAGAGGCCGCAGAGTCTGTTAAAACTCGCGTCAAGCGCAGGTATGACCTATGACTCCTCTTGGACTTAGTAAGTGAACTCCATCTGTTAGGACTAAACTGGTCTATGCATGAATTTGGAGGCTACTTGAAGGCAGCTAAATAATCAGTTTATATGTATTAAAAGGTTTGTTTCATTCAGAGCTTTAGACTCCTTGCAGACCCTTCAGAAATACCAGTATATTTCTAACTTTTCTTTTAAGGTAAATCCGTTATTTTTGTAAACATGAAGTGCATTTATTATTACATTTAGATAAAAAATCAAAGTCTTTAAATGACTTAGATCAGACTTGATAGATCTTTTAAAGCAACCATTTGCATTCTGCAAAAGGAAATCATCTATAAGCGATTTTCACTGTTAGAAGAGACCGCCGACTAAACCACTAACATGTTTGCTACTAGTGCAGTTTGGTCTGCAAAACACTTCTAGCGGAATCAGAACCTCGACCGCCTTCATTGGCATCTGTTGACATGGACAACGTCGCTTTCGTATTGACCAGGGGCGACAAACTGCACCGCTAACCACTGACCGCTGACATCATTCACACTAAATCGCGTATACACACACACAGGAAGCATAGAGGGTATATCTAATGTTGTTGTTGCATTATTTGTCTAGTGCGCACTCACACAGACACAGCGCTCTCGAAGTGAGTGAGCCACATTCAAACTTAATTGCTGTGTAATTTTTCGCAATTCCCTCGCCTCTCTGGACATCAGCACACTTTTTACAGTTAAAGTTAAATATGCATATGCGCACCGCTTTTTATTCTCACTGTTGCTTTTTAACACAAATATCAGCGATGGCTGCATAAAAATAGCTGCGAGTGGCAATACTAAAATTCGGTTGAGCACAGGGCCGCGGGGCATTAAAATGCAAACTAGCGGATCCGCATATGTGTACGAGGAGGATTCGTGTTTGCATGTGTGATAGCGCAGCCGAGTACAGCGCCGTATGTAGGATGCGCATATGAATATGTCCATAAGCGTTATTTGCCATATTTGCCGAGATTTTATTGCTGTTGGTTGGGGTTGAGCGTATAAAAGTACAATTGGTCATTGGTAAGTTTAAACCCACAGCTCAACCTCGCAATCCCCCTAAAGCTTTCGGATACACCAAATAAACCCTCTTAAATAGCCATCCAAGAGTCGACCTGCGAAGGCAATAACAACGCGGTGGCTTTGGAAATATGACCAGATAAATATACATATGTATGTATGTACGTCTGTGCTAGAAACCTCGTGCAATAAAAACAACCGTTTTGTCTTTTATATATGGAAATGATTTCAAATTGCATTCACTGCAGTTGATTACGTTTATTGCCCTTTTACCTTTTACTTTTGTTACTTTTTATTTACACTCTTGATTTTTGTGTTTTATTCTAATTTGTCTGCATTTTCACAACTTTTATGTAAATAATCACATTTGAAGTTTTTAGTGTTGTTAGTTTTATCTATTGCTCGTTTGGCACACTTCCCAAAACAACAAAGCAAATCACTCTTCCTAACAAAAGTTGACCCTAGGCAGCTATGAAAAGTACAGGACCAGGCAAAGGTACACAGAGGCCTCATTTGGAGCGGTGCCCCTGCCAGAGATTCGCAGCACAAATGTGAGATATGCATTTTTGACAAGTATTTTCCAACAAATAAAGTACAGCAATTATAACGGTTATTTATATTTACATACGTTAACAGTGTTCATTAGCTGGCCGGAGTTTCTCATTTCTGGACTAGCGAAATCAACGATTATAAAAAGAGGTATGAAGTGTTGAAGTCGTTGATGAGAATTAATCTTTAAATTTTTATTAACGGGAATACTAATAGTCACATTCCAAAAATATAAATTTTGATTTCATTATGATTTATAATAAACTTTTTAGATATTATATATTTTTACTATGGAATATGTATTTAGAATTCACTATTTAAAAATATATTAGGTTGGAAAATATCTCCCTTCCGCATTTTTGTCTTTTGAGAGTCGCGGCTAGGTATTAAGCGCTACGGAGCTCGTATCTGGCAATACTGTACATCTTTGAAAGGTCTTGACATAGAAGAAGAGTATTTTGAATAAAATAAATTGATTTTGCTGAAAAAACCATTTGTTCTGTTTTTTTAAAGTCTTGTTTACTTTGGAACGCACCTTGTATATTTCAACATAGCTGCCACTGAGGCGATTTGATAATTTTATCTTTTGTCTGCGGACTGCTATGCGGTCAATTAGCAGGTGTTCTGGAGTTTCAGGCACCCTGTCGCTGAGCCGGCAATTTGCCCAAGCAGCTAGGCCCCGATTACATATTTAAACCTGCTGAGGTTGTAACCACCCATTAGCAACCTGACATGGAGCATGCCTTGGAGTTGTTGCCAATACCTCTCTGCCTACTGGAGTTAGATATAGAATTATGTACGCATAAATAATCTGGACGAGACCGAGACGAGTTGAATTCCGATTTACGGTCTGCCTTTTTTTACGAGGAGAGAACATCGAAAGCCTGAACCCCAAGTCTTTGTGGAATTTTAACTAAACTTCAAACTATCTTGTACCGATCTCCTCCGGTACCACCATACGTGATGATCCGAATGCATTCAGTAACAAGCTGCATTTACTTGGCCCTACCTCGGTTTGTCTCATAAACTGTCAGCGATGCATCCACGCAGAAATAGCCTGGTTCAATAATAGGGGTGAGCCGAATCCATTTCGACTGTCTTCCTATCGTTTTTGCCAGCGCTTCGCCGTATCTTCTCTGGCTTTTTCTTTTTGGGTTCTGGGTGTTACTCTCTCGTTTTAAGGGTATGTGAGCTCTGTGGCTAAGAGGTCCAGTGGGTGTAAGCCAGCGATTCCTAAGGCAGCATCTTCGAATACGGTACAAAACGCGGAACATACTATTAATGTGCATAAGGTGTACGTGGGAAATAAGCTGCGACGATACGATTTGATTTCGAGGGCTTTCGCCCATATTTGGACGCCGAATAGAGCAACAGACCATAATACTCCGGCTAGTAGTCATCTCTTGTTTTGTTTTGGTCCACGGGTATTGAGCATTAGCCGTGTTAGGGCTCTTCACTGTGCACTGTGAAAATGGACGAAATCGGAGTACAACCTCGCCTACTTCTGTAAATCAAATTTCCAAATTCCATCTGACTCTTTCACTTTACAGTATACAAGTATAAATCAAGCACCATGAAATTAAGCTACCGGGACACAACTTTGCGCAAATAGCGCCTTTAAGGTACGCCCTCTGAATCTGTGAGATTTAATATATTATTGAAATTCACAGAGAATATGAAGAAAAGCTCAGTTCACACAAAGAGATTTAAAGGCTCAGAGTACCCATTTCAGTGATTTTGTATATAAAGTAGCAAATGATTGAAAATATCAAATGCTTCTTCTTATCAATTGTCAAAAAACTTTCGAAATTCGGACTTCTCCTCTAAGATACTCTTTAAGCACTATGGTGTCTTCTATATGAATTTTGCAGATTCGGCGCCATGTAAGAAGGAGAACTAGGTCAAATTTATAATTATAATTTAATTTTTATTCTCCCTCCAAGTGTCTGCCATCTTTGTTGCAACCCGTTTAGAAATGATATCGTGTAACTAATTGAGGAACAATGTGGAATGTGTGACATTGTACTTTACTATTAAATGCAATCTTCTGCCAATAATATTTTATTATCCGACAGGCTTAAATGGTTAGCTTTTCTTTGCAAACAAGCCTAACGTAATATACACATGTGTTTGTAGACATGTTCAATTAGCAGTGAAAGTACATTATTTACTCTGCATTTATAAACTTTGAGAAATTTAAATTTATTTAAATAAAATGCAAATATTTGTTTTCTTGTGGCAGCTTTTAAGCGTTATTAATTGAAATATTTCAACCAGCAGATGGGGCAAGCAATTTAGCAACATATTTTGAACAAATATTTTCAAAGCAAATCGTTTAGCTTTCACGCAAATTCATAAATTATTATTTGACATGGCGCATGGACCTGCCAGGCGCAAGTCGGCCTCGACTGGCTGAACGAATATTTATTTCTAAATACACAAGCTGCCCACGCACACAAGTGCACTTACATTGAGTGTGAGTGTGTGTTTGTGCAGCACTGAAATGTGCAATTTTATTAATTTGAACGCTTTGAATTTTTAAGTGAAAATTTCAATATGTGCTTTCACACACGATTTGCTTCCGCAAATGGCACATACGCACACACACACAAGTGCCGGCGCTGGATTTTCAAAATAATTCGGCGATTATATACTCGTTCATGTATATTTTCACACACACATGCATACACATATTTGCAAATAGTAAATTGCAATGTAACTTCTGCAACAGAAACTCGCCGGTGAGCGACCAAAAATGCGCCTTTCCGGTGTCCCGCAGCGTACACAGGCCTTGCACACACACCCACCTATTTAAGCAATACCGCTAGCGCTAATGGTAGTTCCCAACCACATTGGCGAGCAGCAGCTGAATTTTCACATCGCAGCCGAAATATCGCACGACTCCACTGTGCGGCACTCTATGGCGTCACCATTGTCCAGCATTGGCGGCTGAGGGGGGCCAGCGTGTTCATGTGACGACGGGATAATCAGCGATTTGCTCAAATGGCGTTGTATTGTTTCACGATTCAGCGACGGCGCCATTCATTTGCTAGCAGCCATGTGCCTAATTCTACGGCTCACATACATAAATATACTTGGAGTCTAAATCGCCTTAGCGCTCTGCCATTTCACACAATCTGGGTTCGTTTCGCGTCATCTTAAGCCTTAATTAACCAAGCGCCACTGTGTACAACGGGGAGGCTCCGTTGTTGCTTTCATAAAATTTAGTTCCAAATTTTCGGCAAAACTGGGTGGATGGAACGGCAACAGAAGCGAAGTCCCCATGGGCGTATCGAAGGCGTGGAATTCTATAAAAAGAGTAATGAGTAATGTATGTACTACAATTCTTGAAAGAAACGTTTCTTAGAGACCGTTCCGTCCGATGTTTCGTCACTTAATAGAATCTGTGTGCTCACAAATATAGCTCATGCAGTTTCCGTAATCGCAGACGGAACAGAATAGTAACAGTTGATAAGATTACTACAGCAGCCTTTTTAAACCCCTATCCCTATCCGTAGGTCTGCTTAAAAGCAAATTTTTTAATTCAAAATTCAATTACACTGAAATGCATTTAAAACCTGCAGCGATCCTATAATTGCGAGCCCTTTAAATGGTATGCTGCGTTAAAGAAACTGCCATCTTAAAAGCTCATTTCGCGATGAATATTCGGCAGTCAGTATTCACTCTTCAAAGAACTGCAGCATTGTCGCAATTACCGTTTAACTTCGTTCTAATTAAAACTACCGTACTGTATCGAGGAGCTTCGATAAATAAGTGGGTATTACGCACCTACTATATTGGAGTGTTTGTGTGCTGGCAGATGGAGGCCTACAGACTTTGCTAATTTTAATTGAAAATAGCCGCACTGCCACTTGCTCATTCACTCTGCGAAGCTAAAATCGCGTGGTCATTACTTCAGTTCGATGCTTCCGCATTTGAAGTGGCTTCGTGGTCGCGATGAGCAAATGAGCAGCGTGGCTGCGTCTGTGCTACTGTGCCAACCGAACAAAGGATAATCAGTGTGGCGAGTAACCATTGTTCAATGATTATGGTCTTTGGCAAACGGCATTCGCTGCAATAGAAGCGGAATATTTGACTACATATTGAACACAGTGCTGGCGTGGCCAAATAGGAGCGTAATTTTCTAAATACGCGCATATTTTGGTTAACAAATGTGCGGCGGACGGCGAGCTTCGGTTTAAATCCGTTGAACATCTGAGGGCAAGGCGCAACTGAGAAGAGTCAGCGGCTTTAGTTTACAAGTTAGCACCCGTAACAATTGATTTCGGTTGAATCGGCTGTGGAATCTCTTCTTATGCGTAATTTGATAATTTTCCATTTTTATTTGAGAAAACTTAAATGCTCAAGACTCATCGACAGGAATAATACGTTTCATGACATTCTGGTAGCCGGAAAGCATTGTTTCACAGACGTTAACCCAACGCTTTTTTTCGAAAAATTTAGTGATTTTGCAACCAATCGTGCTTTCTTAGGCTCAAATGAACTTTCATTATGGGTTTCACTGCTCTTCTATAACTTTAATCGCCAAATTTGTAACTGCGATTAGAATCATGTGTTGACACACATCTGCAGCCGCACCCACCCTTCCGAAATAGAGGAAAAACCCCTCTAATAGCTGGCAATAAAAGTCAAATGAAACAAATGTGGGCGTCAATTGGTGTAGTTCTGCAGTACCTTCGACTACGTGTGTACATATGTGTAGTTGTAATTGTTACGAAATATCGGCACATTTTTCTCACGTACCATTTATTAACTGTAGGAAACACTCACGGCCAAAATGCTGTGGGTGAAAGGTCGCGTAATAAAATAAAGGAAATGAATGAACACCAAAAAGCAATAAATAGCTGCGCACAGGTCGCTTTCGCACGAGAAATATGTCGAAAATATGCCGCAATAATAATAATAATAGAAATTGGTCAAATGTGTTGCCTTAAGTAGTCGCGACCAACCGGATGGCGCTGCGGACAAGCAATGAAGCGGAATATTGGATAATTTGCAGGAAGCTAAAAGCTTTTAATGTGAACTTCTACTACATCAGAGTACAGTGCAAATGGGAGCAAATGAAATAAATTTGCACCAATAAAGCATTTTGGATTGATTTCGAAAGCAGTGCAAATTACTCATAAATACAAGCATTACAGTTATATTTTTTATACCTAAAGTGATGTGCAAGTTCAGTTGAGTGATGATTTTGCAAAGTTGTAATGCATACAGAAACCATTGAGTTCTTGACATTATGAATTTATGGCAAAAAGTGAAATAAAATAAAGCTTCTAAGTTAGATTTCATTACATACACAAGCTTACAGCGCAAAATGAAAATTGTTGTTGTCTTTCACAAACTCAAAAATAATAACAGTTTATTGAAAAGGATTGAAAAAAAGCGTTTGTTCGACAAATTTTTTCAAAGGGATATTTTATTTATACTATAAATAAAAATACTTTAATAATCGGCGATTCATTTTTAAAAAATGTTTGATTTCCTTGATTCTCTAGCCGATCTGCAGAAAATCCTCTGTAAAGGGTGCTTAGCGGTGAAAAGTGTTTTTAATTATTCTGAACAAAAAACAAAAAAATTAACAAAAGATAAATACAGCTAAAGATAGAAGGACGGAGAAAGGAATGTTTTGTGTTTTGACAAAAAGGCCGCTTACCACTTCGATTTTACACTTCCGTGTGGCTTAAAAACTTTAAATAACTGTCTAAACCTTATTTCTTTGATGATTACCGGACAAATATATCTTAGCGGGTTAAAGGGTCAGTGAGGTAATATTTTTTCAAAATTTTTTTTTTTAATTTTTTTGCATTTTCAGTTCCTTTATACCCTTAGAATTAACCCTTTCATGTCATTTGTTGCTTATAGGCAACATTGCATATTTCTGTCGATAACTTCTCGAAATATCAATATTTTTACAATTTGTTTATTTTCGTCTCTAACGGATATCTGTGAGCACTAGTTTGCGAAGTTTCATGACGATAGCTTAACAGGTGTTCATTTGATAACTAGCTAAAGTTGCGTAAAAGCTTGTGAAAAAGAAAGTGACAAAAATAAGCTTTGAAAAAGTTAAATAAAAAGTAAACTGACTGCCATTTCTTTATACAAAGTGGTTTATTTTATAAATAACAAGTAAGAAAATGAAATAAAATTTACAGAACAAAATTGTGTGTAATATTGTGATTCCAGGAATTTTTTTAAACACAATGTTGCTTATAAGCAACATTTGTCCAAAGTAACATTTTTTTTTTCTTTTAAATTCTTTTAGATATACAGAGGTCTTACAGAATCAGAAATAAATAAAATTATCAATTTTGACTGGAATAATTCTGAAGATGAGAATGAAGAAGAAGAAGAGGAAGAGAATTTGTAGAGAATTATTGAAGAAACAATTGAAGAGGGGAAAAAAAGGGAGAAAACGTGGAAATGAATTTGTTAAATGAAATCATTGAAGGCGGTGGAAATGCTGATGAAGTTGAAAAAGAAGTGCTCACAGAAAAAATTGTCAGTGAAACGTATGAGAAAGTAAACCTGGATAGTTTGAGATGGAGGTCAGCATGCCTACAAGAAGTCAAAGATCCTATAAACTACTTCAATGGTTTCTTCGATGATGAGATCATAACGAAGATTTGTACCGAAACAAATCTTTATTCTATGCAAACGAATGGCGTAGAGCTTCATTGTGCACCTTTCGAAATCAGACGATTTATTGGCGTACTTCTTTATTTGGGCGTGATACAAGTTCCAAATATGTGAATGGCTTGGACGCCAAACCTCAAATTATCAGCTGTTGCGGATTCTTTATCCAGAACACGGTTTGAGAAAATCAAAGGAGCCTCTCACCTAAATGATAGCAGCCGCAACCAGGATCACCCGATTACGACAAGCTATATAAAATACGTCCATTATTGGCCAAACTGAAGGAGAAATGCAACAAATTACAGCAGGAAGAACATCAGAGCATAGATGAACAGATGATAAAATTTAAGGAACGTCACAGTCTAAAGCAATACTTACCCATGAAACCCAATAAATGGGGTTTTAAAATGTTTACAAGAGCTGGAGTTTCAGGCATCGTATACGATTTTGCTCTCTATGTTGGAGATGGAACATGTCCATCTTTTGGATTGGGTATTTCGTCAGATATTGTGTTGTATTTGGCTAGTTGTGCCTAGAGACAAAAATTATAAGTTATTTTTCGATAATTGGTTTTCTTCCATAAGCCTGATGATTGCACTCAAAGAACGAGGTATTTTAGCAGCAGCAACAATACGAGGCAATCGGATTAAAAACTGTAGCCTTATGAATGAAAATGACCTCTTGAAAAAAGGTCGGGGATCATACGACTTCAAGTATGAAGCTGTACATAATTTAGCTGCCTGTCGCTGGTACGATAACAAAGGTGTGCAACTTTTGTCAAATTATATAGCTGAAAATCCGGTTTCACAATGCAGACGCTGGTGTCGTAAACAAAAAAAGTACATAGATGTACCTAGACCGGCTGTTGTTGAATGTTATAACAAGCACATGGGAGGTGTAGACTTGACTGACATGTTGTTAGACTTATATAAAATCAACCACCGTTCTAAGAAATGGTATATGCGCATAGTTTACTGGTGCATCAGCACAGTGGTAGTCAATAGCTGGTTGCTGTATAGACGAGACCTAAAAAATCAAGTCACACGAACGAAATATATGACATTGCTGGATTTTCAATTATCCATAGCAAACCAGCTTCTTCACGCGTCTAATATTACGTCAATAAACCCACGTAAAAGAGGTCGTCCATCGGAAATACCTGAAAGAATGGAACCAGGTTCATCTTCACCAGCGTCGCCGGTACCATCTAACGTGTCAGAAATTTCAATGAGCTCTTCGTCGTCAAAGCGATCATACATAAGTGAACCCCCAAAGTCGATTCGTCTTGATCAAACCGGTCATTGGGTTGAATGGGGAGGAAAAGGAAGGTGTAGATTATGCCAGACTGGTATTCCAAAATCTAAATGCTCAAAATGTAAGGTGCACTTATGCTGTAACCCACAGAAAAACTGTTTTGTCTCATATCACATATAAAATGTATGAAAAGTAATACAAAAAAATGAAAACTATCAATATTTGTATGTGTTTGATTGTATACTACCATGGCTCAATGTTGCTTATAAGCAACATCTTATAACTCAAAAATCAGAAGAGATACAGGTTTGAAATTGATATCGTTTCATATTCAAGGCTCAAATAGTATCCCCATATACTCAAAATATTTTTAAATAGGCCCAGTTTAATTATGACATGAAAGGGTTAATGTAGAAACCCACTTTACCATTGGAAGGTTTCGAAAAAGGCCCAAAAATAATAATTAGAAGTATGTCAATTTTTCAACGTTTATGTCCATTTTTGTATGCTTTTTCAGTACCTCAAACTTTAAACGCGTTTTTCTCAAACACACACTTTTTTAAACTGGCGGACATGATTCCGGTCGAACTACTCAACCGATTTTCTTAATTGTTTTTTAAATATTCACAAAACGCCTGGCTATCGTCCCAACTAGATTCATAATTTTTTTTAATTTGTTGACAATGACAAATTTATGTAAAAAACAAGGGGAAAAATTAAAAAGAAAACGTTGATTACTTTTTTATTTATCAACATTTATTTCGTGATTCTAGTAGGGACGATAACCATTCACGTACTTTTTAAGAATAAATTAGATTTTTGTGTTTCAGATGATCCAAACGTGAGAAATCGTGTCCACCAGTGAAAAAACGCATCTCATTCATCCAGCCATTTCTCCAACAGATGTCAACAAAAAATTTCGAAAAAATTTGTTTATATACTCCAAGATATACCTCATGATATGCGAAAAAAGTTCTATTGTAGAATAAAAATTTCTATGCTAAAAAAAATGTCAAAAAACAGGCCAAATTACCCTACTGCCCCCTTAAATGGCATAGACAGTTTACAACAACGTTCTTTCCTTTCCCTGTTTGGAGCCAATTGGAGATTCAAAGCGTAGCCAGGCCATTCTGTACTTGGTATTTCCAACTAATTGGAGGTCTTGCTCTTTCTCTGCTTCGTAAGGCGGGTACTGCGTGGAGTACTCTCACAGCTGATTTTGTTTCACCGGACGACATTACCAAGCCATCGAATAACTAGTACAGCTCTTCATTCCATCGACTGCGGTATTTGCCTTTGGCAATTCGCAAAGGACCATAAATCTTCCGTTAAACATTTTTCACGAAAACTCGTAATACCGACTCATCAGTTGTTGACATCGTATATGCCTCTGCAGCATACAGCACGGCGGGGATCATGAGTATTGTAGAGCTTTTGGTATTGCTCAACGTCAGTTTACACATCCGTATTAGTTTTCCGGGACCCGATTGCATCAGGTTAAAAAATTCTTACGAATACCTTCGAAACTTTTGACGGATCAACTTAAATTTTGAATATTTTACATTTATTACTTACTTAATAACTCCAAACTCCTTCTCCTTTCTTTTGCGAAAATATGAATATGAAATGAAGCTCAACAAAGCTTTGTGAAGCAGTTGCAAGTTCCGTGATGAGATCTCTTACAAAAATGGCATGATTCTATGATTACCAAGCACAAGCGCATATGTCCACACAAAATTGAGGCGTAATTGCAGGGTTGCTCTAAACCCATCCCATTACACTATTAAAGCCCAGCTCTCACATTCTCTATGTCAGTCTTCGCCATGACATGCTCTTCAAAATCACATCATTGATCATTTGCTCAAACACCAATGGCATTGCTTCAATACAATTGAACGAGTGATGTGGAAACGGCAAATCATTGGCGGGATGTGCGATTATTGCTGCAATTTTCCACAACTCCAGCAAGCAACAGTCCCACTTCTGTTTCGTGAGCTGAACCCCATAAAGGTTAAATTACTACTCCGACTTATAAACACATACACATACGAGTATAGAAATGTGTACATATTGTGCTGGCAAATTGGCACATATTTTATAGTCGCGTTGAAGTAAATACGCTGCTCAACAATACGTGGCAAGCATTGTCTGTTGTCCATTCACCGCTCAGCAGTCGCCGGTTAATGCTACTTTTGATATGCGGATTTGCAACGCGCTTAAATGTATTTTCACTTATAAATTGGTTTGCAGATTTACCATTTGAGATGTGATAAATTGCTGTGTGATTGGAATTACTTCGGATGTGGGATGAGTTACAAATGCATTTTGATGCTGCATTGCGGTGAACCATTTCAACGAAGGAAAAATAATTCTTCAAGCAGTAACGGGAGTATAATATGCAGGAAAGTGTAGATATATATGTAAATATATGAATTATTTTCTTACTTACTCAAGTATAGTGCAAAGAAACATAAAAAATATTTTAAGAAAAATTTTCAAAATCGCAAGCTTCAATATTATTTATTATTATAATAAAATGTACTTTAGTGGGTAAAAAGTCGTTGAGAGATAGCATATATGCCGATAACTTCGAAGTTAATATAATATGAGTGCTCCACTGCGTATACGCAACCGCCGATAGACATGCAGTATGTAGCTTTCAACTTTCATCGGAGAAAGTTGAATTTCGGTTACATGGAATAAGCGAGCCCACATTATCCAGCAAGTTCACAACCAAGTTCTACCTCCGATGCACAACAAAATAACACGAAAATAACGTTTTTCCATTTCCATGCTTTTCAATTTCATTGCACCTTACTGCAAGTGCACGAATTACACAAAACGAGGAGCAACATCCCAACGAAAAGCGAAGAGAAGAAAAACGAACAAACATTAAGTGGAAAAGAGGTTAAAGTGGAGTGATTCGAGCGAAATTTCATTTTTTATCTTGTCGAACATCGTTTGTGCTGACGTTAACCGAAACTGGCAGCAACCAACAATAACAACAATAAAAACCACTAGCAACACTACAGTCAACAGTGTATAGCTTTGTGAGCAAGCATCGCAAAAGGAATACGCTGCCGTGCGTATGCGCTCGCATATGTTCAAGTGTGTGTGTGTCCGTTCGGTTATGTACAAACACACGCATGCATATGGGTCGGTTAGCGTTAGGGTCTGAGGGTCTGCAGCACAAAATCTCTGCGGAATTTGAAAAATTTCGCTGCAACCGCCACTTCTTTGCTCTGCTTCACCCGCCTGCGCCGCTGCAACGGCTGCTGCTGGAACAAGCAATGTGGGTCTAACTGCTCGTAATGCTGTTACGGTCTCTGCTGCATTGCTGCCGCAGCTGTTCATCTGTGCAGCTGTCCGAACAACGAACAACTGCATGCCCGCTATCCAGTCCATTTTCAAGTGGCTGCAGCGAGTGTGTTGGGGAGAATTGCGCAACTGGACGTACACTTGGCATTTCACTGCTTTCACTTCAACTGTCATTGCGGACTTTGACTAACGATGTATGAATTAGTTCTGAGCTTTTTGGCGGAGTATCTGTGGTGTTATATACAATTGATTGCAAATGGTTGTGTAAATGTGTGCAAGGGGATTGAACACATGAAGAAGCGTTGTGCTCCAAACCCATAACCGAGATATTTGCGGCTATAAATGGCGTTTTGTCGGTGTTGTTGCCAGCTCACACATTTAAAAGGGGTAAGAAGCTGATTTTTTTGAACTTTGCAGACACATTTGCTTATGCTGGAGCCATTAGGTGGCCTTCATGCACCAAAATGTAATTGAAATAATGATAACTAATTCTTTATACATTTTCAGATGTGTGAGATCAAAACTAAGGTGTTTCATAAACTTGATTTTATTATGTAAACAAAGGAGTGATCTATCAAATTATCCTTCTGATTCTCCAGCAGGGATTTGTGTCATTTAGACACTTGATCGATCAAATTGGTGATTTGTGTAGATTTGATTTGAGACGATTCTGTAGCATTCTCTTAAAGCACCAAAAATTTTAGAGATGCTTATCATGTTAAGGATGATTCTTTCTCTCAGTCTGTAATAACCTCAATATCATCGATATTTTTGGAATTTGGATGGTTTATGAAAAACGTTCTTCTATTTATTGCTCCAAACGATATTTTCTTTAAAAAAATTTTGCAATTCGAAGAAATTTTCGTTTCATCCACAACCTTAAAGCCCAAACGAAATCACTTTGAATTGCAGGCGGCGTCACACATTTACCGCCGTGGCCCACATTGCACGAGCTTCACCGAGTTGTTAGCATAATCCAAAGCGACTATGTGCAAGTGAAATAAGCACAAATCCATATTGATTGATTTGGCGCACAAACAAAATTCCGCTAAGTATTTCGCACTTCAAAGTCGCAGCGAGATTGCAGAGCAGATTGAACGGGCACGTTGACTTCACTCACTCAAAGCTGCCAGCTAGAATGTAATGTGGGTGCACATTAATTTTGCCTGCCAAGATGCAGCCGGGTTCACCGCCTTGCCGGAAAGGTAGCCAGCGAGAAATATTGCCAGCCGACAGGCACACTTGGCAGACGAGCACCCTTGCACCAGGAAGACGCCTGCCAGCGTATCTCCTCCTATGTGCCGCACCATGTACACGCTAGCCCGCATAATCCACACTCTTGTGGACAGGCACAAACACACACACCTAGCAACGGCTGTAGCAATATTTGTCGCGGATATGCGAATATGCAAATTCATCTGTCAACGCTGATGTCGTGTAAGCTTATGAGCTTTAATCCTTTAAATGCTGCAAATATGCGCTGTAAGCACACATGCATATATGCAAATGTACACATCGATCTGTATGTGTGTGTGGCTGTGTGTGTTGTGTGAGTGTTGGATGTGCGCTGGTAAGCCTCAGAGCCGCGAGGATGTTATTGGTTTTGCCGCTGCACCAGTGCGCATTGACACGCAACGCTGGTTGCCGCCCGATGGAGGGGCGTACAACCTGAGTGAGTGTGTGCCTGTGTGTGTGCCTGTGAGTGTTTGTTTGAGCGCATATTAATATCGACGAATGTGTGCCGGTATTTGTTTGCGCCCGCTAGGTCTAACGAATGTGGCTGCAGTCAACCGCAAGCGTTCAATCATCGTTAGTTACCATACTTCGAAGAGGCGAGCAATAAAAGCGCCAGCGTCAGTGCGACATCAACAAACACCAAGACACAAATGCAAAATGTATCCGAAATCGGCATCGAGAAAAATGTCGACTGTGTAAAACAGCGGCAGCACACGAGCATAACACGACAACAACAGCATCATGCGGGGCGACTAAAAACAGGGTCGAGTGACAGGGTAGCAAGTCGCAACTCTAATAACCAACGTGCGACAAATGAAAGTAAAAATAATTCACAAAAAATACAACCAACAGCAAATTGGAACGAGGCGCGAAAAAACTGAAGGAAACGCAGCTGCATTTGAGCGTGGGTACATGTGTTTACCATGGTACACAGGGCAGCTACGACCCTTGTGGAAAGTTAGTATATGAACATATATCGAGTTCCGCACTTCTTTTTATCCTCATAAATATCTAATAACTCCCAACCTGATAGTAATCTCGTGGCAAAACTTCGGGAGCGAAGTTGAATTGAGAAAGTTCTTGATAAGACTGTTATTTACAATTGGACCTTCTTCTATATCTTGAAAATATTTTATCCATTCTTATTCAGCAGACTTTAGAGTAACTCTCTTAATCTAAAATTATATTTTTGCTAAAATTTTTGAGGGGTTCGTTTAAGTAAGTCATAGAGTAAGTTTAAGTTGGCCCTTTACCACTCTTGGAGACAGGTTTAAGAACCCCACAACAGTCGGGGCTACGTAACCGGAGTGGATCGGGATATTTATCTGGCCAAGGACTGTCAACTGGGCATAGTTCTGCCGCCACAACAACATCAGGTTTTAATTCACGGCAAGTTGCAGTTCCTTCAGCTTACTCTCATTTCGCCGATGTGTTCTACCATTAAGCCCTAACGCCAGCGCTTTCTCTGCAGGGTTAATGTTGCACTTGTGCTCGCACTCAGATTAGTATGCATCGGTGTACAGTTACACAAAATCGTGTGAACAAAGATGCTAAAACTAGGTTAGAGTAACAAATCCATGACAGTTCGAGATAAATTGCAAGGCTTTGAATTCGCCCTCGCCAAAGGAAAACGAATACAAATGTGAAACTTAAAATAGGTAAAGCCGAGTTCATGACGCAACTGCTTTTCTCCCGCGACGAGTGAATATTTACAGTAACACTTTTCGCTACAGACTTTCTACACTACATAGTTTACTTATTTTGTTGTCTGAAAACCAAATTGTATAACCAAAATACGAAATTGGACTTGGAACTAGTCTCACAGGCAGTTAGCAGATACATCTTCATACTGAAGGTCAAACCTGTGGACTTGTTTTCAGAAAATGCGGACAACCAATTTCAACTATTTTTCATTTAAGAACAATATAATCCCAGTGGGTTATTATTTTCACAGTTGCATTGAAATTTAGGAAAGTTCAGTTGCTAATTTATTTGTTCATAACGAACGAGTCTTTGGAATTAAATCAGTAATCAGTTCAAAGGTAAAGATATCACTAGATCTCTATCCATCGATCTTGAGCCAAAAGGCTTTTGTAAAGTAACGATGGTGGCCCAGCGCTGGACGAGAATCCGCGAAGCCCAGCGATCTAGTAATAGAACACAAAAGGATACAGAAGAACAGACTCGCTCCCATTCTACCGATAACGGTGCTAGGGTGCTTACTAGCTCATCAGCTTTACAGTTTCCTGGAATTCCGCTATGGCCTGGCAACCATACCAGTCTTATCATAAAAACAATCGATGCTATTGATAGGGAGATTAAGCACTCGTTTACTATTCCTGAACGCAATGTTAATGAGTTCAAGGCTGGTATCGCCGATCTGCTATCTGAGTGGATGATCACTTCTCTTAATGGCTGTAACCTCGGCTTTTAAGACACTGCAATAGTAAGGAAGTCTGAAGCGGGAGTTGATAGAATGCCTGATAATAAACTACTCCACCAACCTTCCCTCCAAGCTGTGACCCATCCGTGAAGAAGCTCATTCCCCTCTCCTCCAACGGCTTCATCCCACTCACAACTCCCTCGACGGTATAAGAGCAGAGAAGGAGCCGCCAAAGTAGTACAATATTGTTAACAATAATTTTAGTTCTTATTTTGAAAATATGTCTTCAGAATGTTCTAAGGGCACTACTTCCCTTAAGCAATCATGTAAGAGTACGTCAAAATGATGTGAGATGATGCCACAGTGTTGAATAGATATTTACAAGTATGTACTTTTATTTGTGAGACCGCTTCTTCTAAAAGTCATAGGTCACAACATTTAAATCTTTTAAGAGCACTTACGAAATTGCAATTATATCTGCCATCACGATAGCGGTAAATGTGTCAATATTTCCGCACCTTTTGCAAAAATTAATGGGACAAAGAATCAAAAAATCATACATCTGCCACAATGCATTCAACATTTTCCGTTTCAAAAGCGGTTCATCACACTTTGCAGAGGGTACACGTGCCTCCTTGCAGCGTGCTGGCGTCCTCGAAATCGACAGTAACTTATAACTAGCTTAGAAGGGCGTTGTACGTAAAGTAGACATCATTAATACACCTGCGACACTTCGAAGGAGATACAGACAGCACTCGTTCGACACTTTGCCACGTAGCGTATAGAAGCCTCATCACTTCTGTTTGCACCGTATGAATTATACCTGTGTGCTGGAGCTCCCGCTCGCCAAGTGCCTGCCCTCCGAAAACGTGATAAATGAAAGTACCATTTGTCAAAATAATGCGACAGCGTAGTCAATAAGAAAACAAAACAGCAAATAAAGCATTCGCTTGGCCACTATTGGCGATGCCAAAGGAAAACAATAATTCAATGATGTGTAGTGCCTAGATAAAAACGGCCGAGACGTGGCGGCAAATAATAAGGTGGCAGCGCACAGACTTCTTTGCTGAAATTTCTGCACACACTCGCTTATTTCAGTTCGTATCTGTGTCTCGCCGGGCCAAAAGGGATGACGGGGTGGAACCGTCGGGAAGAGCGCAACATTCCGGTGGCTCTAAAACAGTTGCCACACTTTCCTCGCATCAGGGCATAGCCGGGTGGAGAGTCGCTTCGAAATGCTCAGTGAAATCAATTTGCCAAACATATTAATAAATACCGAATGTTCAAGGTAAATAATAAATAACAATGTGTCCTGTTGTTGGGCAATAAAATGACAGAAAGCGAATAAAGGCATTATTAGAAAGAAATATGAAAGCAGTTACGGTATAGTTATGGCTATGAGAACGATTGAAGAGCTTGATATGTTTTTAAGCGGTTCAAGATAATGGAGTTGACCAATAATTTACGATACAGTGGAGCCTGGTGAATAAATAATATTCAGTGAGCAGAGCGACGCGGAAAAAACTGTATTTTAAACGAAGCAAATATATGGAATAACGGTAGTTTGACCTGCTTTCTGTAAAATATAAGGTAGTCGAAAAAGTCTTTCATTTTGGTCATTTTGGTCGACCACTTTTTGCCATTAAAACGTTTCTAGTTTTTCGGTTAAAAACTACGACAAGTAATTATCACTTGAACTTATCAATTTTACTCCATTAAGTGAGTTTTGCATTGACCAAAATAAATGGTAATCCCATGGTGCAAGGTCAGGACTTTATGGTGGACACATCAAAACTTCCCAGCCAAGCTCTCCTAGTTTTTGACGAGTCATCAAAGATGTGTGTGGTCTAGCGCAGCCCTTTCTGTTGATCAGATCGGCTTCAATCTCAACAGTTGTTGACAGTAAAATGTGGAATCAAACATTCGACCTGGAGCTGGCTGGAGCACCTCATTCATGATTCCTTTTCAATCCCACTAAACACTCAGCATAACCTTTCGAGACGTCAATCCTGGCTTTGCGACCATTTGTTTAGCTTCACCACGCTTGGACCATGTCTTTTTCGGACATTATAGACTTAATTGATCCATTTTTCGTCTCCTGTTACCATTCGCTTCAGAAATGGTTCGATTTCGTTCCAGCAAAGAATCGCAAATTTTAATTCGGCCCAATTAATTTTTCACAGACAATTCATGTGATAACCAAACATCGAGCTTCCTTTTGTAACCCGACTTTTTTAAATGGTTCAAAACCATTTGTTGATGAATCTTAAGTTCCTTAGCGGTGCCATGGCTGCTTATGTGACGGCCCTGGTCAATCTTTTCCATTATTCTACGACTTTCTTAATGATAGGTCGACCAGAGTGGGAGGCATCTTTCACATCGAAATTTCCAGAACGGAAGCGATCGAACCATTGTTGTGCTATATGAACTGATACAGCAACGTCTCCGTAAATTTCACAAATCTCATTATTGGCTTGAGCCAATAGCGAACAGCTGCAACTTTTTTTCAACTCTCCGAATTTAAATCTCACCTTTCCAACACGGGATGGTAGTACACAAAGTGTTTGGTAGCACTGAAGGTGTAAGACTGCAACGACAGCTGTTTACAAAATACGAAAAGACTTTTTCGACTACTAATATTTTATAAACCTTGGCTACTCTTAGTTGCAGTCTTTTGTCTACCGAAAAACTAGGGATAATTTTCTGTTATAATGGGGTACTGTGGAAATGAGGTTGCAAATATACAAATTTGATATCTAAATTTCATCACACTACGTTAGAGATCGTAAAACATGCTTGAATTATTGAGAAAATATTTAACTTGCACTTATCTTCAAACACACGAAATATTCTCTTCTAAACGCAGGAAATTGGACATTCTCAACACTACATCGCTTCCGAGAGGTTAAGTTATTTACCAATGATAAACGTTTACCCATTAGCAGCTGAGTCGACGGCTCAAGAATTGGCGGCCATGAAGTATAGTACAATCGGACGATATTCACGAAGCACCCAAGCCTTAGCAATATAAATTGCAATATCATATTTACAAAGCTAAGTATGCTAAGGGCCACGAGCAAGTGGAAAGGCAAACACAACCGCCAGCACGTAAAACGAATTCCAATTAATATACTATATAAGGATGTATGTATGAAGATAGTTACGCGCAAAAGAGCGTTTAGCGTCAGTCATTGTATGAATAAGTGCTCACATATCGCCCTTAGAGCTTTCGCCGCTCGCATAACGGCACCCACGCCAAAAGCGGCAGCAAAGGCGGCGTGGCAAGCTCTTTGTCGGTTAGTGTGTGCCGAAGGTGTCACAACGATCCGGCTTATATTGGTGTATTGTAGTTGTAGGTGAGTGTTTACAAAAGACAAATTACATTTTTACCACAATCATAACTCAATGAATGCCCCCAACTCACAGCTCGGCACAACAATAACAAACCGATGGCAGAATCGGGTTGGCGTGCGTTTGAATGCCGTAACAGCGATTGCTTTGCCCGGCAAAATTTATGTTACTGGGCTGTGGTTGCTCACCCGATGCGGTCATCGTCGGCCACCGGAGCACGTTGGAGCCCGTTGTGCTGCTCGCATGGTAATCTCGTATCCGCGCGACAACTGTCAAGATGCGATTGTAATTATAGATTACTAAAATTTCAAAAAGTCATTAATTTTCTATTCACCGGCGCTTGTTTATGAATATACACATACATACTCACATATTTTTATATTTAAATCATTTGCATTTTATGAACTTTCTCATTTCACTATTTCCAGCCATCATTGCCACAACCCTTTAACCTGACTCCCTCTCCACCAGTTTGCTTGCGATTTGTTTTTGTGGTCGGGGCAGTTCGCCTCTATTTTGTGCGACTGTGAGTGAGGCAATCGCCTGCGACCGTAAGCGGAAATGCCACCATTACGATAGACAAAGAAGATAAGCGCAAAACGCACAGAAGACAAATAGGCTTGAGAACATGCGAATCAAGGTGACTTGCTTTGCGGTAAAGTGCTCCCCGAGATTTATGGCAAAAATTAATTTATAAAGCATTTATTTACAGTGGGTTCAATTTTAGCCGAAGTTGAGGAATTTATCGGCGTGTTTGGTTCACTTCAGTTTCGGAAATCATTGTTCGAAGTTTCAGTAATATATTGGAAATGGCAACATATATGGCCAAGTGTATAACTCTAAATGCGTCATATACTACTAATGTTATCCATCAATTGGAAGGACCAAACATCTTTGAGGAGACTCTAGGTGTTCAATGAATTTTAGAACAGTTTTTTATGGTAGAAATCGCCGAGATTTTGTAATCACCGTCAAATGGTGACTGCTGATTGAAAACATCCTAAGCCTTATATAAAAATCTAAGCACCTTCGTATTGCCTACTCAAATGTTCTAATTATATCAGACATTATCTAGGCAAATATTCGCGGTACTTAAGAAAGCCCATTTTGCACGGTCCGTCGCCGAAGTCTAACCCACAAATCAACTTCATTTCGGTGCGTACATTTTATCGCCTCGCATGCATCTAAATATACTTCGCGTGTGCCGTACGACAGCTACCGAGCGCTAATGTTAAGACACTTGACAAGGGTGTCAGTACCGAAGTCGTGCCCCGTTTATCTCATTCATTTATTTTGCACAGCAACAAAGACAACAAAGGTGAATGAACGTAGCAATGGCAAATTTGAATAAATTCAGCATTGAATGCCGCCGAAAGCCGGTATTGCTGATGCACCAAGTCTTTTCCTGATACTCAAAGTCAATCTGGCGCGCCGAAGGAGTGAGTCCAGCAACACAAACCGGCATTTAACCCTTTTCGATGAGCAGAAACAATTGCACGGCATTTCTGTATGTGTGAGTGCGGAGTTTATTCAAAGGACTTTTTGCGATTGCAACGACGGCAAGTCAAGCATAAAAAGGATAACACTGCGGACCCATTTCCGCTGCATTATTTCGTAATTCCGCACATAACAATTGTAGCGCGGCGGCAAATGCAAAGCGGGAGTGCGTGAGGAAGGGCGGAGAGCATTTCTTGTGTGGCTGCGCCGTCGCTTGACTCGTCATCAATAGCTTGGCTGGTTTGCGGTAATTTCCTTTCCCTGCCACTGTTCGAACTTTTAACAAGCTGTCAAGTTAACTGGACCACGTGCCGGCTTGTCAGACGGATGTTTTATGGGTGTATTCACGATGGCGCGCGCACACAACCGCCTTCACTCTTGAGCTCGTTTCATCGGCGTTTGGCGCTTTATTCAACAGCGCAGCGCTTAGTATGCGCTCTGGTCGCTCACACAATGCTGCCTATTGTCTATTGTTTTAGAGCGCTGCTACCTATTTTTGGGGTTCACTGCTTGAAATCACTGGCCGTGCCATAACTGTGCATATTACCCAAGGGTTTGGTTGGGTGTGTGCGCTCTTTCAGCAGAGACTGTGGCAATTTGTTTTCTTTGTTGAAGACATTGTCGCAAATTGTGTTGTGGTCTTTAGTTAAACTGTAAAATTAATGTTATTGTGCTCTGAGAAAACGGCGTTTAAGGAAACACGCGAAAAGGCAGAAGGGTAATAAAAACGTAGGGCTTTAGAGGTTCAATAACCAGCGAGATCGAATTTATATAATCTTTCTGCTGTTAGAGGCTTTTATTTCTCCATTTATAAAATTGTGTGTTTTACCAATTAATTGTACCTAAAACTCTGCCAAAACTCTAAGCGAGCTCACTTTTAATGCTTGAAGTCAGCGAAGCTATATTTCTAACTTTTATTAGCTTACCAGCTTTATTTGGCCTTTGAGAAGCTAAGGGAAAGATGATGTAATAAGGTATTAAATGAGCCATTCCTTTGAAAAGTCGAATTGTGAGTTCTTGTAATAGATCTTGCAGCTAAAAGCATTATTGAATTCTAAGACCAGACAAGACCAAATCCGTGAGAACATTTCCCTCATCATTACCAAAGAGCAATTAACCAGAGAGCCAACCCGCTATAGCCCATCTCTCTCCACGGCATTATTTTTTCGTAGATGGAAAATCGATTTTCATATAACATCAATTCTTCTCAAATCATTGTTAATGCAACATACAAGATATTACATATAGCAGGTCGAAGATACGCGCAATTTTTCGATTTATTGCTTTTATTTGTGGAGCTGCAACGCACATCCCACTCGAAAGCAGTGTGACAGATCCATCGTGGGTTCGGCGGCAGAGGGCATGTTAGGCGCAGATGTAACGGCGCACTCATGCATCAGCATCTACGCGTTTCGGCACACACACGTGTCTGAATGCTTATCCGACCTGCATTGGTAGTCAATGGAGCGCAAAAGTATTTCTGCTCGCGCATGTGTGTGTGTGTCGCGCATGTGATGCGTGTACTTTATGATATGTCGACTTGACATTAACTACGCGCATCTCATTACGCCATCAAGTAGCAAAGATGGCAGTCGCCCAGATAAATAACATCAGCGCAGTGGTTCCAGCGAAGGCATTAACGACCGCCACCATGAAGCGGCGAGAGAGTAGAGACAGTGACTGCCGGGTAAATCGTATCTGAAGGATATTTACTCCACATAAAAAGCAACTGCTGCATTTAATATTATATGTGCGTATATTGCACGTACTAAGTACATTCAATTATATGTAAAATATCCGCATAGTGCTGAGCAAATGCGAAGCAGCGCCTTTTCGACATATTCCTGGCTCTGCAAGGAAAAGTGAAGTTTTAGCTAATTGGAACAAGGAGCTCTTCGATCACAAATTCCTTCTAGCATGATAAGATTTAAGTAGTTGGTTGCCATGGCCTGCTCAAAGATAAAGTTATTCATGGTCGATAGTTCATTCACTCTTCAGGTTAACTTAGTATTTGTAAGCGAGTGAAGAAACTGGTACCCTTTTCATAGCGCTTTCATCTCTTTTATTTAATTTTTGTAGAATCGAAAACTAGTAAGTCTGAAATTCGAGAGTAGAGGCCGAAGTGAGGCTCTCCCGTTTCCGAAAACTCTGAAAAACTGCTATTGCCTAGGCAGAGACCACTTCAAAACGCATCAGTTATTTTTACTGGCGTCTGAAAAAGGCCAAAATTCTGCACAACACTGTACGCGTATTCCAGACAGATAAATGTATGTTTTATGTGAATGCATAAATATGTATGTACATACATAAATATGTATACACAAGTATATGGGAAGCATATGCACATAAATAGCGCATCATGAGATGGGATATATTGATACTTTATTACATATATGTACATATGTATGTGTGTGTAACCACAGCATAAAGCCACTTACACTATTTGATGTACAGCTCTGCAGTAATCTCGTGTAAGTCATAAAATATGCCACCGTTTAATGAGCAAGAGACATTGCATATTTGAAATTTATCTTAATTTGCATCGGCGTACGGCTTAGACATACGCATTGAATTATCTCTGCGTTTGCATATTAATTTGGCGGCTGGAATATTATTAAATGCGCTGATAAGGGGCGCCGCAAATACCGATTACATAAATTATACTTTTTCTTTTATTGTTTTATTCGCGAATTTAAGGAGATGAGAACTTTAAGCTTTCTTACGGCTTCTCTGTTAAACGCGCTTTCGTCCCTCCACTTGCATTTGACAACCGTTGAGGCTAGCACTTGGCGACTTTTGCACATTCTTAAAGGTGACGTTAGACATGGCAAGTGGATTAATATAATTTCTCTTCTCCAAAAAGTACAAATCAGGCGGAATATTATTAACTTTTATCAGTTAGCTAGTTTACTTCTCACAATTAAAGACACACTACATCTTCGCTACCTTTCTGAACCACTTTTCGGCTTTTCACATGGCAAAATACATTTTTTAACATTAAAATGGAGTGAAAAATACTTTTCCTCGCATTGCCTGATTGCGCCTTAGTTTTCTATCTACATTTCTCAAAAAAACAAAAAAAAAATTGACTGCATAAAAAATCTACTGTTTTGCAACTTCTAGTACTTTTACAGCTTCTTTCTGCTTTATTAAGCGCAAAGAACAAAAGTTTCATTTTAAGGAATTGCAATTAACACAGCGAAATTGCCGAGCAAGAGAGAACGCAGCGAAAGGAGTGAGAAAAAATTAAAATAAATGAGCAAAACGGTTAATAGTTTGATGGAGAGTG
This sequence comes from Bactrocera dorsalis, assembly GCF_023373825.1. Lineage (NCBI taxonomy): Eukaryota > Metazoa > Arthropoda > Insecta > Diptera > Tephritidae > Bactrocera > Bactrocera dorsalis. The sequence goes on from NC_064304.1 coordinate 1,262,941, forward strand.
TGAAGCGCAGAGGTGTCGATTTTGCGGCAAATGCTTCCTGGCGGACAGACCACATTTGGGTAATGAGATACTCAGCTTTGCAAGCGAAAGAGTAGGGAGGAAGCGAGTGGATAGGTGGAGAGAACAGACTGTTAAGTACATGAAAAGCTTAAACTTTATTAAAATTTTGAACGCCACAGAAATTAATAAAAAAAAAACCGCACGCAAACGCATATACTTCCATGTTTGCTCGCCATAATTGTCTTCAGCAAAAATACAAGTATATAATCAGCAGTAATTGAAAGTTCTTAAGCATTCAGGTTTGATATTCAAATATTTTTTATTATGTTTTATTTTAATTTCAAAGGTTTTAGAGTAATTAGATTTTATTGATTATTTACATCACTTCTTTCTCTAATACATGAGGGCGTAGACGAGCAAAGAATGGTTTGGATTGTTATTAACATCTCAGCGCCTGTAATTATTAGGTTTGTAGATAAAATGGCTACCTGACCGGCACCTAGGTCCTTAGGAGGTCTATTGTGATACCACGGGGACTAAACTTCCATCACTCTACAGTCTTCTCTTTGAATCACGTATTTATTTGTACAACTCTGAAACGTGGTCAAGAAACACTCGACTGATAAAGACAGTATTTGTGAATGGAAAAATGAATTAAGACAACTTCTCCATTAAATGTGCCACTCCAAATGAGTGCTTCAAGAATATTTTCGGCGGTCTTTTTTTCATCAAACATTGTCGTTGTATTATATTATATGTATGTACATATTATATGTTTAATTTTTTACTTATCAATTGAATTTTAACATAACTGAGATATAAACATTATATGTACTATAATCAGTAGATATTATAACCAGTGATTATTTTTCACTGATTGCACTATTCTTTGGCACAAGACTTACAGCAGGAAATCAAGGAGATTTACGTCTGAAATTTGCGTTTTCTTCCACAAACTTCTAAACAACTTGATACACATCAAATCATCTTCCGCAATGAGGCACATTGTTGTCGTTATGAAGAAGAGACTCTGCGCTTCCCTCACGTCCGTTGACTTTGTTATATCACAATATTTTTTGAGGGAGGTACAAAACTACAAAAGTGCTACCAACAGAACGATCTTCATAGCATGCAGTCTTGGAGTCATATGTTCGAAACAATTTCAAACACAAAACGCCATAGAAGTTGTGAACTAATGACGGCAAATATTGACAAGCTCTTCAATATCTTCTAACAACCGTGCCCACCTCCCAAATAACTAATAAAACACAATTATTTTTGGAATTAAAGCCCTCCAGAGATATTTGTACTCTGGCAAAAAAATTAACTTAAATAAGGCTCGCATGCCCTAAAAGAAGATGCACAATTTGTAACGCCTAAACGTTATCTAACTGCACAATACGTTTTTAACCCGTTTAGCAGTAACCTTGACCCTCTTCGATGCACAAACTATGTATATTTGTGGAGTGGCTCGTTCACCATTTACTTAATTAAGTAGCTACAAGCCATACTAAGCGTGCGCGTATTTATTTTGGCGCTAAGCCCCTCTCCACATGTCGTGTACGTGCGCCGCTCTGCTCGTAATACTCTTGGACGACTACGCAGTCAATGACATTGCGACGTCTTTATAAAGAGATTTGAATAAAACCCGCGCTCTCCAGTTTAGTATTAAGTAATAACGTCGGCGAATTTTAAAGCAGATAACCGTTTCAAGTTTCCTCTCTCTTTTGCCTATTTCTGAACTTCCGTCTAAGCAATGTGAAATTGTCTCACTGTCGCTTGAAAAGCAATTAATCAAACGCAGATATGTTGGCACACGAGTATTTCTCAATCAGGCTTTCGGCTGAGGAATTTCCATGACAACTGATCGAACTTGGTGCTAACTGTCACATAACAGCTTTGGCGACTCGTTTTAATTTATTACGCCAATATGCAGATTTCCATACGAACCACTCACACCAACTCAATTGTGCGTATATTTGGGTGTGCGATCTCTCTGGCAAACGCAGTGAAGGCGCCGGTAAAGATAGTCATATCAATTTAGGCTTAATGCATAACTTAGCGCTTCGTATAAGCCCATGCCCAGGTGAAAGAAGTGCAAAAGAAACTGAAAATAATATTACACAAATTTAGCGCATCAAAACAGTTCGCAATAAAATGTGATTGAGCCAAGCTTTACTCCCTACATTTTTAAAGATTCAATAGTGGTAAAGTGTGGACCTTCCTCAAGCCATATTTGGTATATGTTCCAGTTCTAATGGTGTACTCAGTGCTATAGTAGTCTGTAATAGAAAACTATAAATTGGATTTAGTAAGATTTTATCAAAAAATAGCATATATTCGGAACTAATATCAAGGACATCGCGATCTGTACTAAAACACTCAAAACTAAAATCATTTCAAAATTGAACAAAATAGGCAGGAAACTTGCCACATAGCAAAATTCCATAAAAGAGGCAAGCCGCTTTGCGAAATATGTTTTATCAAAACAAACCTAAACACCGCAAACGAGTCTGTAACGGCTGCTCAAACGTGTCGCGTGCGAGTAGTTGACGTTAAGTCTTCTCCGCTATTCACGCATACGAATTTGAATGTATTGGAGATGTTAATCCCGAGACCATTTGTTATGCATTTTAAGTTGGTGAATATTTGGCAAACAATGCTCGATAATACCTAATTCGATCTCATAGATTTACTGTTTAGAATAGATTTCGAGCCAAGTTTTGTTCAGCGATGAGTTCCATTACCGCCTCAATGGATTTGTAAACATTCAGAAAAAACAACGGTTTGGTATTTTTTTGGGCCCGTGGAATCGTCGGAGCATATTTCTTCAAAAATGATGCCGTTGAGGATCGGCTATTTTGATATCTGAAATTGAAGTTCGCGATCTCGGCGACATTTGGTTTCAACAAGACGGAGTCAGTTCCCACACATCGCATCAATCAATAGATATATTGAGAGAACACTTTGATGAGTAGATAATTTCACATTTAGGGCCGATCGTTTGACCACCGTGATCACACAACGGTTGTGATATCACACCGTTAGACTTTTCCGGGATACCGAAAGGAAATCAAGAAAACTGTGGCATCATAGAAGTAATGAATTGAATGTTTTGTTGTATCATTTCACAGTGACACATACATATGTACATACCTGCGTACCTACCATAAGGCCTATTTTTGTTTGTATTGCAGAAATAGTGGCTGGCGTTCCATAAGCCGAAACAGAGACGCTCATTTAAGAGACGACGCGCGACGATTGCTGCCAGTAATCAACTCGCTTCGAACGGCTTGCGCAGTCATTGGCACAACGATTTGTTTATGTTTTTGATAACTCACGCACATTTTGTTTCAGCAATTTATAGTTTGAGCGTTCCTTTTCGGTGTTTGGAAGGTTCGCACCTGATCGCAGGCTCAATGCATTCAACTATGAGAGTCAATACTGCGGCTTTATACAAAACTAAACAATTTTGGGCCAAATAAATACCAATGTAACTGTATATGTCTATGTATGTATGGCTAATTGTGTATATAACACATCATTAAAGCTATAAAAGCCGCAGTCGTCACTTTGTTTGGCCGACTGTTTTGCATTTTATGCGAGTGTGATTCCAACTTAATCGTTGGCTAGTGACAGTCTCAGTCGTAAATCGCAGGTGATTCAGTGCAGTATTCAACGCGGGCCGCACGTCGCCTCATATACCAAATCATTGTTTTTCTTTACGCAATTTAACTTTTCGCTTTTGCGGCTAGTTCGCGAGTAATTGGCACTAATTTACGGGCATATCAAGCAGTCATCTCACATTTGTTTACGCTGACAATACGCCTGCGCTCAAGCCATCGCGCTGTGCCGCTGAGCTAACAGCTTATATTGTAACATCGCTGGAAGTAAGAGAAAAAACAAAAATCGCTACGAATTAACCAAGTGTCCGAACATTTGTCACTACATAACATATTTACATAAACTGCGAATTTTATGCCAAATTACAACAGTTTCCACATTGGCCTCTGGAGCGTTTACAAAAGTTTAAAGTGTTTATGAGAAGCGTCAGTATGTTGACTGAAAGTGAGAATAAAAATAACTTTTGGCTATTGTGGTGCTTGTTACTCGCTTTCGGTGTCGTGTGTCAAAGCGCAGAAGGTTCTCACATAAGCGCCAGATACAAGTCAATGGGTGTGGATTTGTTCGACCACGAGTTTGTTAGTGCCCCAGGTAAACTTATTAATTTCGTTAATATATTATTCATTAGTTTGACATATTTGAGCGATATTCAGGTCTCGGATATTTTTTCCGTTTGTGCCCACACTGATTTACTTTTTCGCAAAGATTTGACGAGTTATAAAATAGTAATCATGACAATGAAATGGTAGTTGAGTTTGTCGGGAGAATATATGTATGTATGGTATTCAATTTAGTAAATTTTCAGAAGATCTATATACCTTTTCATACGCTTGAACCAATTTTCGAAACATTTGATTGAGATATCTCCAAAACATGCCTTTTGAACGAATCGTTGACGGATTTCTGATAATTTTGTTTCTGATAATTTTTTTCTTTAACATTCTTTACCGTTTATTCCTTCATCATTTTCCACTTCAGTCGTGTTTTCGAAATCCACTATGCTTTCTAATGCATCTTCCTCTAATTTCACGCGTTCTACTTTAGAGAATTTATGAAATCGTACATTTGAAATATCGTGGAAATAAAATCAAGTGGTTAAACTCACTTTCAATACGGCAATTACATCATTGTCATACACACTCTGCATGCCACTAACTTACTTCTCATGCAACACATTCAAAAGCTTTTCATCGAATTCAGTTAACACTTTCTTTGATGGTGGTCATCCTCCAGTTAAATAAAGAGATCTTTTATTCTCTGCAGCTCGCTTTCTTACCTCACTTTTCAGATTAAGATACTTTTTTTCAATGTTTTTTCACTGCAATGGCAGCCAGATGGACACTGTGAATTAAAATCATCTTCGATACGCTGCCATGCGACATCTTTCTCTCCGTTCCAGCAAGTTTCCTCCCGCTTGCATTCGCTGACAGCACTATACTTTTCCACCAGTTCCAATAGGTGCCTGAAACTCTCTAGCGGTGAAATTCGGGGTTCTTTTGTTGTTTTCATTCACTTTTGATACAACTTTCCTCGCAAATTTATGTCTTGTCTGTTATAATTTAAATATTTCAAACCTACCTTTATGGATGACATTTGTAAAACATATGTTTCCCATATCGTTGCCATATATCATAAAAAAAAATTATAGAAACTAAGCGTTGACTGTGGAACGCAAACGTCTACTATGTCTACAACAATGCTAAGATTTTATTTGGACGGAACTTAAGTATGGACTGTGAAACCGGGCATTAGAAACATTCATTTTAAGATATTTCCCAACAAAATTGAACCACTTTTTCGGAAAATCTGATATTTTGACAATTACCTTCAATTTGATTTTCACAACATGCTTTAAATATTAATATAATTATTTTGAAAATAAATATTTTAATATTGGAAAAGGTGTAAATGCGGAGTTACACAAAATAGAAAATATATAACAGAAATTAAATTATCATAAATCGAGGAAATTCACTAAATACCGCTCACTTTGCTTCTTAGCACTGTTTTTTATGTTGAATAAGAAATGAATAAGCTCAGCATTTGCCATTTTGGATATTTATCGCAATATCAGATAAAAACTTACAAAAAATAAATAATAAAATGTCTGCACACATTATATAAACTGTCACGAAATAAATATTTACTGGAAAAAAGTAACTAAGCGGGAAATTGTAGTGCCATTGTGAATTGTCCTCCTGCTCGCGTCGATTCGTGTTTTTGAATGTTTTGCCATTTCCGTTCGCGCGATCTCTTGCAACGAACGAATATTTGTTCGCGAACAATTTTTCGCTGCATATATTTTATACTATGTTCAGACCGACACTTAATCACACGATTTCGGCTGTTGAATAGATTATCCCACTAATACTATGTTCAGACCGACACTTAATCACACGATTTCGGCTGTTGAATAGATTATCCCACTAATCTTAAAAAATTATCAAGATTTCGCCATACAAAAATGACAGTTCCAAATCACTTCATTGAAATGATTTGAAACTGATCCACGTAAAATCTCTCTGTGCGACTCTGATTTTGCGCCATCTATTTGTCAACATTGGAAATCTGTTACATTATCACAGCTGATTTAGACACTACAAAGGGGAAAAAATGTAAACAAACAAATTTTTTTAAAGCAATGAATCTAATTTCACCTGAAAATCGACTTAACAAATGAAAAAATGCATCCACTATTTCTATTATATGGAAAATATTTGAAAAAAGACGGCTTTTATTACAAAATACTATATGACAATGTTTTCTTTTGATAAATATTAAGCGATGTGACTTCATGAATGACAATAACAGCTGTTTTTTGATCTTTCTAACGGCAGTGAGAACACTGTTGGGTTATGAAATGATTAAATGTAATCTAATCTTTGAAATTTTCGGTCTGAACATAATATAAGGTCTTAAAAAATGTATCAAGATTTCGCCATACAAAAATGACAGTTCCAAATCACTTCATTGAAATGATTTGAAACTGATCCATGCAAAATCTCTCTGTGCGACTCTGATTTTGCGCCATCTATTTGTCAACATTGGAAATCTGTTACATTATCACAGCTGATTTAGACACTACAAAGGGGAAAAAATGTAAACAAACAAATTTTTTTAAAGCAATGAATCTAATTTCACCTGAAAATCGACTTAACAAATGAAAAAATGCATCCACTATTTCTATTATATGGAAAATATTTGAAAAAAGACGGCTTTTATTACAAAATACTATATGACAATGTTTTCTTTTGATAAATATTAAGCGATGTGACTTCATGAATGACAATAACAGCTGTTTTTTGATCTTTCTAACGGCAGTGAGAACACTGTTGGGTTATGAAATGATTAAATGTAATCTAATCTTTGAAATTTTCGGTCTGAACATAATATTATACGTATCGAAAAGCCATAACAAACAAACCATTCACAGTTATATTAATTGCATAGAATATGATTTTCAAATTCAACTGAAATATTCTTAAAGTCGTATAAAATCTGAAAACACACATTTTCATTTGGATATATTTTTAGATCCCTTGGGTTCCAATATAGAAGATTGGGATGAAAGTGAAACCGGAATGGATGATCCGGAAACAATGCCACGCCTCTTTCAAGGTGATATCGCTATAGACCCGTACACTTATATATCGCTTAGACTAGGCGTTAACCCCATGAAGCATCCAAAACGTCTGTGGCCGAACGCTACCATCCCCTTCGAGATCAGCCATTTATATACGAACAACGAACGAATGTCTATTGAACGTGCGCTACAAACGTTCAATGCTTTGACTTGTGTTAATTTCGTACCATATGATGGCGAGGAAGAGGACTACGTACTTATTACGCCGCCAGTAGATGACGCGCCGGCAGGATGTTGGTCGTATGTAGGAAAACGTGGTGGAGAACAAGTCGTATCCCTGCAACAACCAGACGAGACTAGCGCGCATTGCTTCAGCAGCGAAGGTCGCATTATGCACGAGCTCATGCATGCGATCGGAATTTATCACGAGCAGTCAAGAGCGGATCGCGATAACTTTGTAAAAATTCATTGGGAGAATATTGTGCCTAAATATCGTAAAAATTTCAAGTTAATTTCAAAAAAGAAGGGCAAACATGCATTTGATTATGATTATAATTCTGTAATGCATTACGGCGAATTCTACTTTAGCAAAAAGAAGGGGGAGAAGCCCACCATGACGCCACTACAGCCAGGAGTTCGTATAGGACAGCGGAAGACGATAAGTAAAACAGACTGTATGAAGATCAACGATTTGTATGGCTGTTTGAACGGCAGACATGCGAGAATGTACAGAAGTTTCTGCAATTTATTGGGTCTATGAAAATATTCTCGAACAGTTATTAATATAGTATTTATCTGGATAATATTATATCTGAATAGTTATCATTCTGTTTCTCCCAGACATTTATTGAATATATTAAATCATATTGATTTGCAATATACTAACCGAATTAACTATAACTTTTTAATGGTTAAATAATTTTTAAGGTTTCAAGAACATTAAATATTTTCAATCACGTATGATAGAGTTTTTCTTCTTTTAGTAATTATTTATTTTAACAATTTTTTTTTTAATGAAGAATAGAATTTTTTTTGAATCATTAGTTTTTCAAGTAGGGTCTTTCCATACAAGCGTCCTATCGGTTAAGTCACCTGTTCACTAACCAAATACATGCCTTTTGAGGTTGGCTATGTTCTTGTGTATTCATTTGCTATCATGATATAATCATTCTCGGAATGGGTAGGTATGGTGGGAGATAGGAGATGCCCCGTTCTGTATTCGACTTTAGGTAACCATGACATTCTGCGTTGTTATGGCTTTTTCACATAAAAAGACAAATGTGTTTTGACATAAAAATTCGATGTAAGCTTTTGGTTTTCTGGCGCCAGAATGGGTACTTCTACTAAAAGGAGTACGTAACGTAGGTATGCCACAATGAATGCGTTGCGCAACATCCAAATATTTATTATTTTTCTTTTACTAATCGATATTGGTATTCCATTATACTTTTGCCGCAAAAGACAATTACTATACGTTTGCAGTATGCTAAAAGTTGAGAGTTGATCTAACATTACAGTAAGAGGCTAGATGTTGCACAACTTTTTTTTTTGTACGTTTTGCCAAGCTAAGCTCTCAACTTTTTTGAATGAGTAGCACGCAAAGCAATACGTTCGTTCTGGCATATATCCCTTGCTTTCTTTGTTTTGTTGATTAATTATAAATACGAAACATAGCGAGGAAAGTTGTATATGAATCGGCCCTTATGCATTCATTCGAAACCATTTTAAATGCACCAGATTGTGAATATTTAACAATACATACATATATTACGAAGTTTTTCAAGACAAGGCAAGATTTGATTGATTTTGGTAAAATAATAGATAACTCCTTTAAAAAAAACTTGTGAAAAGTGACTATTTTATACAAATATTGATATTCAAATCTTTAAGAGTTCTTCTTCTTGTTTAGTATTCTCGCTCATTCACAATAGAAAGAATGAGCAACTCTGTTATGGTATAAATTACAACCCTGTGGAATGCTTCGGGAAAATTTTCCGCTAATATCGTGCAATGCGTCATTCCACTTTTGGACGAGGTTAGGTAAGAACGCGTTTTATAATCTGTGCATTTCCACGGGTGTTGCTGCTTTGTAACCAATAAATGTGCTTGTGAAAATATTTAGTGCAGTTAAAATGTTTAAAATATTGGTTCAAAGTTTGGCGAAAAACTCGTGTGAAAGCCGAGCACCGTCACAAATAGCCGCCGTGACGTGTGTAAAAAATTCATTGATTTTACCAGCGGCCAAGAATCATACAATTGCCACGAGTACTATAGCACGTCGCCATTTTCTTTTTCTAACCAACAGAAAACCAGTGAGCTTTGCTTTTCATCATCAAGATCCTACAGCAGGCAGCAGAAAGGACGTATTCGCGGAGTATAAGCAGATTAAGAAAACATTCTTAACAAATTCAAGTGGAATAACTAACTCCGGTAGCTTCTACAGGTATTTTCACAAGTCGAGCGAAAATTTAGTAGAAGGAGAAGCGTCGCCTGCAGAAAAGCAAAAGTTTTCGGTAAAATCCAGCAATAGACACTCGTTTACAAATTCATCTTTGTATATAGATCCAGACGAAATGTGAGTAAATTTTTAATTATTTTTTTTTAATACATTTATATGTTTTATGTATCATGTGGTCAATTCGTGGTCGAGGCTTTGCTGTTAGTACGTCGTCCATTTTGATTTTCAGTTTCTCATTTCTCTATAATGGTGTATACATAAATTCGATAGCGCAGCGTGTGAGTGTATGTATATATGTACCTATAGAGAAACGTCGTGTTGCGGCACGAAAGGTGAAAGAAGGCACCTATTTGAGAAAAAAGTCTTACGATGGTTTATTAAAATAAATTAGTGTACAAAAAGATTTATAAGTATTTCTGTATTTGCAGTAAAGAGCGAAAAAATGCTAAACTTTATAAATTCTACAAATATTTGCGGATTTTTCATTACAACTGCGCATTTTCGGCTTCGTTTATATGTATGTATGTATCTATATTTTCTAACTTCATACGAAGCTTGAACTTATTTCGGTAATTACTGTGCTGTTGCTACCCAATGCTTTAAGACTTTCAGTTTTCTGTTTGCGTTTTCATCATTCTCAGTTAAAGTAAATAAATTGTAATTTCGGTAAGCAGTAAAAATTGTAGTAACATGCTTTATTTCCATATTTTGGCTTGCGTGCAGATTGGCAGCGAACAGTTGTAATTTATTGTTTAGTGGTAGGTACGGATGTAATATAATTTACGAAAAAAAGAACATTGCAATCAAATTACCATTCTTATTGATTAGCCGCGATTGTTCAAGATTGCTCTTTGATTGCACATTTAGTGTTATATTACCAAACAATTATTGTGCACGAAACGAAATAGTCTTCAAGAATTTTACTATAAAACGGTAGATTTTCGAATATTAGAATCAGTGAAATTTCGGATATTGGATTTAATTGAGTAGTTTTAGCGCTTAACGTACACTCAATAATTGACATTCCAAAAAAGAAAATTTTTCCATGTTGATTCACATTTTTATAATTCGCTTTTGTGAGAGAGTTTAAAAATTTCAAAATTAATTGTTACGTCGAAGCAATATTTACAATTGTGATTTTTGTTTAGTAAAATTCTAAAATGAATCATTCGAAAACACAGAACAAACGTAAAAGGTAGCTGACAGTAGCTTCTCCGACCAGTGAAATATATCACATGTTATATTGGCATTAAAGTTATGAAAATATATAGTCGATTTTTTCAAGTATACTATTTATTTTAGGGCACCTCATGATAGGAACTTTGGCGGTCGTGGTGCACGTGGTGGAGATGATCGTCATGCCAGACAGGGAGGTGGTGGCATGCGCAATGGAGGCGCTGGCGGTGGTGGAGGTGATTTCCACGGTGTGCGAAACGGTCGTGTTGACAAGAATCGCGGAGGTGGTGGTGGCGGACGTGGAGGTAGCGGAGGCTATGGTGGCGGAAGTGGTTTCGGTGGTGGATATGGAGGAGGCAATCGTGGGGGTACCCAAGATCTTACCCTCGGAAATGTCGACTTCTCAAATCTCACACCATTCAAAAAGAATTTTTATGAGGAACACCCCATTGTTGCGAACCGTTCCCCATATGAAGTACAACGTTATAGGGACGAACATGAAATTACCATCCGTGGAAATGCCCCTAACCCAATTCAAGACTTCAGCGAAGCTTATTTTCCTGACTATGTAATGAAGGAAGTACGTCGTCAGGGTTATAAGGCGCCAACAGCTATTCAGGCACAAGGTTGGCCAATTGCTATGAGTGGTTCCAATTTTGTCGGTATTGCACAAACTGGATCCGGCAAAACCCTAGGGTACATCTTACCAGCGATCGTACATATTAACAACCAGAAACCATTAGAGCGTGGAGATGGGCCCATAGCTTTGGTCTTGGCGCCCACACGAGAATTGGCACAACAGATTCAACAAGTTGCCACTGAATTTGGCTCTGCATCGTACGTACGAAACACATGCGTTTTTGGTGGGGCTCCAAAAGGAGGTCAAATGCGCGACTTGCAGCGTGGCTGTGAAATCGTCATTGCCACCCCAGGTCGTTTAATTGATTTTCTTGCAATGAATGCCACCAACTTGAAGCGTTGTACATATTTGGTATTGGATGAAGCTGATCGTATGTTAGATATGGGTTTTGAGCCCCAAATACGCAAGATTCTGTCACAGATTCGCCCCGATCGCCAGACACTTATGTGGTCTGCCACTTGGCCTAAAGAAGTTAAGCAGTTGGCTGAAGATTTTCTCGGCAACTACATTCAAATAAACATCGGTTCTCTGGAATTATCGGCAAATCACAATATCCGCCAAGTCGTTGACGTTTGTGAAGAACATGACAAGGAAGACAAGTAAGTGCGACAACTTGAATAAAATGCATGTCCCAAGATCATTTTGCCAACAGTTTTGAAATGTTTGATTATACATTAATTACTAATGAACATCATTTTTTCTTTAAATTTCAGATTAAAGTCTTTGCTTTCGGAAATTTATGATACCAGCGAAAACCCAGGCAAGATCATAATCTTTGTGGAGACCAAACGTCGCGTGGACAACTTAGTTCGCTTCATTCGTAGCTTCGGTGTGCGCTGCGGCGCCATTCACGGCGACAAGTCACAGTCGGAACGTGATTACGTCTTACGTGAATTCCGATCTGGAAAGTCGAACATTCTGGTAGCAACTGATGTCGCTGCGCGTGGTTTGGGTAAGTTTTACCAGTTGCACTCGCTGCCAATATCATTTTATTTGGAAATCATTTTCATATTTATTTTATTATTATTATTTACATTTACAAAATTTACTTGAGAATCGTGATTGCAAAATATTTTAAATTGTTTTGACAAGAATTAAAAATGGTCTGAACATTTGCAATCACGTATTTCAGTAATAACAATTGTAAGTAGCTACTCCATTACATCTAATGCCCCTAGGCATCTGAAAATGCTTGAACGATAGATCCTAAATTTACTCGAACCAGTTGTCCAAAATTCACTTTAGCTTTAGTGACAAATAAGTCATCATAACTCTGATAAAAGACATATTAATCAATTTGGAATTTTTCCCTTCTTTTCCCCCAAATCTATTCTCCTAATTCTTTTCGTTTACAGAGGCCGATTATTGTAGTATGGTGGGGATAAAATGATCATCTTTTGAAATGACGCAATTCACTAGGATTGCGTTGATAAGTGAACTCTTGAATTTTTTCGCAAAAGTATCCGCCGAAAAGCTCTTTGAACGGAGCGTTTCTATAAAAGCTGAATGAAATGTGCGACTGTGGCGGCAGCACTTTGTCTATACATTCCGATGCAAAAGAGGGATGTCGTCGAACCACCTGCTGCCACACGTTTGCACGCATCGTTATTGCACATTTGAGGAGAGATATAATACGCAACAGCAGATGGATACGCTTATATAACACGTACAACCTGTGCGAAAAAGCGTTTCAGTGCAACTTAGCGTATACACAAATAAATACTCCAGACTACAAAAAAATAAAAGGCAGAAACAATCGTCATTAACACGCGAAACGTATGTCGCGTCGTCGTGTAATTTTTTATTTATTTTGTGTTTTGTATAAAAATTGCCTTACAAGAAAAAATAAAACATGGGTTTCCTCCTAATTCGGCAATGTGCATAAAGAGTTCTGCGGTACACAATATCCCTATCATCATGCAGCAAATGTGGCCTCTGCTATCTTTTATTTAAAGTGATAGTATTTTTCGAAACTAAACAATACCAATTTCGAAAATGGAAAATAAATATAGGAATTTTCACAGTATTAAACAAACGCCAATCGAAAGGGCAGATTATATAAATCCAATAAATTCTTTCGTTAGTACTTTTTGTGAATTTTTTTGGCTGATACGTTTTAAGGAGTCGCGTTAAATCACACGCAGGCAATTAAGAGAAACTTCATACAACTAAATGCATGTCCATCCTACAATCGCTATAATTATCGCATGTGTTCTTTGGCTGAATCGTATCGACATTGTAAAAATTAATTATATTCTCGCAAGGAACAGGGTCATTGCGCGTAAAAAAAAAGAAAAACATTTATGATTAAATTTTAAATATTTAAAGTGATCCGATATCATTTTTGCTGGCAATTTTTGATCCTGTTCAACGCGTATTCGCGGTAAAAAGATCGGTTGTTGTAACGTGGCACGGCATCGAAAATGTTTTGCCTTACTCATTCGATATAAGGAAAGGTTGTATCAAACGAGCTGGTGGCGACCTTCTTTTGGACAATAAACAAATGTTGAGAAGCTGTTGCTGTTGTTCTAACCCTACCATGGACATCACAGAACACCAGTTCATCATTTGCTGCACGTCCAGAAAAAAGCGTCGTCGTCGTCTACGGATTCTTGAACAACACATTCACATTCCATGAAATGCCGAAAGTTCGTGAAAGGCAAAACGTAGCTTAGAAAGTGCCACAAACGCTTCGCAATACCGCCGACAAAGGACACATTTGCAACGTGGATTTGTTTGTATAAAAATTGGAGGATATGCATATTAATATAATGGTGAAGTGTGGAGAAATCGACGGACATTTACTGGCCGTCATAGTTAAATGAAGAAAACTACTCTTTGTCAACATGCCTGCGGTAGTGGTTTTACCTGAACATTGGGTGATGGATGCACGACGTCGGCGAGCGGCGCACAAACTCTACCACCAAATAGTTGGATGTGCGCTGAACTCCACTCGAGACGCATTTAACTCGAAACTCGTGCGGAATCGAGCTGCATCGTTCGTCCATCCTGTGTCCAATTAATGTTGATTGAGAGAAAAAGGGAGACAGATTAGAGGGAAAATGCCCTAACTATATTTAAAGTTTTACCACATGCTCTTCCACTCGTTTCGCTGAACGGGACGAGAGAAGAGTGTGAATATAAATCGACTATTTGAAGGTAAAGTACATTTTAAGTCCACTGTATCTTTTAGTTTAATTTATTTTAATGCTCATAATTGATGAAAAGTAAACAAAAAATAACACATTCTAATAAATAACCGCAAACAAAAAATTATCTTTAAAAGTGAATTTAAATTGAATGAAAAACAGTGCTCTACTTTGCAAATGTCGACAATCCTTTGGTGTACCCGACCTATATTTGTTGTTTTCTACTGCTATTAAACTTTTGTTTCAAACAACATTTGACTAACTTTCGATTTTTTACATTCCACCACAAATACACTTAACTAATGTGTACTATAGATGTGGACGGTATCAAATATGTGATTAACTTCGATTACCCACAATCGTCGGAGGATTATATTCATAGAATCGGACGTACAGGACGTTCCAACACAAAAGGCACTTCATATGCATTCTTCACCAAAAATAATGCCAAACAATCAAGAGCGCTGGTTGATGTTTTACGAGAGGCTAATCAGGTAAACATTATTTTTAGTTAGATTCAGATAAAAACCAAAAGACTATAATTCTACTAGTTCACCGAAATTACATCTAATTTTATGTTTCTAATTCGACCATGTTTATTCTCTTTAAAGGAAATTAATCCTGCGCTAGAAGGTATGGCGCGTAGTAACCGTGGATTTGATGGCGGCCGTTCCCGTTATGGTGGTGGTGGCGGCAACTCGCGCTTCAATGGCACCTTCCGAAAGGGTGCTATCGGAGGCGGCGGTAATGGCGGTGGCCGCGGCTACGGTGGCGGTTATGGCGGCAACAGCGGCGGAGGATTTGCCGGCGGTCGCAGCAACGGTTACAGCAATAACAATGGCAACAGCGGCGAAAACAGTTACGGTAACCGCAACGCAGCCAGCAGTAGTAGTGGCGGCGGCAGACAGCATACGCGTTTTGATTAAATTTACAAATAATGCTAGGTTATAAGTTATTAATATTAATTTCTCATTTAAATGCAGTTTTACTTAAATATAACTACTAATATTAAACCAAAAGCCAATTCTACAATCACGTGGAAGTGCTTGTTGTGTTGGATTTTCTGGTTTGAACAGAAATTACGCTAAACCTAGCAAATAATTAATAGTGAGATTTAAGTCAGTTTACGTTTTAAATGTTTTACAAATCTAAATCTGCATTTCTTTCAGTAACAAAAAAAAGAAACAAGTTAAATTACTTGAAATCAAAAGTGCACGCTTTCGGAAGAGTCGTGAAAGAAAGACAAGAAAACTTCAATTTTCTTTGACATTTTTTTGTTTGCTACGTGCATCAATTAATTGAGCGTGTGCTTTTGCAAAAGGAATTTGTGATCAAAAAAACTTATTTATATTTATACTAATTTTGCCCTGTATAAAACGCGTATTTGCACTCTAAATGTAGCCTAAATATCGTCACACATAGCGTCTATTGTATGTGTAGTCCTAAGTTAGTTTCATCTATCCATGCGCCCAACAATGCGACTGGCACAAACTATCAGTATCTCTTTAATACAATAACAACAGCACATTTCTATAATCTGTGCGCCCAGACTTCAAATGACATTTACAAGAAAATGTAAAAAAATATATGCAGGAAAAAATAATGAAACAAGTTCTCATAATCAAATGAGGCTTAAGTGAATTTAAAATGATTTAAAACAATACATATACTTTGAAGAAAAATAACAAAATAAATACAATAAAAATTGGTGTGAAATCCATTTGGTGTTGTTTTGTTGTTGCACATTTAAGTTTAGTCAGGCCAGAGGCGTTAGGGGATGTTCAAGCAACCGAAATAACTGCGGCAATATTGCGACAGTGTTGTTTTTCTGCAGATACTCAGCTGATACTTATATTGCAACATTTTTGCGTCGAATATGATGCCTTGCTATACTGCCGCAGTGATTGAGACTCGAACATCCCCGTGCCGTTGTAAATCTGCAATGCTTGCACCGTGCACCGGGTTTTGCAAGAGCAAGAGAATACCCCTATAGATAAAGTATAGCGCAAACAGCGAAAAACGCTGCTCTCTTTCTCAATTGTCTTCCTTATAGCGCAAAACATGGATATCCATGGCTCAAACAGTCGAAACATAGACCCGTGTCAGCTGATACGACCTATCTTATAGGCACGCAATGTAAGTGAACAGCGAAAAACGCTACTCCCTTCTCTCTTTGCCGTAGGATGCCGTAGGAATCCACGGTATTTGGATTTCTGCCGTAGAAACGTGTCAGCTGATTGCTCCTCACAACGCAGGGTTGCCAATCTCAATATACTGTAGTAATTATAAAAGTTGTCTTCAATATGTTTGAAATTTTGTTAAAATAAATCAAAATCAGAGTCGAATGCTATTATTTATAAATATATAAACTATTCTTAATAGTTTGTTTTCAGTTTTGATATTTTATATTATAAAAAATTGTAATTGAAAACATAGATGTGTACAAAACTCTATATGCGTATTGAGCAATGGCAACATTGTTCAAATGAAAACAAACAAAGACGGCTGATTATTGCGTTTTACCACATTGTGTCAGCAGCAATATGGAAGTAGACAATATTGAATATGAAATGTTTTTAGAGTTGTGCGAATTGTACTCTTTATATGCTTTATATAAAAAGTATAAAAGCCGAAAAGGAAAGAGAAGATATAAAATGCGCCCAATCAATAAAAACTAGGGCTTTTGTGATTACAAGTTAAAACTTTTCTAGTAATAAAAAACAGCGAACCAGAACAACATTTTTTGCATACAAGGATGCCTGCGGACGTCTATAATTTGCTCCTGAATTTAGTATGGAAATCCTTGAAAAAGACAAGTAAGTTGATTGGTAGTGTATTGCAAATTAATATACAAATTTATGTATATATGTATGTACTTTTCTTACAATTGTTAGGTATTCCATTCGGCCATGCATTAATACAAAACACTCTGCTTTTGCCATCACCTGTGCCACTGTCTGACGTGTCACCGGAACCTTTTCCTTACTTTTTCGTTGAAGATGCTGCATTCCCATTACGAAGTCATTTAATGCGCCCGTTTCCCGGAGCTAATCTAACCAACACGAAACGTATTTTCAATTATCGATTGTCACGCGTAGAGGTCATTCAAATGCGTTTAAATTTCGGGAAAGACTTGCTAACTATTTTATAAATGAAGGATCTGTACCATTCCAGAACAATGTAGACGTTTCACATTATTAGAAATAATTACCAATTTTTTTTAATTCATGAATTCATTTATTTAATTTTTTTTCATAAAAACGAAAACATATATGTAAATAAAACTAAAATAATAATTTAAAAATAACTAATTCATAACTATTATATATCAAATTAATTTTACATCTTATTGAATATTGTGGTTCTTGTTGCACTTAATGTTCTTAGTAGTTATATATAAAACGGTTACAGCAACCATTAGTAGCAGGCAGGCAACTATAGTATACTAGTCGCCTTACAGGCGCAATTCGGATTTCTTTGGCGCCGCGATCTGAAGGTACAGTTGGAAAGAGGAAGTCTAAATGCTTAGTTTACGAGATATTCGACCTTAAAGTTCAAAAATTCCCAAAATTCGAACATTTCATGAAGGTATTTCGCCACGTTTTACACACCCTACGCACATTTTTCACATCAAATTAATTAAATTAAGCCATAAACATTTAAATCAATGAAAAATTTGTGCTTTTTGCGCATTTCTTATGTAAGAAATCTTTAAATTAAAATTTACATCATAAACAACATTTATGTGCTAACAATTACGACGAATTGGAGCGCTGCCATACGATAACAAGGCAATTCGCTGAAATTCCTCTTTTCATGCATAGGAATATTTTTTAAATTTAATAAACAAATAAGTAATATTATATAATGATATAACGATATGTATCATATAATAATTATTATATAATAATATAATAATATATATTGTCATCTAAAACACAAAACAACGTATCGTTAAAAATAAATGGAAACCGCTGTCAGATATAATAATCAATATTTAATTATTTTATAACGAAAACTCAAAAAGGAGTGCTACGCGAAAGTATTTCGGTCTCCCCGGCGCGAAGGCCGCCAATGCAGAAAGGAGTGTACTACCCCTCCGCCAAAGTAATCGGAACCGTACCGCCTTAATGACGGAAATACCTTCGATTGCCGATTCGACTGAAACAAATTACGTTGAAATTATTGAAAAGAAGATTTTCAATGTAGTTGAACTCACCGTCTCGATAAAATAAACTCCGTGGCAAATAGATGGCGCTAATTTCGAAATCATTGAAACCTCAAAATCGAGAATTTTTGCCGAAATCTAAATATTGATGTATTTTTTGTTACAAATTTGTATTTTAGGAACAAGAGACAAAAACACACCGACAAAAACCAACGTGAAGTAATATTTATGGGATTTTCATAAAGATGAAAAAAGTTACGAAAAATAAAGTTTGCAATTCCAAACATATTTCTGGAACAGGGGATGAGTCTTTCAAACCAGTAACATTAAGTCCACTTGAAAACAAGAAAAAACGTTAGCTTCGACTGCACCGAAGCTAATATACCCTTCACAGGGGCATTTCTTTTAGTAACTATGTGTTATGTGAACAATTTCTTCGAAGGTTACATTATTGCTATGAACAATAACTCATACCAAACGTCGTGAATATAGTATATAGTATCTTGTCAAATGCAAAAGTTTTCCATACCAGCACTAGATTCCGATCGTTCAGTTTGTATGGCAGCTATAAGTTATAGTGGTCCGATATCGGCAGTTCCGATAAAAGAGCAGTTTCTTGAAGAGAAAATGAAGTTCACAAAATTTCAAAACGATATCTGAGGGACTAGTTCGTATATATACAGACAGACGGACAGGCAGACAGACAGACGGACATGGCTAAATCGACTCAGCTCAACATACTGACTATTTAAATATATACTTTATAGGGTGAGCGACGTTACACAAACTTCAACTTCCGACCGGTGTTACAAACTTCATGGCAGACTTAATGTACCCTGTTCAGGGTATAAAGAGTATACATACATATGTATGTATATCTGTTGAAGGATTAGAAAGTATTTAAAATTTTGGATGTTCTCCGGTAACTACAGCGAATATTTGGATTGACGACCAGGTATAAGGGACCAATTGCTGCAATTTATTTTCAGCCCGACAAAATTTAACATCATATTTAACGCCTGACCAAGCAATGGAAACTAATGCAAATACTGATGTGATCCTATCGATGTTGGTATTATTGTTGTAGCGGTACTATTCTGCCAAGTTGACAGTCTTTGGTCAGATAAAAACCAGGTCCGTTTCGGTTACGTGGATCCGCTTGTCGTAGTGTTGATAAACAGTTAGGATTAAGATTTGTTCCGTCATAAATGAAACCAAACTCAAATGCATTGCAATGATATACTAAGCATTACATTCAGAGCAGTCAACATTTATTCATGGATGGCGTAATTACCTATCAATCCAATCAGGGTTAGGATGTCGACGGAACAGACCTTGGCCGGATGGAATCTGGCAGTATTCCGGTAACGTAGGCCCGGCTGTTGTGGGAATTAAATGGGTGATGCCATATTAAGATCTGCTTTTGACTTCATACTTACCGGGAATGGTTCTGGCTTTAGTGCTTCCAAGTAGTCAACACATAATTAGCAGTTCCGCCTCTATGGCAAGGCTTAATGCAATTATTGGTTCTAGCTTCAATTTCTGTTTGAGAATCTTACGACAAGGAGTCCATCCAATATCTATTTGCCTATTTCTCTTGGTCTCCGTCATTTAACGTTTTCGCGAAAATCTTTTCGGTGTATGAGACCTCGCTACATAAAATTAGTAAGACTATAGATCGAGTGAATTGTGGACGTACTCAGAGTTGCATAGCAGAAGTGACCTACACATTGCCTCTTACAGCTGGAGTTCTCGCCATGCGACCCCTGCTTGTCACATAACTATTATAGATACGACGGTTACCATGGATCACTTCTTCAATTTAACCGCACTGGCTCCAGAATTTATTGAATTTATGTTTAGAAAATATCGATGTCTTAAAACCAATTTTCAATCTGTAGACTTGTTTCAGTACATACATATGTATGTGCTTAGATTGCTGTAGCGCTATGCTTTCCAAAAGAAAGGACAGACCAATTCTAATCAATTTAAACTGGTAGATATTCTACATCAGAGGGGAAACGTTACAACACATTACTCCTTTCTAGAATGCACCACAGGACTTTTCGTATTTATTCTTTAAGATTACTGTGGGAGAAAAGACAATACCTCAGCCAACGGACAGAATAAGTAAGACTGCGAAAATTTTTTCAGGCATCATTAAATATAGTAGAAACACTTAACACTCCGAAGACTGTCAAAGCAATTTTGTCGCAAAATACCATAAAGTGAAAGAGCCAACTCCAATGTGGTCACAGAATGGCCTGATAGCGCAGCAGATGATAAAAGCTTATTCTCCAATGGGGGTGATTATGATGTAGAAGCCATTGACCAGTCATGCTGTTTCGCTGCAGCCATTACACATCATTTTTGTGTGTATATAAGTCAATGTGTGCGTGTGTTTGTGTGCAACGACATCTTTTCTAAAGAATGTAAGAGCACTTTTTGCAGCGAATGAAGCCAATTCACTCGGACTCCAACTTTCGTTTCTGGCCGCTAATAGTGGTCATTCCCTTCAGTTGATAGCTTGATGGTTGATAGTCTGTTTGATGGCTCACACTCAAAGAGGGGAGAAGGTCAGAATCAGTAGGGGATGCTTAAGTATACAGATGTATATGTATATATCTGTCTACATAAAGAAGTATATATTGGGTACAATGAGGGAAAACTTGAAGCTTGGGAAAGAATATTACCGCAAAGTCGTTTTTGCTACTGATCACTGGGTTATTATGTGCTAGCTTCGGGTACAATCTTCAACAGCAGATACACTCTTCCGCGCACAAAATGTCACAGTCCATAACGTGTGTGTATGTTTGCTGAAGGACATGTATTAACACTTGTGGTGTGCATTTTATCTGGAGATATCGTGAGTATACAAATGTATATTTTTGCTGGAAGGAATGATTGGTTGTACGTGTAGCAACGAATATTGATAATGTCCTTTGTTCCTTGTGATTCTTCATTTTCGGTATTGTCTGCTGACATTGTGCCAGAATTGGATGGAGATTACAACCCACGGTTTGGTATTGCTCACTCACCACAAAAGAGTTGAGTGCATTTTGGATGCACTGACACATAGGTATATTACATATATACATACATACGGCACCATTGAGCGATAAGTGAAGTATTCAAAATACATAAATATCTATCGAGGTTTGAGAAAAAATGAGAAAAGGCACAATTTTAAGTCTATTATTCAAAGGAGTCCTCATTACCTTGTTTTGATGTTGGAATTTTACAATTAATAAGTCTTCTTAATATCTTATCCGCCTTGTCTTATCGTGCGTACTGTGTGAAAGACTGAAGCCCACCGTCAACAAACTAACTGGACTTTATCAGTGCGGCATTAGACCTGGAAAAAAAGATCCGTGAAAAAAAGATCGCTACACACCAGCTCTTCATCGATTTTAAAGCCGCCTCGACAGCACGAAAAGGAACCACCTTCATCGGGAAGAACCTCTCCGAGCCGTTCGATACCAAGAGATGTTTCAGCAAGGAGGCTTGTGTGATTTTTTTAATCAACTGCTGGAAAAAATAATACGAGCTGCAGAGCTAAATAGAGAAGTACAATCTTTTGTGAGAGTGGACAGCTGCTGGCGAACCGCCGTTTCAAGTTACGTTTGACATTCATAGATTTGAAGTCGTTGATAATTTCGTCTATTTTGGAACCAGCATCAACACCGACAACAATATCAGCCTTGAACTCCAACACAGAATCGCTCTTGCCATCAGGGGCTACTTCGAGCTGAGTAGAGAATTGAAAAGTAAAGTCCTCTCTCGACAAACAAAGGCAATCTCTAGAACCCTTCATCTGATCAGTCCATGAGATATACGGCGACATAGACATAGTTCAGCGAATCAAAAGGCAGCGGCCGCGATGCCTGGGTCATGTTGTCCGGACGGAAGAGAACACTCCAGTTTTGAAGTTTTCGATTCGGTACCCGCCGGTGGAAGCAGAGGAATAAAATGACCTTCACTCCGTTGGAAAGATGAGGTTGATAAGGACCTGGCTACACTTGAAGTGTCCAATTCGCGCCGAACAGTGAAAGGAAGAACGACTGGCTCGTTGTTGTCAACTCGGCTATGACCACCGAGGAGTGTCTACGCCAGTGAATTTAAAAAGTTTGGAAAGTGATTTTCAGCAGGTACGTTGGTTCTACTCTAAGCCAGAACGATCTCGCAGTCGCACAAGAGCTGGCCATCGACCAGCGCCTGCTAAGTGCGCGTGAGATCCATTTATCCAGTACTACAATGCAATACGCCAATGCCGATACAACTCGGTCACATTCCGATGTGAGCATGGCAAGGGTACCCTCTCTGGCTAGCTCATTGGTTTTGTATTTGTCAGCGATCCTGCTGTGACTGCTGATGCTGAATTGTCTTGATGGTTTTTCTAGAGAGGGTAGACACTCCTTGCCTAGCTAGGAGTGCACAGTTAGTGAAGCTAACTTCCAAACTTCCTTCTTAGCTTCGATTTCTCCCCATCCACATCTCCCTTGTCGGTATGTGAGTACAGAAAAAACCGCCACGAGGAATGTAGTCGAACACGCAGAGAATTTCAGCGTACAAGTTAATGCTCAGAAATTTCTGATTGATGAGATTTTCGTCATAAAAGCAACGGATAGTCGAAGTCTATCCAATCATGAAATCCACACGTTTGCCTATGCCTCACTTTTGAGGAGTCTACTTGTCTCTCCGGGGCTCTCGGTATTGAATGAATAAATGATTCAATTGTGTTCGGAAGCATTCACGAAATTTCCCGTATGTGGACCTTCTCCTTACTACGGTTAACAACGATAACTGCGATAGTTAGGTTATTTTTGGGCCTGATTCAATTTACCTGAACGCGCAATGAGTCTAAAAAGGAACCTCACTGAGTATACAAAAGGCGTTTTTGGTTGAGATCCGTAGAATGAGAGTAAAAAAATGAAGCAAATTAACTCGCGGGAATCGAACTTCATCGGAAACAAGTATCAAATATTTGACCTGCTAGGAGTGCTGTGGGCTACATATATTTATATACATATGTACATATATCTGGCTGCAATGAAATTATTGGACTTCTATAAATTCTTTAAAATATTCCTTATCACGCTGAGCGTGCTTTGGGAGCGCAACATACAATCAAGCACGGACATGTTTATGTTTAAATATATTTACATTGCCGGCGTTTAATCTTGTATCCGCACAATATGCTGTCGTAGCATGACTTACGCCAAATTAGCGATGCAAATATGTTGCCACAAAGTCGTTAGCCTCCGCTTTACATTAAAAATGACTCGCGCCAGCGGCTGCTACCCGAGCCAACAACAATCGCAGCAAACACATCAACAAAGGCAATAACAATGGCATTGCAAGGAAATAAGACGTGAAGCAGCGGGCAGCAAGTCGGAATGTCGTAAAGCTGTTATGGCCCCGACAAACTGCTTCCAATGACAGGCAACATTGACGATTGCAACAAAGGCGGCGGGGTGGTGGTTCTTGTGGAAGGATGGCTTCGTGCAAAATAAGAAAGCGGGAAGAATTAGCTTGACAGCGTTGTATGCAAGATTTATTGCTATTTAAACGCTGCATGATGAGGCACTGCGGCGCCGAGCTGCTGCCCGGGCGCTTGTGCCCGGCGGAGGTGAGGTGCTCTGTTCACCTTGCATGCTGCAACAAGCGCTTCAGCCGCATTATCCCTGCTTTCGCACACATTTCCAAACAGTGCCACGCACACATAATACCGTAAGCAGCACTTATGTGTGTACGAGGAGTGGGGCTCAATGTCACACCTGACGTCGTGCTCAAGTGCCGCTCCGTTGCTAAATTCTCGTCACTCGACTTCGCTCAATTGTCTTGTTGGCATTTGGGGTGGCTCCGACATTGCGATCAAGCGCCCAACTTACCATGTCACCCCATTTATTTTTTATATAAACATGTTATGTCTCCCTGTCATGTTTTATTTGCATTTTCATTTTTCTAATGAGCTGTAATTTCTTTTCTATTTAGGCGGTGGGCGCTCTTGTTGATTTTGCATGGCTTGTTGATGCTGTCACTTGTGTGAATAAGCCGCTTCCCGTCATCGGAGCTCTGTTGTTAGCTCAGTTATTATTGGAAGGAAAATGGAGAAGACAAAGAGGCAGAGCAGTAATTTCGAGCGAACTCCTCCATTTGGACCTCAGTATTAAGACGCTTGATTGAAAGTCTGGTAAAAGAGGGTTATGCCATAGTGAGGATAGTTTGTGTCCAAGGAACACTTAGCTGTGTGTTTCATACTTAAATTGCAGCATTTCAATTATAATTCATGTGACGAAAGGTGGGACATCTCTGATGTTCTTAATACTTTGGTATTTAAAAGGAGTTACTTCGAAAGCTCTAATGACTGCATTTGTTGAAATTGTTCAATAATTTTCAAAATTCTATAAATACCTTTCAAACTTTCTGAATCGTGGAAGAAACAAGTTAGAATTCCAGAGTTCTTTTCTCAACCAAGTCTTAAAACTGGGGTAGGAGAGGCACCCATGTTCTCGAATAGCACACAAAGGAAAAAACAGCATCGTCCCGGCAATGACACGTTGATGCCTTGTGGAGAGGTAAGTTGACATGAACATAATTGCTTTCCATTACCCTGCGCTACGCAACGCGGCCAGGGCTAACAATTTATATATTTCTACATGACATCCTAGCTGTCGGCAACTCTCCACTTCTCTTCCCCCCATTTAGTGGCCTTTCGCAATTCGTCTGACACGCCCTCTCGCGGACTCTGTTGCATATCAATTTTGTAATTTTTTAACGTTGGCGACATGCTCGCGCTAGTCAGGGGGGCAACCAGTGTTTAAGTTGTGGGGCAGCAAGCTAGTAGCTCTTCTGCCATGTTTTGCGGTTGCCTGATCCTGACACGTGCGGCAGGTGTGCAATTTTAATAAATTATGCATACAGCTAAATGCTTAAACAATTGAATAGCTCTGCGGCCCCGCTCTGCCGCTTCCGTGCAACATTTTTATGATTTTTATTCCACGCCACTGCTACTTACGTATGTATGTGTCTCGGGCCGTACATGGTAAACTTGCCGAACACTCAAGTGGCAACAACTTCTTGCCTCGTTGAACTGACATCGGCTTAATGTCGGTAATATGCTTGCTGCAACGTTTTTGATGAATAGTGCTTGTAGAAATAAGTGGTTTATATTGAATAAAGCTCATCGCTTTGGATTACCTGGAAGGCGACGTGATGTCTTCAAGGCACATGAGCGATATCCTCAAGTAAACAATTTATTCTCTGTTATTTGAGTGTCGCTCTTTAATTAAACACCTTATTGAGTCAGATAAGCGAAGGCCTGCCATACATCGGTAATGGAACCGTAAGCGCGATGTGAACAATTTTGAAACTTTGTATCACTATTACGAGGATTTGGAATATTACCATTTCCTTTTATTAGTTTTAAAAAGGGCCCCGAAGTCCTCATGATTATATTATACATTTTTTAATGTACGAGTGTTAAATTGACAAGTTTTAGCGCTGTTACTTGCTCGCAAGCTGGAGTTTAATTAGGTCTTTGGCAGTGTGGCTTAACTTTTCACATTACTTACACATTTTTAGAATAAAATACTTACATAAATATGAACATGATTATGACCGAAATAAATATACCTTTTTGCAGTGTGAAAAATTTGTCTGTTGCTTTTTCCATGAAAAAAAGCTTTGCCCAACAAGTTTGTTTGAAATTATGTGTTTGTCAGGGCAGTTTGCCACGGAATCGTTGAAAATGTTGCAGAATTGTGTAGGGACTTTAATATACCATATCCACAAGTATTTTAGTGGCACCAAGGTTTCAGTGAAGGTCGTTAAGTTATGAAAAACTTGCATCAGTCGAGCATCCGCCTCTCTTAATGATCATACCATCAAAAAGTTAAAGCAACAGGGCTTGAAAATTGTGAGTGATAAGAGGGATACTAGCAGAGGATCTCAACATCTCTTATGGATCAACTCAACACACTTCAGTCAACAAACCGAGCATTATTGGTGACGAGACGTGGATCCGTTTCCACAACAGTCGGGGCTACGTAACCGGAACGGACCCGGATTTTTAGAAGGCCAAGGACAGTCAGCTCGGCAGATGACAAAATTTTTTTCTTTTATCTTTAAAAATGTAAGAAAATAAGGACTTTTCTTGTTTATTAAACGAAGCAGGTGCCCTGAGTTAATTAAGAGGAATTTTTCGTTGTTCGAATGGATGTAGGAACAAAAACTATGAGAGTATCCAATTCCGTGTCATCTTCCAGGTAGCTCCTCACAGTAGTTAAACACTTTGGATTCTTTTTCATACGCTCTTTGATATCCTGTGTATCAAGTTGCTTTTAAGACATTAAAAAAAACAATGTCCTGCATCAAATTCGGCAGAGCTTCATACAAACGCCTTAATTAATGGGCGTGAGCTAGAAGCCCATATAAACATACATGTGTACATACATATGCACACATATAGTACATAAAATATAAGTAAATAATTGTTGTGTACTTGTTTCAAGGCGCAGTTAGCGAAAGTATTTAATGACTTCAATCATAGCTATCCGACGCGGCGGATCTGGCGCAGCTGAACATCATAGCGTAATTAGAAACGGTATGCCGAAAGTGGCCTCTGACAAGACGAACGAGTGCCACTTGTGCCAAATCCCTTTTTAGAGTCCCACATATTGCTTTTTATGCGCAGTTCTTCTAATTACATAAGCACATTAAACAACTCTCCAGTCGACATACTAAAATGCTCTTCCTTATTTATTTCGAGCATAAACACGAGCGCCCACATTTGTA
This sequence comes from Bactrocera dorsalis, assembly GCF_023373825.1. Taxonomy (NCBI): domain Eukaryota; kingdom Metazoa; phylum Arthropoda; class Insecta; order Diptera; family Tephritidae; genus Bactrocera; species Bactrocera dorsalis. The sequence goes on from NC_064304.1 coordinate 1,290,535, forward strand.
TGTGTGAAGGCTATGTGTGGCATGAGAAAAATGCGGTGTGTGTGTCTATGATGGCTCCGCGTATCGCCAAACATAAAATGATGCGTATGTTGCCCCAAAACATATTCGTGGAGCGCCGTCATGCGTGTGCGCTCTAATCAAAACTTTTATTTGCATGAAATTAAATTCCCAGCAATTGCACTTAATTTGGCAAACAGGCGGTGCGTTTACGCGTGATTACCTATGCATGTAAATGTACACACACACACCCATGCATATGTGAGTGAAGAGAGTAATGAATGGGGGCCCTTCTACAGACCCGCCAGTCTATGTAAACAAATGTACAATTTTCGCTATTTTGGTGGAGAATGTTAATTGGTTGGGCTAGTGGCGGTTGCCTGCCTCAAAATGATGCCGGAAGTTAAGTGGCATCATAAATAATATATGGCGAATATTAAAGAGGTTCGTATATACTTATATTATGTATAATAGAACATAAGTCCGCCAGACTGTTTAAGTCAGAATGATGAGATGAAATTTTTAACTAGATCTCTATGTTTGTGCGAATGCGAATAGTTTCTGAGAGCAGAAGACGTCTTACGAGTAAAGCCCGGTCGATGACTTTTTCTATCGGCCGATAAATCAACCGAAATGTAATATTATCAATTGATGATCGACCGACCGTTCATATTATTGGGTCATGAGTGTGTAAACCCACAAAAGTTTTTAACACTTCAAGAGCTGTACTAATTAGTATATAAATATAAAGACTAACAGGTAAACTAGTCTCAGCGAGGAAGGAACATCCTTTTCTAACTAATTTGTATTAGATTTTTTTGGACGGCTTTTAGAAGGATTTTTTCCGTTGGCGAAAACACTGAACTAAACTTCAACTTATATTCAAGTGTTATTGTTTACTTCGGAAACCTTTGTTTAAATAGATCCGTCATTTATGACAATCTCAATAGACTTCAGTTCTTAATATCTCTGTCTGCAGTTTAGGGGTATTTATAAATCTGGGAGGTAAGCAGAACTCTCTGAGCGCCAGCAAAATACTGTAAATGATCTAATTCTTTAGTACAGCTTAGGCTGAAGCCATTTCATTAATTCATTAAAATAAATTAAAGAGGAAAATATGTAAATGAATCTATAAAAAGCATAACTTTACTTATTAGCACTTGTACAATTATGTAAGTAAGTACTTATACCTGAGTAAGTTAGTGCTTAAGCTGCAACGACACTCACATGTTTGTCTGCTCATCCATGCATGCGGACAGACTTAATGAGTTTTCGCTCGTCCTACCTGAGCAAGTCGGCTTTGTGAGTAATTCTAGGGTGGCAGCAATCGCTGCTACTTTGATGTCATAAACCACAGTGGCGTTGGCAACGCCGAAGGGCAGTAAATTGTGCTGGAAATGACTGCAGCCGAATAAATTTGTTTATAATACTTACAGTCCCAAAAAGTAAAATAAACAGACTGAGTATTTGAATTGCATCCCACTCATTTTCCACCTCTGTTGGCGTTGAGGACTACAGTTATCTGTAGGGTTTCAGTTTTTTGTACAATAGCGCGAAAATATGTGCACATAGTGTATGTTATGTACAGTGATACACACATATATAGTATAAAATCCCCTCCACTGAGAGTCTCTTTTATTTACATATATGCTAGGGTAAATTTGGCTTCAGCCTTTTCTCTCTTCTTCACATCGTAGGCTTATAGCAGGAACAGCGAAAAACGCTACTCCCTTCCTCAGTTGCCGTTAAGAACCATCTTATTGGTTGGCAATCATCCTTACTCTTATTTGGTCTAAATTCTGCCTTAAGAAAAATTAAACAGAAGGTTCTCTCACGGGTAAAATTTCAGCTGAAAAACTTAGAAAGTGAACAATGCAGTGGTGACATTTTGTGGACAATGTATCATTAGTTCAACCGATGAATTATCTGCACCAAATTTAATTCAAGTCTAATGGTTCTTAAATTAATTACACCATATTTAATTTTAACGTAATTTGTCCTTCGAGCCATCCAATATGGCAGAACTGGTCTAATCTTTTGTATCCCTTTTAACTCGCTAACTTAGCTATTTACATATAACGGTAAAATTTAAGTAATATTTTCATGTGATATTTATTTACCTAAACTCCAACTATGAACTATGAATAATGCATTCCAATGACGACAAGGACGTAGTTTAAACTGCCGGAACTACTGCTACAACTAATTTCAGTTTCAGCATTACTCACTGTACACTTGAATTTATAATCGTTTGAGCCTTCTGTGGCGTGAGGATTCGGCTGAGGTGGTGTGATTTTATTTATGCTTCAATATTTTATTTATAGGCTTGTGTGTGTGTTGCATATTTGTTTGTTCGTGGCAAACTTTTTCGCTCCTCGGCGCATAGCAAACACACACACACATATGTGGATACATATATGGTGACAAAAAAGTACCCAGAAATTGTAAATAAAACTCAACATATTTAATTATTCATCAATATTTATTATGTCGCTTTCAAATTAATCCCCAACACTTATGCAACCGATTTTTCCTATCCTCGAAACATTTTTCATGATCACTTTTTCGGATGGCCTTCAGCTCCTTCAGCGAATTTTGTTTTACCTCTTTGAACGACTGAAAACGGGTTCCTCGCTCGAAATTTTGTTTACTTCGGGGGACAAGAAAAAATCACACAGAGCCAAATTTGGTGAATACGGTGGTTGACCGATGGTATTCATTGCGTTTTTGGCTCTAAATTCGGTCACAATCGTGCATTACCATCGTGTAAAATCCATGAATTGTTCTTCCACAACTCCGGCCGTCTTCGACTGATGTTCTCTCGCAAACTCTTAAATACGGCCAAATAGAATTACTTATTGACCGTCTGTCTCTGTCTAGTTTCGGCACGGTTTTTTCCTTCATGCCGATGATTGTTGACTTGTTTGTATGTCAAACTCATAAACCCATGTCTCATTGTCATAAGGACAGTCCTACCAACTTAGCAAAATACATTTTTTTGAAATACCATTTACTCGCGTAATTTAATTTAATTACAATTTACACCCGTGCTTTTTTGTCACAATGTACATATGCATGTATATACAACATAAAGTATGTGCAGGTATGGAAATTATAGCTGAAACACCGCGATGTTTACATTTTATGCAGTTTTATTCTAATTTTACTACAAATCCAACTAATTTGTAATTTAATAGGTTTATCACTGCGTGTTCACGCTTCACAGCTAAGCTCATTACGCGCAATAAATACAGTTATTGTTTGATTAAATTAATCTGGGCAGTTATTTTGGAGTGTGGCCAACCGGCCGACTCTGAGAAGGGTATCGGTCCATGGGCGCGATTGCTTTTAAGCGCTACACACCCACATAGCTTACCATAATTTATGAGCGATTAGCATTTTTTTGCAAAAACTAGTTGTTGTATCTCACATTAAAGTACGCATAAATCTAACAATTAGCATATTATGTCATTTGACGGTAAAATGAGCTTAGCCACTAATTCATTGAGGAAATTCCAAAGTGCTTTAAATGTAACAATTGAGTTTTTTTTATTACCAAAAAGAGTATAAATGTAATAATGCATTATGACAGAACGTTTTAGAAGTGTTGATTAAAAAAAAGACCGAAGCTATAATACCCTTCACAAGTATAAAATAGTCCTAATCAGAACTTGATTCCGAAAAAGTTCTTCATAAAGGCATGATATCCTTCAGTTTGTATGGCAGCTATAGGCTATTGTGGTCCGATAACGGCGTTTCCGACAAATGAGCAGCTCCTTGGAGAGAAAATAAGGTGAACAAATTTTCAGGTGGATATTTCAAAAACTGAAGGTTCGCGTTTGTACAGACAGACGGACAACCTGACGTGGCTAAATCCATTCAACTCGCCACCCTGATCATATACATGTGCGAAAATATATGTTATAGGGTCTCCGATATTTCCTTCTAGTAAGTTTCTTACAACTTTATGGATTGTTGCTGCCTTCCACCTGTCTTTTCTGCAAAGTGAGCACAGAAGACCTCTTTACGAAAGCAGTTTAATGAATCGTTGAGTGGCTGTATATACTTATCGGCTACTTAACGGCGTCTAAGTAGACCTCTTCCATTTTCAAACGTCACATCATTTTCGATACTTATACTCTTCTAGCATCAAAAGCAAAAAAAATACAAAAACGCTTGAAACTGAAATTGCAAATGAATTCTAATCAAAGCACATCGCCACCGCAACATGCTGTGCTGTTGGCGGTTTACATGTCGGTCGCGCCGCTCGGTCAGCGGTAATGCTTCAATTACATGTTAGTGGCTAATGTTGAATTCTGAGTGCGCTCGGAGCGTTTGCACAGGCGGACAGACGGAAACAAACAAACGGTATTGAAAAATAGAGCAATTTCTAAATCAACTGAAAATATGCAGCATCGCTCATATGAAATTATTTATTGAACGTCCATCTACGCCACAGCCACATAAAAACTATATTTATTTCATGCACACTTCAGTCCCCCTCCTCCACTCCGGTCAGCGATGAGTGGCTTCTTGTCACTCAATTGCGCCCCGCTACGCCCGCTACGCCCGCCACGCAACCGCAGCAACGCCCGCGCGCCGCACCAGGCTTGTCATGTTGCCAAGCGCTCTCGGCTGTGGCGGAGCAATCGGTTGGCTTTTGCAGCCAGTGGCCAATATTGATTTCAATCTTAATTAACTTTGTCACATTGACATGTTACTTGTTGTTTGTTGTTTTTGGGGATGCGCTAATTTTTGTTTTTAATTTTGTGGCAGTAGTTTTTTGTATATGTGTGTGTGGGTGAGTATACTTGTATATGAAAATATCTGCAATTGCAATGCTTCTGCATTCTGTGGCCATTTCAACGGCTTCCGCTAGCATTATTACTGGCATTCGCAGGCAGAGTTGTAGTTGGGGCACGTTAATGTTGGGCTAGTGTGTGTGTGCATGTGTGTATGTGTGCGTGTTTTATGTCTGTGTTGAATTGCCCTCACTGATTTGTTTTTACAACAAAATCGTTTGTATTCGCAAAAGGCAGGACCTTCAAATTATCCGTGGCTTTGGAGACTACAAATTCATTAATTCTCCGCATTGAATTTCTCTTTAAATTTGGGAAAAACAAATTCATTAAGTGATGTATGAATATAAAAACGTAGCATTGCCATTTAAGTTGTGTTGACTGAAAGGTCATAAGTAGTCAAGGCGGTGAGGGATAAAGCCAAGCTGTGAGATACTAAGCTTAGGATTTGGGTCAATATATAAATTGTAAATTAATTAGGATAAAAAAGTGTAATAAAATATAGTAAAAAATAAAATAAAATGTAAACATACTTATATTTAAACTTTTGCTCACCATTTTAAGCCGTAAGTAAAGTAGTTCAATTCAAAGCCGCATTTTTGACTCATCCAGTTAGGTAATTCATTCCGAAATTCAAATTCAAATTGTGCAAATATTGTAGTTATTTAATTCTTTAATGGTATTATCCCTAATTAAGCCCACAGCAACGTGTTTTTGCCTAAACTAATTCGATGCGTTGTCTCATAAAGCTCTATGATTTCTTTTTAATTACCTGCAGCAGCTGTTTCGGAACAAAACCGCAATGGGCTATATTAAACGCATGTTGAAAGTTTGCCTGCCGACGCATGTGCTGTAAATATGCCACACCAGGAGTGTGCCTTACCCTTTCAAATTGCAAATAATTATACTTTAATTGTGCGGCAATTGGACAGGGTGTGTTTGCTGTCGTACGCCTTGTGGGGGAAGAAGAAAGGATTTCGCAAACATTTAAAATTATTAAATCATATTTTTGATGCGTAAATAAAGATGGCAGTGAGAGTAAATGTCCATCCTTCACTTGCATTAATGCCAAATTAGTTCATAATAAACATTTTTCATTTTGTAATTTTAACTTAGAGACAATTTTGCAATAATAATGCAAGCAGGGCAACATTGGTGGAATTTTCATAGAGCTTTTTCTGAGCTTTCCACGCATTTGTACCGAAATTTCTTTGTTTAGCCTTTCATGATCTGTCCGCATATTTCGGATTTGTTCAACATATTTCCGTGTATGAACAGAATAGTACTCATACGCCATGTCGCATCACATAGAGTCCCTACTGACCGACATGGCGGACATTGTATTCAATATTAGCGTATTCCTTTATAATAAGGCTGGCTTTTGTGACAATTGCAACGAAGTTGTTGTACTAACTATCTTGTCTTTAGCGTGTGCTTCACAGGGCACTGGCCACGGCGCGTAATTGTCGTGAGGACATGTTGCTTGCTGCAGCAGGGATATATGTACATACATATATCTAGTAGCATAGAAGGTGTGTGTGTGTGTGGGTTGTGTATGAAAGCGGTGCACTGGTAGTTTACCGAACTTGACGCACATCAAATGAGAAAATCTTTTCAGAGCAAAACTTTTAATTAAACAATTTTTTTGTGTAACTCTCTGATTCCGGCTAACTGTATATTTTTTATGTCGTGTTTCTTTAATTTTTTGCTCCTCCGCTTGTTTGGTCTACATCCACTATATTACATGTTGGCCATTGTTTTTGTTGCTACTTTTATAATTGTACTTGTTTGAGCGCCCTTCCCCCCAAAACTTTGGTCGTTGCTCTGAATGTCGTAATTTTATAACTACAAGCAACAGCAACAGCAACAACAACAGCAAATAGCCAGTCTACATTGCGTAATGAAGCGGCCATTCGACCACTCAGTTCCAAAGCTCACTCCTGTCAGTGACAAGTTTCAACTCCGAGCATAAAAAGTAGTGGAATTAGAAGAAGTTGCGAGAGGAAACAACTAAAAAAGCAGATGTGGAGAAATACCAATGCTGACATCATTAAGCAAAAACAATGTGGAAACCTATTTAAATTAAATTTAATTATTTCAGATCTGCCATAAAAACAGGCAAGTGCAGCTTCCATGCCCACTAAAGTGGTTGACGGCCCGACACAGCCGCAACAGCAGCAACAGTAGCCGCAGCGGCGGCACTCATCAACGCACTGATGAACTCGGCGGATGCTTCAGCAATTATGGCGACATCGCAGCCAGTACATGAGATGGCGCCTCGCGGTTGGTGGGGAAACTTTTAGCGCCGCTCGGCTACTCAGCGGCTGATCAGCCCGCACACGATGTTGCTGGTTGTTGCAAGGAGGGCATATGGGAAAATTAAATTCTTGAAAATACGACATTATCTTTTAAATGCGCGGAGATTGTCTAAGCAGTAATTACAGTTGATTTTAGTTTGTCCGCCATAATGAATTTCCACGTCGTCACTTTGGAAATGAAGAATTTAATTGTGAAATCTGCCTGCCACACCAACTGCCAGATTCATTAGTTGAAAGTGAAATTCACTAAAAACTGGAGCAGCACCAAGAAACGAAAGATTACTTCAACTTTTAATGAAGCCGAAATGCTTTTAGTGTTAATTGTTTATTGAGTTTGAGCATTTCCTCGCCCCAAATTGAATTGTGCAGTTAGAGGTGTGCAAAACGGTATTTTGTCTTAAATGATGTATAAGTGGAGCGTCAATAATTGTAATAGAATTAAGTTTTTTTTTGTTTTAGACGCCACTTTTTGATAGATAGTGAACATTTATGTATATGTAGTCCAACCTTTTTAGTGCTGGGAATGAACCACCATCAATTCTTCCTTCTAGCAAGTTTGAATGGTTATATTATTTATTAGTCTTGGTTTTTTGTGGGACAACAAAATCACTTTTGGTAAATTTTAAATATCCCGATAAAGGCAAAATTGTATGTGATGATTTCTGAAGGTAACGGGAATTTTAAAATTTCGTGGGTTCAAAGATTCCAATTGTCGAAATATTTTTTATAATTTTGATATACATGCCCCTGAAGGGCGATAAAACTTTCATCTGTATTCATTACTTTGTCTGCATCAGCCGCTAAGGATCTTGGAGATTTTTGCTAATTAAAAGAAATGGATCAAGGAATTTGTCCGTGAATTCTTGGCCTTAAACAATTTTCTTGCGATACTCCAGCCACCATACCAGCCGGACATGGTTCTGTGTGAATCTATTACAAAACAAGTAAGGAAGGGCCGTAAGTTCGGGTGTCACCGAACAATTTTAATACTCTCGCACGATAAAGTGATAATCGAGATTTCGTTATCCGTCATTTACATTTTTTAGTATTTTGCTGTAAAATTAATTAGAGAAATGTCAAATTCTGAGAGATTACCGATATTTATCGGTGAAAAAACCCTTAGGTTAGGTTTGTTGTGGCACTGAGTTCTTCGTGTTCGATATCAGGGACCTTGAAAAGTTATAGTCCGATCACACAATGTTTTTTCCACAAGGGATAACTCAGCTCAATACCGTAATTTGAGTAAAGTTTTATTCCGCTATGATCATTGGTTTCTACATGTATATATTATACAGAGAAGGCATCAGATGGAATTCCAAAATAGATCGATATATTGAAGAAGGCGTGGTTGAGAACCGATTTCGCCCATATTTAGTATATGTCATCAGGGTGTTTTTTAAAAAATATTATTATACCGAATTTCATTGAAATCGGTTGAGTAGTTCCTGAGTTATGGTTTTTGGTCCATAAGTGGGCGAAGCCACGCCCATTTGTAATTTTTTAAAAAAAGCCTGGGTGCAGGCTTCCTTCTGCCATTCTTTTCGTAAAATTTTGGTTTCTGACGTTTTTTTGTTAGTCGGTTAATGCCGAATTTTAGTGTTTTCAACATAACCTTTGTATGGGGAGGTGGGCGGGTTATTATCCGATTTCTTCCATTTTTGAACTGTATATGCCCACAAAATAGTCTTGAAGGCGTTAACGATTCTGTAGAGTTTTCGTTGACACAGCTATAGTAGTTTTCCGAGATATATACAAAAAAACTTAGTAGGGGCGGGGCCACGGCCACTTTTCCAAAAAAAATTACTTCCAAATATGCTCCTCCCTAATGCGATCCTTTTTGCCAAATTTCACTGTTAATCGAACTTCATTTATGGCTTAGTTATGAACTTTATAGGTTTTCGGTTTCCCGCCATTTTGTGGGCGTGGTAGTAAGACGATTTTGCCCATCTTCGAACTGACCTTCTTATGGAGCCAAGAACGGCTGTACCAAGTTTCATTCACCCCAATGATATCTCAATTTTTACTCAAGTTACAGCTTGCACAGACGGACGGACAGACGGACGGACAGACGGACGGACAGACGGACGGACAGACGGACGGACAGACGGACGGACAGACGGACGGACGGACAGACAGACATCCGGATTTCACCTCTACTCGTCACCCTGATCACTTTGGTATATATAACCCTATATCTGACTCTTTTAGTTTTAGGACTTACAAACAACCGTTATGTGAACAAAACTATAATACTCTCTTTAGCAACTTTGTTGCGAGAGTATAAAAATGGGCCGTAATTTTACTAGTTAGTCGCTGATAAAGTAAATGCTATCTCATAAATCGAGTTTGAGACGTGTTGCCTCCGAATTTCGATAGCAAATTCTTATAATTCCGACTCGTTGATGGATCGTATATCTTTTCATGATGAAATGGCAAACCTTACTGAAGAGAAATGTCAAAAAAGTGGGGAAAAATATGGTGCCGTTTGCTATCTCTACCGGTCTATTTAAAACCCTTTACTTCAATACTCTGGACGTACTTCTATTATGTTGTTAAAGTGTACTATATGTGTATATATAACGTGAGTAACATGTTGCAAGAGCATGAAGTAACGCCAGTAGACTCTCGTTATTTCCCTCGCAATTTTAAACTAAATATCTTCAAAAAGTAATTTTAATTCTTATTTGCATGTATATCTATATATATTATATTATAATCCCTTCGGCACTTATCCGTTACCGAAAATACCAAAAGTTGATCGCGCAGCTGACGCCCGCAATGACTCTCGAAGTGCTCACGAACCATTAACTATTTATACGCAATATTTGTATATATGTATAATTACTGCTTGCTCGGACAGACGGGCACCTTGAAATCATTTCGATTTCTCAATCAGACCATTATGAAACAACCGTTAGGGGAACAATGCCACGATACTTTATGCCAAATGTTGCGGTGTTATAAAAATTGGAAATGAGTTCATAATTGAACACATTTTTATGAGCTATTCGAAGGGGACTATCGCTTTATTTGAGATCCCAGTTTATCACTATAAAGTACCAAATAGACAAATTCCAAAATTGTTAAGAATGTTCGCACGAAAGGCAGCCAAGCGCACTTTGTCAATAATAAAATCAAAGGACTCACGTGTCCGGGGCGCACCATCGATACGCACTGTCACGCTGTCCTCAAAGTAGCGGAATTTATGTTGTATGCCAGTGCGCGTTGCCCCCAAAATCCCTTAGCACCGTCCTTTCACAAGCCATTGTATGCCACGTAAAACTTCCAAACAATGTGTCGCAACAGTCTCATATTTCGATATTTACAGCGTTGCGTTCGCTGCGTTCCACTGCCTACGAAGGAGCCATTGGCTCGTGCCTTGAATGCTCGCCAATCGCTTGTGCGTTATATCACCTCATTAAAATGAAATTTCCATTCATTCCGTTTTCGAACATTTATGTATTCATAAAATTTACAAAAGTATGCCCGTGCAATGCCAACATTTCTCTTAATTTTAAATTTATTTACTCAAAGTTTCGTAGCTCTCCACTGACTAGGCACTCGCATAGGCGAGTAGAGGTGCGTTCGTATGTGCGAATACGACGACAAAACTTGCGACTGCTCGACATAAGTTTCAAATGGCCAAGGGCGAAGTTTTTTCGAGCGGTTAGATGTAGAATTTGTTGGGAGCTTCGCAAAAAATAATAGCGACCTGTTTGGCATTTCGCCTCATAATTTGAATGAGAGAAATCGCTTTTCAATTGTGTTTCGGCATAATTTTCTAACAATTGTAGTCGAAGTGGGGCACACAACAGAGGTAGCAACGATGCCTGACGACGTCTGGCAACATCTGTTTTCTTGCTTTCAGAGAAAATTGGAAATATGAATGGCGAAAATTAGAAAGTTTGTAGGTTGACGATATAATGAGCGAACCCACAGCTCCTTGAAGTTGCTATTAGTTAGTTTGTGGGCGGCGCGATTAAGAGATGGTGTCTGCGAATTGGAAAATGAAAAACTGAAGTATATAAACCAATAATAAGGTGCATATAATTGCTGTGTGTTTATATTGGGAATGATACCACTAGGAAGTCGAGCTATAACCTATATATCGGCTATGAAATGGCGAGCAAAATTAGTAAATCACCGTATTCAGTTGTTGACATATTCATTTCGATTTCCAAAAAGCACTGCCTTATTTGTTATTTTTCCTTCTATTTCACTCAAAATGGAAGCTTTTTGTCCTTATTGTCGCTTGGCGAACATTCTACAAAAGTCCAATACAAAGAAATTAAATGTTTTAATAATATTAAACAAGCTGCTGCTGAGAGATTGAAATCTATTATGACTTTTCAACGTAAATTTTATTTTATATGCGAAAATAAAGCACTTTACTTATGCACGACGTTTCTTGTGACTGCTCACAGCGGAAAATTAAGCGCACTCGAATGGCGTTTTTATTTCTTTAATGTGTGTGCTGAGTGTTTTTAATTAACGTGGGTGTAAATTATTGGATTGTACGAATGACTGTTAGAGGCCGTTCATTTTTATGGCCCAATAATTGAGGCTCCATTAGAGCAATATAAATTAATTGAAAAATGTTATGATTTTAATGTAGTGAGCAATTTTTTTTAACTCAGACGCCTTGAAAGGTGGCGCCCGAAGTTTCGCTGCAGCCGACTTTGACTTTTGACTTACAGGACTTATTAGTGGCATTGCCAGTGAAGTCTATAAGCTATGAAACTTCTTTGTTATGATCTAATAATCTTCATATCTAAGACCGTATTTTTTCAAAGATGCTGTTGGACGCAACGTTACGGTGAATGGCGATCGCTATCGTTCGATGCTAACAAACTTTTTGTTGCCAAAAATGGAAGAACTGAACTTGGTTGACATGTGGTTTCAACAAGATGGCGCTACATGCCACACAGCTCGCGATTCTATGGCCATTTTGAGGGAAAACTTCGGACAACAATTCATCTCAAGAAATGGACCCGTAAGTTGGCCACCAAGATCATGCGATTTAACGCCTTTAGACTATTTTTTGTGGGGCTACGTCAAGTCTAAAGTCTACAGAAATAAGCCAGCAACTATTCCAGCTTTGGAAGACAACATTTCCGAAGAAATTCGGGCTATTCCGGCCGAAATGCTCGAAAAAGTTGCCCAAAATTGGACTTTCCGAATGGACCACCTAAGACGCAGCCGCGGTCAACATTTAAATGAAATTATCTTCAAAAAGTAAATGTCATGAACCAATCTAACGTTTCAAATAAAGAACCGATGAGATTTTGCAAATTTTATGCGTTTTTTTTTTAAAAAAAGTTATCAAGCTCTTAAAAATCACCCTTTATATAGTACTTATTACATAATTTTGTAGAACCCGCAGAGGTGATCTAGAGACTGATGCCTAGAGCATACTAAAACTATGGAGAGAATACATCTCTAGCCTGATGATTGGCAGTGAAAGTATAACATCAGGAGATGGTGAACCCGATTCCCCGATCGAAGACGATGGAGCGAATCAACAACCGACCAGATATTCATCATGCGCCAATTCTTGACGAATATCCCTGAAACGAGGTTCGATACCACCAACTATTCGTCGATTTCAAAGCTGCTTTCGACAGACCAAACACCAAAAGCTCCGTCACAATCGGGAAGAACCGCTCCGAGCCCTTCGATATAAAACGAGGATATTTTATTATTAAATTAAAAAAAAAATGATTTTTAACGGATATTACGGAGTCAGTTATTTATAAGCAGACTCCTCAAATGTAAAATAGTGGTGTCTCATTTGCATATGCAGACACGAAAACTGAACGTCTAGGAGTCCAAAGCATTGAAAATGCTTATTACCGAACGCTTCACGGTTTTACCCGAAAGCAATTTCCGCAACCGCTTGAAATTTAGTTTTGTTGTTGTCGTTAAGCTTAGTTTCGCAAATGAACTCAAATTACGAACACTTCATCAGCATCACTAATTTGTACAGAGAATTTCGCCTCATTTTAGCACAATTTTTTCGCTCTGCCCTGACTCAGCCGTTTACCGGCAATGAGCGCAAAAATTTTAATTTATTGCGGATTACGTAATTTTTCATGAGTTTCATTTACGAGTACGCTGCATATTTTTTATGATGTGAGTACAGCCAATTTTCATAATTTTTCCTGCACTTTTATGGAATTTTTTAGTTTCCTCGGGCAATATCTATTTCCCTATTTCCACTCACCCATATTCGCATATTTTTTGTACGCTTCCAACATGATGCTGTTTTGCTCGATTTAGTCATATTTTACTTCCGTTTGTTATCTGTGCACTTCCGGGTGAGAGCACCGCTCAAACAACATTCAACAGCCAAATTGGCCGCCCCTGCAGTTCGCCTCCTAACACTATCCCCACCGCAGCCCAGTGTTACGCTGCACTTTTGCTCTGCTGCTTGCCAAGACGCATCGCTGGTGAAGTGGTGTGGTGGGCACCCTGCTGCCGCTCCCTTTGGCCTTGTCATCATCATCATTATCGTTTGCGTCATTATCAACGTCGTTTTGTGCATCAGCAACTGCCATGACGTGACCAAAATGCTGCTGGCGCGGAGTTGACTTGGACGCTATGCTCCTCGTTGCTGCTGCTGCTTGCTGGCGAAAATGAATGGAAGACACACAGGCTTCGCACATCATACAGTCGGAGCAGTCGCGTTCGTTTTTTCGGTAACCAAAACCCAAACCGAAATAAAAAATAATATGTGGCCAAATAAGCCGTGCTGCAGGAAATAAAAATGAAATTATAAAACTTAATAGAACAGGAATACAAGTTTAACAAGAAAATTGGGTTGCGCAAAACAGCCAAGTCATCTTGTGGCTGTCAACATTTTTCTGCGGCGTTATTGTTTGCGTTTATTTCTGCCTGAGTGTTTGTTTTCTTAAGATATTCGCGTGGCCGCGCTGGCAGTGCTCCCCTTCAGAGTGTTTTGCTTTCATTCTCACTTCAGATCGGTTGCTTGGCAACATATTGGTTTTCCTGCTTCGCGTATTATGTTTCTGTTAATCACGGATGTTGGGTAACGGTAACTGCGAGAAAAGTTATAAAATTCTTAAAATGTATCGAGCGAAATATGGCCAGCGCTACTGCGAGAGGGGAGACTCGCAATTTTCCGCGCTGATTGTTAATATCACTCGATATTCCATATATTTTTTATCTAAGCGAGGGAGACTTCAATTAAAGGGAAATTTAGGGAGGAATAAATTTCAAATTGTGTTGTTTTCAATTCTGTCATCAGAGATATGGATTGTGCTATATATTTGCTCTCAAGCTGATCCCGTTGGAATGAGATCGGTTGTATTATATGCGGCTCCAATATGGATTCAGGCGCTTGTCATTAAAGCATATGCCAAACCAATAAGCACCCTGCACGGACTGTCGGTATTAAGAGTTATAAGTGCTTTCCGAGCAATATCAAGGGAAGTAATGCTGAAGTAATGGACTGATGCCCATTGACATCCTGGGTGACGAATACGAGCGGGTATATAAGTTATCAGAGCCGTCTATAGAAGACAAAGAGGAAGAGAGGGGCAAAAGCTTAACCCTTTGGCAGCAGTGCGGGCAAACCTCTCTTCAAAGCATGGTGGACCCACAGATTGATATCAGACATCATAACATCAGACAACATGGTGGCCTGGATTTCCACTTAACCCAAATACTAAGAGGACATGGGTACTTTAGAAGCTACCCGTATAGATTCCAGCAAGACATTAGTCCGAATTGTCTGATGGAGTGTTTTCAATACTCTGAGGATGTATTTTTTTATTTCCGGCTTTTGATGCTTCTCCCTACTTAAAAAAAAGCTAATTCCCTTAATGGAGATTAAGTTTGGACAGCTTAAAAAAGCTCCCTCAGATACCTAAAAGGACCGAAGATGGAACTAAGCCTTCTTGTTTCAACCCAGAAAACAAACATCTTCTAATGTGATTGACTCCAATTTCAGTTATATTGGCTTAATATCCTAGGTTAGCGACCTTTGAAGAGGACCAGAATCTTCATACTTCTTTTACGATTTTACGAAAGATTGACAGAGCTTGATGACATGCATTTTCTTTGGCTTATCCGGGCTCAACAAGACCCTACGAAACCGTCTTGTCCAGTCATTCATCGAGAGAAGTGAGAGATACTTCGATTCGAGCTTGAGACTAACATGGTTGCAATGCAATTGGATCTAACTTATTGTTAGTGTCTAATGATCGGGATGCAGATATAACTACGTTTTCTATATGAATACAACAACAACTATGTGATCTTGTAGGATGGTTAGATCGACTTCAAATATGCTCTGTTTCTGTTTGTTTGGTTTAAACTATTAAAGGCTGGTCCTAAGTGCATGTTTTCGTTATAGGTGGAGTTTAAAGCCACTGAGTTAGGGTCAGGCTATGTTTATTTTAACTTTAATGTTACAAGGACGACGAAGTTTCATACTAAATACAACAAATAATGAAAAATTGAAGTGAAGTTACAAATAATACAAAAACAAATAGAAAATAGTAAGAACGATTCATAAATTTTGCTCTAAAGCAATCGAGCACAAGAGCGAAGTTGCATCGAAACAAGCAGTAAATAAGGAAAGAACACTCATATCGGCTATCGAGAGAGTCCAACAAATTCAGAAGGCTGTTGAAGCCCAGCGGTCTCGGCAGCGACGATAAATGCCGGCAAAGCAAATGTGCAACCGAGGACAACTGCGAGCGGTGCCAGTGAAATCGCGTAGAAGGGTGGAGGGCAGCGGCGAATGAAAATGATTGGCGCATTACAGTTAAATACTTTGGTTAATTAAGTCATAAATAACAGCGGCGGCAAAAAATAATTAAAAACGAAAGAATAAAAATGCATTTAAAGTTGTGAAAGTACATAAAGTACAACAGAGTTCATATTCCAGCGATAAAAGCTAGACTCCTGCATGTGTTTCTCAAATATATAGTATATTCTCATGTCTATGCAGTGTTGTTAATTGCTAAAGAAAATGCTGTTTTAATAACTTCACTAAATTAAAAGGACAACTGAAAGCAATCCGAAGAAAGGACAACTAAGAGGAATAAAATGAAAAAGCGTTTATATAAAACAGAAATCAGAACGCTGTTGTAAGTATCATACATACATATGTACATAAGTACAATGCGCTGAGCAGAAAAGAAGTCGTAACAAAAAGAAATTATTGCAGGTGTTCGCAGTTTGTCGCCCGCAAGCAGTGCGCGGCTACAAGAGGCTTGCTGGGCGAACTTGGTGTAAACATATGAAAGGGCGGTTAGCGCGAGTGCTGAGTGTCAGAGCAAACGTTAAGGTGTGAGAGTAGGGACTGCAATGTGTTGAGGTTAAGTGTTGGTGCATTGTTGCTGTGAACAAATACTTATTCAATTTGAAAATGTGACGAGCATTAGTACAGAGGCGTACTTTTTCCTGGATTCTCTGTACTAAGTGTGATCTCGGGTGACAGTAGGGCATAGTTGGATGAGCAAGCAGATATTTAGGATTAAAGCATCTTACGAGGAAAGACGAGACCTTACGAGGGTCCCCGACGTTTCGTTCGAGGTGATACAAACTTCGCGACAAACGAGATCCAGCTGCACAAATAGTAGAAAGATGGATGTCTTGTAAGGACGGTTTAATTTTGATATGCGATTTTTCATATAAGATATATGACCTTATTTAGCGAAGAAACGTTGCAGGACGTTTGTGAAGACTGAAGTTGAATTCGATACACACATTTCTGTTTAAAAAGTACGAGGAAATAGCTGTAAATACTTGAATTGAGTAGGGGTTAAGACATTTTCAGGTAAGTCACTGACGTACGTGTGATATACGTAATCTGTGGCGAACACACTTCCCAAACATTATGTCAGTGCCTGTGCAAGCAAATGCACTCTTGCTTTTGTTGTCACAGCAGCGGCCATTTACCGTTGCATTGACTTTATTTTTCGGAAAAACCAAAGTGAAGCACTAGGGCAGTGGGCAAATGTGCGCGGCGATTGCAGATAAAATTTTCATTTTATGTAGGCGTTACGTGCGCGCGAAACTTGCAAAGCCCTGGCAGCTCGGCACACGGTTCTTGGCCGTTCGGTGCATTCTCTGCCTCTACTGCAACCAACTGCAGCTAAAATACTAGGCGAATATGCAGGCAGTCGGACTCGTGCGCTGCGCTTATGTGCCTATAAACTCGGAACTTTATTTGCAACAGAAGGAACGATGCCGGAGTGGTGAGGGCGCGGCGCGGCGACAGCAATTTCTGGTTGTCGACCGGTGCGGCGCGCTGTATTTGCCGTTGTTCGTTGCCGGTTATTGGCTCAGTCATTGTTGCCAGTCATTTGTTAACTCGACAATAAAACGACATTCGAAAGCACGCACAGGTCTAGTTTTGAATCAGGTACAAGCCCACACCGGCTGGCACACACACATCCTTTCGCCCTTCCCATTGCACCGACATGCACCTACACACATGACTGTTTGCTTATTCAACGCCGGTGCGCTGAAATGGTTCTTCCACTTTAATGAAGCCGTTTTATTGTGCGCTCAGGTTGTTTTAATTATTGTTTGGCATTGGCGAGCTTAAAAGTTGCCACACACAGTCAGCCACTCACTCACGTGCCTACATACATATGTAAAAGCCCTCACTCACGAGCGCCAAATGAGGTGCTTTCGCTGGGAGTGTGCAAATTCACGACTGCATAAAAACGCTGTATAATTGTGGTGGTGTGCGTGTGCTTTACGAGCTGTTACCGGCGCTGCGGCAGCGTCTTAGCGAAGTGCTTCACAACTTTGTTGAGGAAATTTATACGCCGTAATTAAATGCGCTTTAAAGTTGCAATTATGTTGTGCTGCCGGCCGCACGCTGCTCCCCGATAGACCAATTCACCGTTCGATTTTATTATCGATAAATTGTAAAAATTCATAAAACTCAAGTGCACTTGCAATAGGAAAAAGTCGAAGTTGTAAATTTGAGCGACGCGTGGAGGAAAACAACTGAGTTTAGACGGGTTTGGAGATGTGTGGCACTAACTGGAACCGTGAGACTTATGCGTGGTGTGGGTGACAGTGTATTGACTAAAGTCGAATGAAATGTTGCCAAACAGCGCCTTTTCATAACCAAAAAATTCCATCGCGCTTTATTCAAGTTGGGAAAACTTTTGTTAAAATACCGTTAATATATTAATATAACAATGTGAAAGAAGTCGAAATTAATTGGGGAGGCCATATATTAGAATATAAATTCTAAGGGATCATAATCTTGGTGTGGCTTTTAAAACGCACAGATCGACGGCTGGAGAGGCGGACCTGTAGCCATAAACTCAAAAATTGCGCTGAAACAGATTCGCTGCATATAATATTTCGAGTCCAGCCAGCATTGCAGCTTCCTTACTTTTATGTTAATCCATGAAATTGTAATCACATGCGCGAACACTAAGTACTTTCCAACACAATGCCACAACGCATTTTGATTGTTTTTGTGCACACATTGAAGCAGCGTTGTATAATATGGTATTGTTTTTGTTGTTAGAGCCTTTGTAAAATCATGTATGGTGTGCATAAGTACATGGCGTATGTAATAATGGATAAGTGTTATTAGCCAGTTGGCGGTTTCCAGCGATAATAAATAATTACAAATATATTGTTAACATAGTTGTAGCACATAACTTTTATGAACTGATAGAGTCATGTTAAAATTATTAACATTTATCCAAAACACATGTATGCGGTGTACAACCAAGCGAACGCTCTGAACTCCACACATTCCGTTAACATAACCTGATATGTATGTGCTTGCAATGTATGACAACACCCTGTGATGCTGAAAGCGGCACGAGTAGAGCTCGACAAGGTGCTAGGCGAAAAATCGCCTCTAAAGCGACGCAGACACGCCCACAGCAGGAGGGTACATAGTATTAAGCGCTTACTAACAGATAGCCTTAAAACAAGGCGAAAGCGCCTTTAAAAATGTTCTTCCATCGACACAACCGGAAACATGGTCCTAGAGGGCACTTATAAATGATATGAAGACATGACTATCCATGCTTGTGACCCCAGTGGCCCTTGAATTATAATGTCAATGTTGTAATGTCAGTCAATGCACTTGTTCGCGCACGCATATCGAAGTGACGCTGTGTGAAAAACTCTTTGCCCTTTGACCCGCTGAAATAATTAACCACACTTTCGTACTCATTATAATTGAGTGGTTTACCAATTTTACGATATTATTTAACAACATGTGTAAATGATTTAATTGAATAACATTTTGATTGCTATTGGCCTTTTTGCGTACAATGCAACGGTCCCAAATGCGATGCCACAGAATGGCGTGGTGGAAGGTTTTCAAATACAAAGTAGATATAATTCATAATTTCCATATTTTATCAATGCTCGTTTCTATAATGTCAATGAATTGTGGGCTTTTGCTTTTACCCTTCTTTTTTCGTAGTTGACTTAATGTTGGTAAACAATTCTGAGATCCCTTTTTTCAAACCTTTTTCAAGTGGCTTGGCAGAAACTGAAGCTTAACAAAGTTGCAGAAAATATCTCCTAAATAAGCTTGATCCCCATAGGTTCAAAGTGTGGAACCCAAAATGAAGAGCTTTCTTCGAGGAATAGTGCCTAGTGGCAACTAAACATTTCGTATTGTATTTAAACGCAAACCTTTGTTTCAAAGAGATGTTCATCTTCATCCTTGGAGACAAACAAGAACACAGCCTTAAGATGGCTGAAAGAACCAAAGTGTTTACAGGAAAGGACAAAGTGCTTACAAGGAGAATATTACTTTATTTTAGCGTTTTTTGTTTTCCGTTTATTAAATAACTTTTTTGGCTTACAGATATCATCCCAGTTGAAAAAATATCTAAAGATAGTTAATGGCCGTCTGTCTCTCCGGAACAAACTCATGTTGCACCAAACCATGAACCACGAATATCGAGCAATGAGCATCACTTTGATTTTTGAGCAGCTTTCGCGGGGTGTTTTTAGTTTCGGTTCGCGATCAAGCATGTTCAAAGAGTTGACGGTATTTTTTTTAAATTCAGCTTTATCGGGACAAGTCTAGCAAAAACGCGTTTCATACCCAAAATAACAACCAAAATCATTCGAACGGACTCGCGAGAGATGTCGAGCTCTATTGACATCTCTTGAAGAGTTGACGAGGTCGAAGGTCGCCAAGAACGGGTTATGTCTTTAAGGATCTCTCGACTGTCCTTGAGGCTGGTGTTTTTGATAAAACTGAATCACCCTAACCTACCTTTTCCAACAAATTCGGTTAGGAATACAAAATTTGAGATAAATTCCTAGTTCGATATTTTTATCCATTGTAAAAATCGTGTACCGTGCATTAATAATCATTTAGACGTATGGCAACCCTGTCCACATACACGCACTTTAATCAAACGTCATTTGGCAACACAGCAATAATAATTAATTAATAACGGGTGATTTTTTTTGAGGTTAGGATTTTCATGCATTAGTATTTGACAGATCACGTGGGATTTCAGACATGGTGTCAAAGAGAAAGATGCTCAGTATGCTTTGACATTTCATCATGAATAGACTTACTAACGAGCAACGCTTGCAAATCATTGAATTTTATTACCAAAATCAGTGTTCGGTTTTTTTTTTTTTTTTTCGGACAAATTTTGTTCAGCGATGAGGCTCATTTCTGGTTGAATGGCTACGTAAATAAGCAAAATTGCCGCATTTGGGGTGAAGAGCAACCAGAAGCCGTTCAAGAACTGCCCATGCATCCCGAAAAATGCACTGTTTGGTGTGGTTTGTACGCTGGTGGAATCATTGGACCGTATTTTTTCAAAGATGCTGTTGGACGCAACGTTACGGTGAATGGCGATCGCTATCGTTCGATGCTAACAAACTTTTTGTTGCCAAAAATGGAAGAACTGAACTTGGTTGACATGTGGTTTCAACAAGATGGCGCTACATGCCACACAGCTCGCGATTCTATGGCCATTTTGAGGGAAAAACTTCGGACAACAATTCATCTTAAGAAATGGACCCGTAAGTTGGCCACCAAGATCATGCGATTTAACGCCTTTAGACTATTTTTTTGTGGGGCTACGTCAAGTCTAAAGTCTACAGAAATAAGCCAGCAACTATTCCAGCTTTGGAAGACAACATTTCCGAAGAAATTCGGGCTATTCCGGCCGAAATGCTCGAAAAAGTTGCCCAAAATTGGACTTTCCGAATGGACCACCTAAGACGAGCCAAATCCAACGAAAAAAAAAAAAACTTTTCGTTGATAAATATGCCTATTTTCATTATTAGGCCACAAATATATATAGCAGCCCTCGTACACGCACTTTAATCAAACGTCATTTGGCAACACAGCAATAATAATTAATTAATACAATTCATAATACTAAGTAGCAGATTAAATGAACTTATCGGCGGTGAACAGGCGGAGGTCATAAGGCGACTGCATGCAAAATAGTTTTTATATTGAGTTCGGCATTTTATTGAATGAACTCATGAAAAATGGTTTCGCATGCACAAATACACGTGTGTAATTATACAAACTGCGCGCCTGATAATGAGCCGTGTTAAGCGTCCGTCCTCGCCGCAGTTCCAGTGCGGGTTTGATGCTGTAAGCGCTGAGGGAAGTGCCTTGCAGCAAAGCGAGCGAGTCGCTCAATCAATCAAACCTAAGAATGACACCATCTTACGGCCGGCACGTTTTTCCACTTGGTTATTTTTTGTGACACCCTTTGTAGCAGAAGGCGGCGAGGCGTTTGTCGTCTTTGGAAACGCACTCGGTTTACATTTTGACAACACTTGACATGTCCTTGTGATCCCTGGATTCCATTTAATTTTGCATAATTTATTAAAATCGATTACGCTTGCCTGCGTGCGTGAGCGCTTTGGTGTCCAGCAAGCGTAGGCGTTTGGCCCACATCACACACGCTCACACCGGCAAACAAAAACTAATGCCAAACGTTCGCATGTTGCTGTGTGTGTGTGCCCAAGATTGCTTCATGGCTGAATGAAATTTTGCATTCGGTTTGCATTACACCGCGCGCCACCCGCCAACCGCCTCATAAACGCAAAACGGCATGAAAACGCCGCAATACGGCGCTGAAAAGCGAGCAAAAAGCACACACTTGTGTGAAACTGACGCTGAAAATGGGCGTTAAAGCTCAACGCGCTTCGGCTTGGCGAGCAAAAAATGGTTTAAAAACAAAACAAAGATGGGATATTACAGGATATTGTACCGTATCGCGTTTTTGTGCGCATTTGCGCCTGTCATTGATATGCATGAGCAGCGGCGGTCGTGGTCGCGGCCGTGGCGGCGTCGGCGGCAGCGGCATTCAGATGGCCTGTTGGCGGCTATTTTGTGCGTGGCAGATAAGTTTGCGTGGGAGTGTGTTCGGCGCTGACTGCCGGCAGGCGGATGGACTTGACAGTGATTAACATTTTTTCTATTGAGCGGAAACGGAAATTTCACTTTGTGCTTTTGTTGCCGTTGTCATTTTAACCGTCTTTCGCGCAATAATTTTTTACATTTTACATTTCCTTTCTTCATGCCACCGCTTGTTGTTGTAATTTTTATGTTACACAATTTTTGTTTTTTTTTTTTGTAAATGTAAATGAAGCTGCTCATAGGCATTGTCGACCCCTTCTGGGCGGCACTTCCATTCCCATTTCCCCTGCGTCTCCGCTGGCTCCATTTTAATTTAGTCACTTTGGTGCTGCTAAAATGACAATGACGAGATAAGTAGGCGTTTGCCACACTTATTCTGTAACCGCTTTGTTTTCCGTTTTATCGCCATTTTTTATTTTTTCATTTTTGTTACTTGTTCACTTGCATTTTTACAATACTTCCCCGTTTTACGAGGCTTCGAGAGTCCAGGGCTCTTTTATTACTTTTGTGGGTTTTGATTTCGCTTGTTTGCCAATGTATTTGCATTGTTTGTGTTCTGGTGTTTTCGCTAAGAAAACAAAAAGTACATCAAAAGGGCTTGGCCAGTTATGTAAATAGGCTGTCGAATTTTTATGCTATACTGAATGAATCCTTTCTTCTCTCACCGAATATTCTGTGGTGAAAGTAATTGGATTCGGCCGAACGCCATTCACTGGGCGCCAGTCACCCCTTCGGGTGTAAATTTGCATATATTTCGGGAATCCATATACAGGGTTATATACATACAGCAACAACATACATGAATAGGCGGAGGGGAGAATGTGTTTATGCATGCTGCATTCTTTATTTGAATTTGTGTATTGAGAAGTGAAAGCGATTTTTAATATCGCCGAAATTGATGGCTCAAAAGGGTGTTTAAAAGTACGCGAAAATATTGAAAGGCACTTCAAATGAATGGCCGGCAATTGTTGATATTGACAGAGGATCCCCTGCAAATTAGGGCGAGTACGTTTAACTACCGGAGTTTGGGTAAAAACATCGACGAAAAAAGTGCAGCTATCGGTATAGAATACAAGACAGGGTTACTACTGTGATCAAATTGAATTTTTAATTTATACTTATCGTGTTTTTCGAATTTTTCTTCTGTAAGTTTGTAGCCCTGTTAGTGACATCTATGCTAAAATAACGTCAAAATATTCTTTAGTATTTGAAAAACGCGTCGTTTTGTGAGGCTCTAAAAGTGAATTCTTCGATTATTACTATATCTGAATTTATTGAGCAAAGAAGTGCGATAATGCATCATCTCACACTGAATTGATTATTCGTGATCATATCGCTGCAACCACCGCATTCGCCTGATTTACCTTCGTGTAACTTCTGGCTATTTCGCAAATTTTCATTACCACTCCGAGGACACCGTTTTGATTCAATTGAGGATAAAAAAGCTGAATCGTAGAAGGCTCTGATGGCCATCATGACGGAGGATTTTCCCAAGTGCTATGATGATTGGAAAATTCATCGGCATAAGGGTATTGCAGCAGGAGGGGATCACTTTGAAGGCGATGAAATGGATAAAATCCACCTTTTATTTTGATCACAGTAGTATATGGGTTAGTCGAAAAAGTCTTTTCGTATTTCTATTTAAACTTCAACTTATTTTTTATATTTATAAGGAACTTTAATGAATCAAATATGTCCCATTTTTCCGCTAGAGACATTATTCTGCCAGAGTAAAACTTTTTTGGTTTCTCGGCGAAAAACTGCGACAAGTAACTTTCACAGGCTTCTCTTGAAGACAACTTTACTCAATTAAGTGAAAGTTAGAGCTATATGGTGGATGTATCAAAACTTCTCAGCCAAGCTCTCCCAGTTTTTGCCGGGCCATCCAAAAAATATGTGGTCTAGCGTTGTCCTGATGGAAGACGAAGCCATTTTAGTTGATCAGTTCTCGCCGTTTTTTCGATTCCTTGCTTTAATTTCATCAGTTGTTGACAGTAAAATGTAGAATCAATCGTTTGACCAGGCTAGACCTGCTCATAATGGATGATTCCTTTCCAATCTCACCGAACACTCCGCATAACCTTTCGAGGCGTCAATCCTGGCTTTGCGACCATTTGTTGAGCTTCACCGCGCTTGGACCATGATCTTTTTCGCACACTTTTGTCATATTAGATCCACTTTTCGTCTCCTGTTACAATTCCCTTCAGAAATGGTTCGATTTCATATCATAAGTTAAAATTAAATGTTTTAAAAAGTTGGACGTAAATGTCGGGTCATCAACGTAGCACGAACGCTATAAACACAAAATAATAGCTCGCAAATGGTAAGTTCATCGCAGTTCTGCCATTTTTTTTTAATTTAGCAAGCAATATCGAGTCTCACAATGCCCTTAACCCTGACATAACTCTTAGCCACGATGTGCGTGCTGCTGTGTGCAACACAAATGTGAGTGTGTGTATGTACACGCATAATTTATACGTATGGGAGCAGCGTTGTAACAATTGCACATTCCATTGCGCTGCCAAATTTCGCTATTCCCATTTTGCATTGAGTCCAACATGGAAAAATTCCATTTGGCATTCAAATGAGCGAATGCAGTCAACATTAGTCCATCAAAAAGTCTGTGATATATGAGCGGTAACGTGCGACGCTTTGCTGCCCAACGTTCGGTTTGCTGTTGAGCCCGAATTTTTGACGACTTCTGTCAAAAAGCGCACGTACTGAGTCTCCGATGCACAGGTACGCCAACGTCTGCACTTGCTTGACAGAAGCCAATGGTATGTTTTGTGGTCACATTAACAGTTTCAAAAGCTTCGTCTGTGCTGGACCAAACCGACCGTTATACCACGGGCGACGACAACAACAGCAGCGGTAATTGCGTCGTGTGTAAACTGAAGCTGCAAGAAGCCAGCCAAAATCGGCTGCGAGTAAAAGCCGGCAATAGCAGTATCGCTCGGTCGCCGACAAACCGGACATCGCTCGTTTAGATGCGTGTGTAGCCACTCGCCCTTGCAAAATTTGCAATTTACATGTGTAATTTTTCGTGTCGACGAATGCCGTATGAACAATTCACATTCCGCAACAGACGTCAGGAGGTTACAGCGGTCGGCGGTTATGTTGATTCGGCGGAGATGGGAAAAGATGAGTCTACATCAGTAATGATAATAATGCTGGTAGCCTGCCAGGCCAACACTTCAAAAACATCGACAGTTTAGTAGTCCAGTGACTGATGAGTTTTACTCGCATAGTTGCCTGCTTAATTCATGAGCGCCACAGCTACAAATCCACTAGCACACATACACACACACAGATGTCTGCACGTCCTGCAATGCGACTCAAACAAACAATTCATGACTTGGTCATCGCTCATAAATAGCTGCTAGCAAGTAAACAGCAACAACAATCAACTGCTTTGCCACCAAAGTTGTGTTGTCAACGCCTAGGATGCAGGAGGCGTACACGACAAATTTGAATGACTAGTGTTGAATTGTTGGAAAATTTCATTACATGCCATGTTGACCAAGCCTTCGAAACACTTGCGTTCCTCCAGTGGGCCATTGGGGAGACACCGTTCGTATAAGCCACACTGGATCTACAGTGAAATTCGGAATTGTATGCGACCAAATGATATATACATATATAATATATATGTGTTATATTTTAAATTTTGGCTATATACCGTTAACTTCCAACTTTGAAAAAGAGGTTTTCAATATTCTGAAGCTTTAGTATTCTTCTGTTACCATTGGAAGACTTATTGTAATTATCATAAATGTTTAGAAAATATGTAAGCGAATCAGAGCCGAATGAGTAAGGATCAGTAATAGATCCAAGGAATCTAAGAATCGCTGGTAGTTGACATATCTATTCTCATAAATATGTTTCATCTTGCGTCTTTAATTATTGTGAAAAATTCTAGATTCTAGACACTTATGGCTTTGAGGAAGTAAAGGTTGAGTTAAGATTGAATATTCTAATATTTGGCTTATGCTAATCTGGCCGTTATCCACCCGAATACAACTGCTTTCCATGGTACAATTGCAGCTTACACTGTGTTTTTGAAGATATTTCACATTTAAATGATTTACATATTAAGTTCGGATGGAACGTGGCACACAAACCGGAGCCAAAGCGATATTCATAGAAGCCTCAATAGCTCAACTTTAGCGCAACACACCCATACAAGCTGACCATGTACGGACGCACTGATAAGTAATAACATTTATTCAATAGCATTCGAGCTTTGCACATAACTATTTAAATGCTTGGGCGGCCGGAGGCTGTCTTTATGAATGTCGGCTAGCCGAAAAGAAATAAGTCGTCCGTCGGCCTCGTGTGGTTCAGTATATAATTTATTCAAATTCAATTACGGTACTTTTTGTGGCTTGATTCAATATAAGTCATCCTCTCTGCGTTGCTTTCTTACGCATTTTCTCTGCTCTTTCTCCGGCTGAAATTAAAATATTCATGATGGCGAATGAAAATGTTTATTTTTCACTGGCTTTGTGTTGCTTGTGAGTATTTCCTCTGTCTGTGGGTAGGTAATTAGTGCGTGGGCGAAGGAAGCCCACCAGGTACTGGGTACTGGGACAGGGTTGCGGTGCGCTTTTTTATTTTTTGAATAGGCTCTCAAAAGTTGCTAAAGCAAAATTAATTAAAGTTCCACTTAAAATTCCATAACCAGCAAAAGTTTTATGTTAACGGCATATCGTTACTTAGCAACAAAAAATTGAAATTACCGTAGTACACCAGCAGATAAAAGGCTTATGAATAATTCTATTTTGTGCGCAATATTCATTTCTGCCACGGTCTATGGTACGTTAAGTTATCTCTTATTTATAATGGTTTCTCATATATTTGGAATTAATTCTTTGTGTCCAAATAAAGCATTGTTTAAGCATTAAGTAGAAGCTAATTTACATTTGATAAAATAATGTCCCAGAATTTCTCTTAATTTCTGGAAAAGTTGCTGGTCATTCGACTCTTAGCATTCCAATACCTCCGAAATGTGAACCAAATATTAGTAATGTTTGCCGCCAGTTCCTTCTACTGTCCTCCACATTTTTAATGCAAAGTTTTAAGATAAAAAATAATTAAAACCAAACAGTTTAAATACAAATAATTTCTTCATCTTCGAAAATAGAAGTACAAACCTCATTCAAATATGTATAGTATATTATATTATTTCCTTCATAAGTACATTTTTTGTCATACTCTCGGGGAGTTCATTGCAAATTTAGTATAACTTAATAAAAAAAATTAATAAGAAAGCTTAGCAATCCCCCATCGTGGCATCTGTAAATGCCAAAAAGTATCAAGTTTCTTTGCAATGCTGGATTTTCTCATTAGTGACACTGTGCATCGACTACCGGGTAAATGGAATATTTCAGATGCATTACAGAACGTTATGTTTTGTTTAAAAACTCAATTGACGTCTCGAAGTCAGCCCAAAAATTCAACCTCCAGTACCCGTTGAATGTAGATATAGTAGATATACTTACATATATTGTACATATTATGAACAAAATATGTTGGGAATATTCAGACCATAAAAGAAAATTATGTGAAATTATTGGCTGTTTAGTTGTTATGTGTGTATAGTAATGCTGGAGTTATTTTCTGCAAAATTAACCTCCGGTCTGTTAAAAATTAAGTTTGAAGAAACGGTTGCTGATTATATATACATATGTATGTATATATATATAGTGGCGGATTCAAAGAGAGAAATGGGAGACATTTCCTTCTGGACAAATTTTTAAGAACACATATCCCAAGCGTTCGACCGCATTGGGAAAAATACTTGGCGAACAACTTATTCAGTTATGTGAAACAGGATGGGTTCAATGGCACGATGCAGTTATCCAAATTGCCGTAAAATTGTCGTTGATTGTCAAAAGTCTAGTAAAAAATAGTAATTGGAAATACGTTCCGAAAGGAAAGACGAAAAGCTGAGAAACATTTTCGATCATACTATTTATATTCAGACACTAAAAAATGGCGGCAGAACTGAAAGTTGACGAAGAAAAACTAAGAATCTGCGGCCAACAAACAAAATGCGAAAATTTCTACGTGAGAATTTGCGAAGAATACTACAACGAATGTCGGGAGAATTTTTAAAGTTTGAAAAACCAAATTTCTGAATATATGATGATTATTTTTGAATAAAAAACGAAAATTATGTTAAATGAATGGGAACCTAAAAAAATAGCGACCCCTTAGAGTTAAGCTACAGCGCCTGGCTTGAGGGAGGATTTTTGTTTTGTTAATCGCTAAGAATTGAAAAAAAAAATACAAAAATTTGTTTTGAAGCACCTTAATGAAGACATAGAGTTTCAACTCTTATGTATATATCAGTACATCGTTTCAGTTACAGCAACGAAATGTGCAAATCACGGATAAGCACATCGGATATTAAATAGCAAGTTAATGTTCATATAGTTCTCCTCGTGTTGTTGCCAATGCCCCAAAAATGCCTTGCATATATGTACATACATACATACATATATGTAAATATAATATGTAGTTGTTTTAGTTTTAAGAGTCACGGCATAGTGCTGTTCCGCCCCTGTACTTAGGGCTCCAAGACCACGCGAAATTCCCGATTGACAAATTGGCACTTGCCGTGCTAATTACATATTGGCGCTGTTGTGAGTCGGAAGGAGAGGTTTGCAGTTATAATTGCTTTTTGTAAGTTGCTTACCTTTTCACACGAACCTCGCGTTTGGGCCGAAGTATTTATAACAACCGCCTAGTGTTTGCTTTTGTACACCCTATTATTATTGTTTAATTAATAAAAGGCACTCAGATGAAAACACTTTCAGTAGAAGCAAGCTTCAATTAAGCAAGTCTTGATTTAAAAAAAGGGCCCCTAGAGAATGATCAGCCTTATGGACATTTTTTATCGCTAAATTGTAGTACTGAAATCTTGAATTTGGGTTGTTTAATAAACTATAATTACCTAATAATATTCTCTCCTGACGAAATCATTTTCAAAAACGTTTAAATGCCGTAAGGTACAGATTTCTGAAGTATATAGAATAGTTATAAGTGAGTAAATATAGCTAATGCACTCACTGGCATATTCATTTTAATTAGTCTGTTAGGAATGGGTGTAATTAATACGTCATATTCATTGTCGCCTGAGACGTCAATTAAACGTAATACAGGCTTCCTATGACATTTCGACAGTTTGGACAGCTCAAAGATACTAAAAATTAGATACATAATGTCTCCCACGAATTATATATAAACGAAGCAAGAAACAGTTTTCGAGACATCTTAGATATTGTTCTTGCTGTGAGTGAACATTACTTTTATTGATTAGAGCTTTAGTAGGCAAAAAATGCACTCCCGAAAGACTCTCCTGGGCACATTGCTGTGGATAGGTTTTCTGTTAAACCTTATTTGGGCGCAAAAGGAGCTGAGACGTGATGAAACCGTAAGTGGAAAATTTCTTTCGTCAGAGTGTCATATACAAATTATATTGTTGTAGTATCCACCCCCGGAGCTGCTGAAGGAACTACGGCCTGTTCACGATTCCTGCGTTGCCAAGACGGGAGTGACAGAAGGTAAGAAAGAGTGTACGTTGGTTACCTTTCATATATCAGGGTTCAAGAATAAAAACAAATTTTAATCATCAGAGTTGTTTTAAAAACTATTCTCCATTAAGACCTATAGACTCTTGCATGCGTTTGAACCAGTTTACGAAGCATTTGATTGAGGTATCTCTAAAACATTAGTTTTGAACGCATCATCCCCTAGTTAGGTAGGTCGAAAAACGCTGACGTATCAATTAATGTTTTACGTACCGGAATAAGAAAAAATAAGTCATTCGGCCTCAAGTCAGAACTATACGGTAGATAACTCATCAAATTGATGTTTTCAGTACTCAAAAATGCAGTTGTAATCGGGGTAAAGAGCGATGAGTCTTCGGATTAATTGAAAGCAACTGACAAACAGATGATTGTGCATCACTCAGAATTGTTGTTCCAAAAAAAAAAACAGGCAACCACTTGCTTGGAAGTGCTTCGTGCGAGTGAATTCGCCTCATTTGAAATACAAAGTAAAAGAATTTCCATTAATATTATGCTTTTTGTTTTTGCTCAGAGGCCATAAAGGAGTTCAGCGATGGGGATGTTCACGAAGACGAGCTGTTGAAGTGTTACATGTATTGTGTGTTTGAAGAAACGGATGTCTTGCATGAGGACGGTGAAGTGCATTTGGAGAAGATACTGGACAAATTACCGGAATCCATGCATGTCATAGCTTTGCATATGGGCAAGAAGTGTTTGTATCCGAAGGGCGATAATAAGTGTGAACGCGCGTTTTGGTTGCATCGCTGCTGGAAGGAAGCGGATCCAAAGGTGATTTAATTTTAATTCAACTTTAATCAAATCAAATTTTAAATTTAAATTAATTTCCAGCATTATTTCTTGATCTAAATATGAGTGACTCTTTGTATGAAATCCGACACTTTTTAAGGACACACGTTCCAGATATTAGTCAATATCTGATGTGTTTATGTGCGTATAAATTTTGGTATTCATAAGCTAAAGACTTTTATAGTAGATTTTTGGTTTTTATTGATTTCGAAATATAGCGTTGACGAACATTCCAAAACCTAATATTATTTTATATTACTCATATTATATTTTTATACTATTGCAACATGTTGCTATCCGATGGTCGTGTCACCGCTTCCCTCAGGCCTCATTTTAGAACTTCTGGGTGACTTTATACCGCGTATATCGGCCAATATGTGAGTTATCTCAAAGAAAATGAGGGAGCGCGTTTTATTCATAACAGTTTATCATTGTGCCTAAAATAAAAAAAAATGGGGCAAAAACTTGGCATTGCCCCATATACCTAATATTAGGTTGTCAAATATCTCCCTTACGCCCTTTTGTTTTTTGAATTTCGTGACTATATATAAAGCGCTACAGAGCTCGTATCTGGTAATACTATACATCTTTGAAAGGTCTTGACATAACCTACAAAACTACGCTATGCGTGTTTAGTTTGGATATTGCGTTCAACAGTTATAGACGTGTAAACATAGACGTGTAAAATGCTTGATGTTTGGGTGCCGCATGATTTGACGCAAAAAAACTTCTGGGCCAAATCAACGTCTACGATATGCTGCTGAAACGGAACGACTCGACCCATTTTTGAAGCGGATGGTGACTGGCGACGAAAAATGGATCACATACGACAATATCAAGCGAAAAGGCCGGTGAATCGTCCCAAAGAGTGGTCAAGCCGGGACTGACGACCAGGAAGGTTTTGCTGTGTTTTTGGTGGGATTGGAAGGGAATGATCCTTTATGAGCTGCTCCAATATGGCCATACGTTTAATTCTACCATGTACTGCGAACAACTGGATCGCTTGAAGCAGGCGATCGACCAGAAGCATCCAGAATTGGCCAACAGGAAGGGTGTAGTGTTCCACCAGGACAACTTCAGACAACATACTTTGTTGACGTAAAAAATTGACGTTTTTTAATGCCAAATTGACAATTTTCAAGCAATCAAAAGGTCGCAGGTCATTGTATATAAATGTATTCTAAAATACTCAGTTTTAATTTGAAGTCGATCGGCCAATTTCTCGTTGAGTTATGACGCCAGCATTTTTAAAAAATGCCGTTTCAAGAAAAACGCCTTTAAAGTTTCACTTATGTATATATGTTTGCACCTCCAAGTGGTCGCTCTTTAGAACGCTGCCATCCAAAAAATATTCAAGATATGGCCTTCCCGATCTCCCAGGATATTTATGGAAATATAAGCTATCGAAAAAGCAAATAAAAAATTAATAAAACACAAGGAAGATTTTATTAGTTTGTGGCATATTAATAGTATATAGAATTGGGAAAAATAGACAAAATCGGATCTAAATCTCCAATTTTCATATACTACAAATAATGATTTTCGTTTTTCTAACAAAGTTTATGTCGAATATGTCGGTCAGTGTATGGGTTAATAATTACTTCGGTTCCGATCCTCTGGTTAACGGCTTACACCCTGGCTTTGATTCCTGTAAGATGCAAGAATATAAAATGTTCGGTTCCACCCGATCTTAGCTATTTCTTACTTGTTAAATTTTATTTTATAAAAGAAAGAAGAGTATTACGAAGAATTTCATCTGTACCTCTAATTGCTATAACTAACAAAAATTCTGCTTCTCTTACACATACATACACACATTACAAGCTCTACTACGACATATGCATATATACCACTACATACATATATATTTCAGCTAAAGTAGCTTGATAATTGTGTGATTGAAAAATGGCGTCAATGTATTCATTATCTGTGGACACAATGCCATTACCAGGTGCTGATGCCGTTTAGCTGGTGTCAGTGAGTTGGAAATTGCAAACGGGGAATTACAATTCGCAAATGCAAAATGTTTACGGAAATTTGATATGTAATTACACATAGGGCTGCATTTATCATGTGTGTGTTGTATGTGGAAGCATATGTGTGCATAATAGTGTTTAATTTAACGCATCGATGGGCAGCATCAGTGTCAGTGATTATTCACAGTCAGCGATTGGCAGCGGATTTGGCGGTGGTGCAGTGGTGCAGCGGCTGCAGCAGCCACGGTGGAAGCCATATAATTAAGTGACTTTCGCAACAGCGAGCTGTGTCTAATAATTGCAGCAAACGCTTACATATAAATACACTATTTAAATGGCTAATAGTCGGTGCATCTCTCTAATGAGTTGATACAGTACACGCAGGCGAATTGTCGCCGAACCAAAAAACTGGGTTGGAATATTCCGCCCCCAGCCAATACTAAGAGATTTTCAATCGCTTGGGAGCTAATAAAGACATTTTACAATTTAGTAAATTTATATATTTTACAGGGTGCTGCAACCTTTATATGGATATGCCAAAGTGGAATTATTTTCAGGAAAATCGTTACTTTCAATTAATTCGGTCTTTACAAGTTATGCAAACCCCTCTTGATTTTTTTTGCTGCGCCTTTCACTTCTTCTTCGATAATTTTGGTGTGTACTTTTATTTGGAGCTTGTAATTGACCCGAGAATTGCTGGCACACTTTCTGGATCTTAAAGGGATTTTTGGGCACCAAAAACGGCGCTTTTTGTACTTCACGGATTCCAGCAATACAACTCTAATTTAGCATAGAATAGAAATATTGCCTAATGTGCGCTTATAGGTGCTTGTAGCCTTATGAACAGCATTCGCATTAAGCAAATCTGAAGTATCACTGACACACAGTCATTGGATCGCAATCGATATGTTGCTCATTAAGGATCTGGATGTTGTTGGATGTATTCGAATAATCGCTGGCATTCCTTTCGGCTGCTGTGTTTTGCTCTTTGCTTCGATTCACATGTCACTGACTCCCACTAAATAATTAAAACCGCAATACAAGTTGTTTGATCTGAGTGCATAAAAGCCAGCAAAAGTGTGGTATTGAAAATTGAATTGCCGGCTCGGCTCGTAT